>NC_057858.1:12454122-12760256 GCF_015237465.2 Chelonia mydas | reverse complement strand
GAGCAGCAGGGTTTGCAGAAGGGGGATATTAGCTGAAGTCGGGAGCACCCCCGGTCAGTTTTGACACAGGGATTGGAGAAGGGGAGGGGGGACTGTTACAAGACAACTACAATTCTCCTCCTCCCCGGGAGACACTCACACCCCCCATCCCCCCACACCCAGGCCCTCTGCTCCCAGCGATCACACTTAACATGAACTTTCAAAAGGCCCGTGAAATTTGGCTTTAAAACATTTACAGCAACATTAGGGCTTCTGAGGTCCGCCATGGGGTGGGGCTGGGGTTGCCAGCCCAACCACCCCCACCAGGCAAGGGAGACTGGGCTGGCATGGGAAAGCTCTAGCAGGGTGGGGTCACAGTTCCACACCCCATGCAGGGAGAACCCACTCCATGCTCCACTGCTTTGGAAGGCAGGAAACCATCAGCCCAGTCCAGCCCCCCCGCCCCAATTCAGCTTCCAACCTCCCTTAATCTGGGTCAGAGAGATCGTGTCTACCTGAGAACCTGGCATCTCTGTGGGGGCAACAGGACAGTTGGGACTTTAGTTTTAAGGGGCACAAAAAGGAGACTAATAGCAGCTGGGGGAAGGGCAGTCAACTGGGATACAGCCCCCCCACCACTATAGCAGCCCCCCTCCCTGGCACATGGTCATGCTGTCAGGGGCATCACTGGGGTGTATGACTCACAGACTCGTTTCACTTGTGCCCTCAGCCAGAGGATGAGACTCCAACTGGTCGCCACACAACAGGGAAGCGACTGGATGCCACCAGCGATTGGAGCCCCAGTCCAGGCTGCCCTTAGGAGCCCTGGGGCGATGCTGCAGTGGGGTGGCCATTGCTGCATCACCTGACCAGTGTAAGGTACCTGCTTGACATCAGGGAGAGTAGACTGGTCCCGTTTCCATCACTGGGGCGGACAGAAGAAGGCCATGCCTGTCCCTACACAGAGGCTGTGGGGGCAGTGGCTGGGCTGGGGAGGGAGGCGAGGAACAGCTATCCTGTAGCATGCCTCGGCCCCCAGCCACAGAACCTGCTCCCCACCTCTGCCAGCAGTGGGGATTACAGACCCTGCCAACCCACGATCCAGCCCCCCCCGCCCCCTGTAGGGATACAGAGCAAGAGGCTGGGGCCTGTGTGCATGCAATAACCAGACGGTGAGTGGCTGTGGTGCACAGGATGGGAGAGGCAAGCGCTCAGTGTAACCCTTTCCAGTCCAGGGGAGATTCCCTCCTATCTTGCAGGAAGCTGGCCATGCAGAGTTCATTCCAATCTTACAGTGCCTCTTCCCAATCACCCATGGCCAACGGGGCCTTGCCAAGCCCTCCCCCCTTCCAATGGGTTGCAATGTGATGACGACTGTGGGCGATCTCCCCTCTGCAAGGTCCAAAGCACCTGCTCCAAGTCTGGCTGGAAAGGGTTAACGTGGGCTGCCTTCAGAACTCCACTTTGCATGCTGGGAAGGTCTCGTCCTGCATGGCCACTGTACTGTTGCTGCCCAGCACTGTGATGCCCAGCTCCTGCTGGCGCTCGTGGGTTTCCTGGTACCATTCGTGCATCACCAGCGAATCAAACGTTGGGATCAGGGTCACCTGAGGAGACCAATTTGAGAGTCACTCGGAGGCAGCAAGGTTTAGTGGGTCTGGCCCTGATGGAGCCAGGGCACCAGGGCTTCTATTTCTGCCACTTCCCTGCTGGGGGACCCTGGGCATGTCACATCTCTGCCTGTTTCCCCTCTCCCCTCCTTTGTCCCATCTGTTTCAGACCCCAGCTCCTTGCAGTGCATCTGTGCAGCACCTGGCCCACGGGGCTCTGATCTCACCTGGGGACGGGGCGCTGCTGTGTTAGACACTCTGGTGGGGCAGACGGAGGCCGGAGCAAGGGGAGGTTCCGCCTCCCTCAAAATATGGACACAAACAGCCTCACCACGTCTCCAGCTGCTTCTGCCCCAGCCGCCAACACTTGTGCCAAACAGGGACACTGAGGCACACCAGTGACCACCCCCGAGGTGAGGTCACAGAGTTAACAGTTCAAAGGTCAGGGCCCCTCCTGCCTCAGGAGAACCCAGCCGCCCCATCTCCAAGCCATGGCTATGTGGCCAAGCCCCCTACGTCGACATGCACAAGGCCGCGGCTTTTCCGCCGGCGTGGTACCGCCACCTCCCCCACCGAGCCGTGCCATGCTAACAGATGCAGCTGTGCCCCGAGTGTAGGGTGACCAGATGTCCTGATTTTATAGGGACAGTCCCTTTTTTGGGGTCTTTTTCTTATATAGGCTCCTATTAGGCCAGCAGCATCCACAGCCAGCTGGATGGCACAGCCCATGCAGTGGGGCAGCACTCCCGGCTCCCGCTCAAGGCAGAAACACTCCCCCCAAGCAGAGGGCTCGGGGTTGGAGCATGGGGCAGGGATATGGTTACCCGAGACCCCAACCAGGCCCCCCCGCAAGCCTGCCTGGCCATGCTCAGCGCTGCCCCCTGCTGCCCTCCTGCCAAGCCCCACCTGGACATCGCTCCCCCAGTGACGTTTGCCCGCCAGCAGCGCGTCCAGGATGGGTCGCATGACGCCCTCTTTGACGTGGTCGTCTCCGCTGATGACGTAGCAGAGGGAGCGGATCTGCCGGAAGAACTCCTCGTCCACCGTCCTGGCGCTCCGGGAGCCAGGGATGTAGGCCAGGTCCAGGTAGATCGGCGGCTCGGGGGGAGAAAGGGCCTTGGAGCCTGAAATCGCAAGACGGGGGACCTTTTAGACACAGGGGGCAGGGCCAGGGCTCCAGCAGGGAATGCCAGGCGGCCTGGTGCACGAGGGCCACACTATTGAAACACGATCAGTGATTTTGGGAACCTGGATTTCGGGCATCGCAGAAGGGCTCAATTTGTGCCCAATACTGAGCGCCAGCCCACAGCCTGGCCCTTCCAGGCATCTCCCGTTGGGACACCCAACAATGGCCAGTCACTTGACACATTCGATCCAGGATCCCAGGCTCTCTCTTGCACACCCACACCTGCTAGGGCACTTCCAGCACTGTCTCTTTATTGGAGTTTTAACTAGATTTTAAATCCAGCATCTCGCTCCCTTTGCTATTAGGGATGGTCACTCTCTGCATCTGGCTGAGCCTGGCCGTGCAGGGAATGGGTCACTAGCTCCCTGGGTCTGCAATGCAGCAGGGGGGGCTCCAGAAGCTTTGCAAGAGGCTCTTCTGGAATCCACACATCTGGGCCCTGAGTTACGTGGGACTCGGGCTCACCAGCACGCAGGAACACCAGCCTTTTAGCTCCTACGCGCTGCAGGATTCCCCAGGATCCAGACAGCCCAGGCCAAGGCCCCCCCCCACTACCGTGCTCACATGCCTCAACTCAGCCCCGAAGGAGCCAACATCTGGAGCATGGCCACCCAGTCTCTGTGGCACACTCCCCTGGAGCCAGAGCAGCTCCCACCTGGCACATGCAAACTCTGGTGGTGCCATGGGCACCGACAGCAACACAGCTCATCCCACAGGCCAACACACACCCGCAGTGACTGCCCTGGGCTGCAAGGCCCCCATCCTCCACCCCCCGAGCCAGCCAGTCCCCTCGGCCTGGGGCTGGGTTAGCATGGGCGTGACAGGCCCGGCTCCTGGCCTGGGATCAGCTGGACTCTATGCCGCGGTCACACTGAGTGGGGATGGGGCGGTTACCTGCGGGAGACGATCTGCCGGCTCCCGAGAGCGGCCTGGCCCCAGCGCTGCGGCTCTTGAGCGATGCTCTGGTGTCCCCGCCGGCCCCGAGGCGTGGGCCCTTCTCCATGGGGGTGCCCTTGGCTGGGGGAAGCGTCCTGACCTTGTCTGCTGAGCCCATGGGGCCTCTGGCCTTGCTGCCCAGGGTCGAGTGTTTGGGGTTTTCGGCTTTCTGGGACATGGGGGCCGAGCCCAGGCGGGAGGGAGTCCTCTTCACCTTGCCAGCGGGCTCCTTCTTCCCTGTGCGGGCCTGCTCTGAGGGCACAGCCTCTGGATCCACCATGCAGATGCCAGGTTGGGCAGGAAGGGGGCAGGGGTCTTTCAGGGGGCCAGGAGGAGGGTCTCTGGCCCGGGCAGGGCCCCTGGCCAGGTGCTCCGACTCCTCGTCTGAGTCCAGCCCGCCGTCGGCCGTGATGGAGGGGCAGTCGTCGGTGGCAGGAGGGATGTCTGAGTCTGAGAGCGTGGGGAGGGACTCGCTCCCAGAGGTGGGGGGGGTCTCCGCGGCATGCGGCAGCTGCAGCCGGCGGCCCTGGCTCCTCAGGCCTCTCCTCTGGGCCAGGGGCTTGGCCAGCTCCTGGGAGAGGTCGCTGTCATTGGACAGGTCCCGGGGGCTGACATTGAGGGAGGGGGGGCGCTCGGACTTGGGGTGCTCAAACTCGCAGGGCGACACCAGGCACAGGTCCACGTCGTGGGGGGAGTCGGAGCGGCGCCCGTGCTGGCGCAGCCCGTCTGCCCCGTCGCTGCCCAGCTGGGTGTGGTGGCAGGGCTGGATGGGCAGGGACAAGCCGCCTTTGCCCACCGAGGCATCTGGCTCCGGGGTCAGCCCGCCCGCCTGCGGCCGGTTCAGCTCCTCTTGGGGCGACTCGCTCACCGGGGGCAGCACCTGCTCGAAGGAGACCGACAGCGACTCATCCACCTCAGTGGAGTGGGGGGAGCCCACCTCAGCCGGCAGCGAGGGGGTGGTGATGGTGGGCGAGACGTCAGGGAGCTCGTCCTTGAAGGGGCTGAGGGACAGGCAGCCCGCCTGCTTCTCCTGGGAGGAATGACAGGAGTTGAACTGTTTGTTGTCGTTGGTGCCCGACGCCAGCTCCTCTACCATGACTGCGTTCTCCACTGGGGACTGGTGGAACGGGGTGTGCCTGGCACTGGCCGGCCCCGAGCTGGAGGGGGACATCATCTCCAGGGTCTTCTCCTCGGAGCTGCCGCATGGGTCCTCGGCGCCCTCCTGGCAGTGGTTGAGAAGCCCCGTGGGCGTCAGGTCAAAGTCCACACTGTGGTCACTCTTGGGGGTCTTGGCGAGGGGGGAAGGGGGCCAGATGGGCTTGAGTGGGCTAGTCTCTAGGTACCGGAACCCCTGGGGGCTGTCCAGCTCCTCTGGGTCGAGGCCGTTCTCCTGGCAATCCATGGGCCCCAGCCCGGCGCAGCCAGCTGGGCCCTCAGTGCCAGCACACTGCCCAGCCTCCCCGTTCTCCAGCGGGGACGGCTCCAGCTCGCTCTCCGCTGTGGTGATCCCCTCGTCTGTTGACTCCTCCTTCTGCCTGGCCTCGGTGCCCGCCCATGCCGCCTCCCGTGTCAGGGCCTCCAGGGACAGCGACTTGGAGCCTTCTGACCCACCAGCCTCAGGGCTCGGGGGCTTCTTGCCAGCTGCACCTGCCTCCTTGGCCGCTTTGGCCTTGGGCTTCTCCGGCTCCTTCTTGAGAGTGGATTTCTTAAGGCTCCCTGTCCTGAGGGCCAGCTTGCGGGGCTCCAGCCCAGGCAGCTTGTGGGCAGGCAGCTTTGCAGCCTTCCCCTCAGCCTTGCTCTCCTTGGCATCCTTCCGCAGCAGCTCGGCTTTCCCCTCCCTCTTCACGGTCTTCACCTCCTTCCTGCCATCTGCCTTCCCCTCAGCACCATCTTCCTTCTTCAGAGGCCTCTTCTCCTCCTTCCTCACTTCCTGGGGCAGGGACTCTTTCTTGGGCGGGGCCTTCTCCTTGCTCAGCTTCAGCCTCACATCTGGCTTGAGCTTCTCAGCTGAAGAGTCGAGCTTGGCTCTGGGCTCCTCGGCTCTCTCCTCCTCTGGCCTTGCCTTGGCCACCTCGCCCGGCCCTCTGGCCTTCTCCTTGGGCACTGGCTTCACCTCCCTCTTCTCTGACTTGAGGGCTTTCTCCTTGGGAGCCGGGGGCCCGGCCTCCACCAGGCTCAGTCTGGAAGCGGACCGGAGGCTCTCCTTGGACGCCGACTTGAGGCTCTCCTTGCTTTCCGCCCTCTTTGGCGTGAGCTGCTTCTCGGAACGGGGAGCAGCCAGCACCTTCAAGTCCTTCTCAGTGACCACCGGGTGTTTCAAAAACTCCAGGTGCTTCACCTTCTCCAGCCCCTCCAGGATCCTGCCCTGCGGGGTGCAGCCTGGGAACAGGACCCGGATGATCTTCTCCAAAGGGCTGGCAGGATGCCAGACCAGCAGGGCGCAGATGGAGGTCAGGCACTGCAAGGGCAGCTCCTGCTCGCTGGGGTGGCCGTTGCCGGACCAGTGCTGCAGCAGGAACTCCAGCTCCTTGCTGCCCCGCACCGGGTTCAGCACGTACATGTCCAGTCTGCCAACGCCCATCTTTTGGAACAGCACCGTGGGCCCCACCTTGGGGCCGCTGTCCCTGCAGAGTGGGTTGGGCCTGATCCCCAGCTTCTCCAGGTAGCGTAGAGTCAGGCTGGCTTCATCACAGCTCTTCAGCACCCTAGAGTTTCCCTCAATACCCTTCAGCTTCTCGGACGCGTTGAGGAACATGACGCCCAGCTCGGGGGAGATGAGGTTCTTCACCCAGTCCCCGTTGCTCTGGGAGCCCTGTGAGGAGGGGTCCTCCTCCAGCTCAGCAACCTTCCTCTGCAGCAGGCTGTTGACCCCCGGCAGGCTGTCCGTGCCGATGTGCGTCACCAGGATGGAGTCAATCCGGTCCAGGTGGCGCACCAGCTTCCAGAAGGAGGATTTGGGGTTGGAGCCCCCGTTCACCAGGACGTTGAACCCGTTGACAGCAAAGAAGGCTGTGTCCCCCCTCCCGCCGGGGAAGACGTAGCAGCACGGCTTGGAGAGCTTCAGGAAGCCCACCATGGTCGGGGGCTCCAGCAGGTCGAAGGGGGACTGTGGCTCCAGGGACTCCGAGAGGTATTCCACGAACTCCTGCAGCCCCTCCATCTCCGGCAGCGTGCAGCCCGGGTTGATCCGCAGCTCAATGAAGTCCTGGAGGTTGTACTGCTCCAGGCTGGAGTCCTGCCACTCCCCAAAGTCAGGGCAGCTGACGGTCAGGCTGGCCTTGGCCGAAGGGTCTGCAGAGCTCAGTATCTCCCCAACCTAGAGAGAGAGAACCCATGGTCAATGCCAGCACCTGGCTGAGTTCAGTGTAAAGCGACGGGCTGTTGAGTCATCCCTTGTCAGCCGATCCAGAGCTCCAGCCCGGCCATCCCAGGGGTTAGACACTCCACCTCCGACCTGGACTTAGACACGAGTTCCCAGAGGGGTGAGGCCAGTCGGCAGCCACTAGACAGCCCCACTCTGCCCTCCTTCACCAGTACGGGGAAGGCCATCCCATAGCAGGCTTGGCCGTCACACCGCAGCGTCGCTCGGCTCAGCATCGTTTCCCCTGTGGTCTGTGCTACCAGATGATTGTGCATGATTGCAGACTCTTCCCTTTGCATCCTGGGAACATGCCCCACGAGCACCGAGGGCAGCAGCCCACCTACCCTGCACCCGATCCTCCAGTTCCCACCCCTGCCACTTCCTAATTGAGCAGCCCTGGCTGCTGGTGTGATTCAGAGCGCGCTCCCTGCTGGGGAAGGAGAGATGCTACTGCCGAGCAAGGCCACGTTTGCACAGAAGCGTGGGCCTGGGATGGGGAGCAGTTCCAGGGCTGCTGGAGAAGCAAAGCCTTGGCCACGCACAGCAAGGGGACCTGAGGTTGCCAGACTTCCAACAAGACTGAAACTGCTGCTACGCCTGCTAGATGGTGGGGATGAAGAGGCCTCATATGGACAGTTCTGGATGCAGCACTGAGCAACAACCCAGCTCTATCAGCACCACTAGAGAGATGGACTCCGCCAGCCCCACGCCCTTCCCACAGGGCTTCCCTGCTGGTGCCTGGAGCTGCACATTCAGTCAGTTTACAGCCAGTCCAGCTGGGGCTCAGGATCCATGGGGCTAGTGAGAAAAGAGTGACTAGGGTCCAGAGGGGCCCACACTGGAATCACCTTCACTGCTAGCAGCCATGTCAAGGTTCTGCAATGTTTCCTCCTGCAGCCAGAGGTGGAAAGGCACACGAGCCCTGAGCCGGGAGAGAGAGACACGTCTGTCTCCGCATCAGACAGTAACGGGATTACCCAGGGCTCTCCCCCAGCCCCATTAGGAGCCAGAGCTGCCTGAAGGAAGGCGTTTCCTGGCCCAGAGCTCACGGCCACGAGGGTTAGCCACCAAGGGACGGATCACGGGCACGGTACCAGGACACACCTCTTTGTCTGTGAAGATCTGGATGAAGTCCCGCAGAGAGAAGCAGCCTGTCTGCAGCATCAGCTCCCCGGTCTCCTCCACGCAGGGCCCGGCAAACACCAGCAGCTTGTGCTGGGACACGTCCGTGATCAGGTTCCGCAGCTGGGGACCGAGGGCTCGGGGGAGTGAGAATGGTTGAGTTCAGTTGTCCCCACCCACCCCCACCCCGCTCGGGCCTGCCACCCAGGCACACCGGCCTACACCAGCTCTAGGGGATCTTTGCTGCCACACAATGGAGCAGAGACCAAGCCCCGGGGGGGGAGGAGGTATCTCGGGGGGAGGCGTTTGGGCTGGGGAGGCAGCAGGCGCCTGGCCTGATGAGGGGGAAGGGGGACAGGATGTGAGAAGATCATGGAGCGGAATGCAACCCCTACACTCCATCCCTGCAGGGTGCTCTTGTGGCCAGTGGCCTGGCACCTCCTTGCCCCCCCCACCAAGATGGTAAGGGCCTCATTGGAACCCAGTTCCCTCCCCACCGGCTCACCTCATCGCACAGGGACTTATCCGAAGGGTTGAGCAGCACCAGTGTCTCCAGGACATCCCCCCGGTGGTGGAGGGTCCGCTGACCTGTCCGGGAACAAGAGGCCTTGGCGTTGAGACCAGCTCCCCTCCAGGTTTTGGCCCCCACCCTCTTCAGAGAAGGGCCAGGCTGGCCCGAGAGCTGCACAGAGGGTGGCTGCCCAGGGCACAACGAACTCATGGAATGGCGAGAGGCCGGGCAGCAAGGAGCCTCCAGACAGGAGCCTGGCAGCATGCCATGCAGCACTCAGCTGGCACGGTCTGCCCCAACGTCTGCAACCCGTCCCAGAGCAGGGAACCCCAGGCAGCTCTTGGCTGACCCAAGAGGCTGTTCAGAGCGTGCACAGTTCACCTGCCTTCTGCACCACCGCTCCCCTCTGCAATGCCGCAGCACTGCCCCCCAGCACCTCTGGGACCCTGGGCACGGACCGCACATCCGGGTGGCGTTTCAGGGAGATGTCTGTGCCGGATAGTAGCCAAGGCTGGCTAAGGAGACAGCTGTCAGGCAGGGTGCAGGGAGGGGCAGAGGAAGGCCGGTCTTGGGGCTAAGGCCCTGGAGCCAAGAGATCTGGGTCCCTGGCTCTACCGCTGAACCCAGGTACGACGGGGAGTTTGCCCAGCACAAGCTCCGGCCATCCCCAGGCAAGACCAGTCATTCTGGCAGCAGGCAGCCTGCCCAGGCAGGGGACACAGGCCCATACACAGACCCCGCTGCTGCATGCCCCCTTCCCAGCCTCCCCCACCCCTTTCAGCCAGGCTGAGGCAGGAGTTCAAGGCTGGAGCCACGGCCGCTGCAGGACCCCACTGGCCGGAAAGCAGAGCTGCGAGCCCGGATGCCACAAGAGGCCAGCAGATCTGCTGAGTCGAAGGATGAGACACCCCTCTCCCCCACACACACACTTCCTTCCCACTGCGGGGGGAGGGAAGGAAGCGGAGGGGCTGACTCAGCCCACGAGGGACCCCCCCCCCCCACCCCTGTGCTCTGCCCCCAATATGGCAACAGCACAGGAGCCGGACAGGGATTGTTTTTAAGCTACGAACACAACCCTCTGGGCTCCCTTACCACTCCGGCTGGAATGGGAAACGTAGCAGCCTTGCTAAGTGGCCAGCTCTGCCAAGGCCCCATGGGTACCTCGGCCCCTTGCCCCCATTACTCTCAAGGCCCTGGGGGTCCACAGATGGGGGGAGGGAGGCCCTGGCCTGAAGAGCTTAAATGGAAAGCAGAAAGAACCCACATCTTACTGATGGAGCGGGGCCCGTGGAGGGGAAGTGACTGGCCAGGTCACCCAGGCATCAGCGGGAGAGCTGGGAGCCACACAGACCCCCTGGGTGATTGACCATAGCGGCCGCTCCAACCTCCCTTCCCCCACTGGCCCCCCCACCAGAAGATAGGCCAGGCCCAGAGCAGCTAGATGACTTGGCCCTGCCAGTCCACTGCAGGGTTGGGAACAGACCCTGGGAGCCCTCTCCCTAGGCACACCTGAGCGATTCTCCCCTCCACGAGGAAGGTCATGGGCCAGCAGAGACCCGGACCCACACGGGGCTGGCCCCTTGCAGCCCCAGCTGGAGGGCAGCGTTATGGCCACTAGCGTTTCCTGCTCTGTGCCCGGACGATGCGGCCCCAGCTCAGGAAGGCCAAGGGGACAGAAGCTGCCTTCCGGAGGCCATCAGCACACCACCACCTCCTCCCTGCAGGCATGGGGGGGGGCAGACTCCACCTTTATTTGCTGGGATTGTGGGGGTGGTCCAAGGCAGCACAAACTGCTCCCCCAGCCCCATTTTCCTGCCCAAGGGTAGAGCTGGGGCATGGAGCAATGCGTGTCCAGGGGCCACTGAGTACCGCTTCTAAGCCCCTCCCAGCCAGCAGTTGCATGGGTCTCAGCTCACCCGACCTCCCAACAAGCCAGAGACCCAAGCTCTGTGCCCCCGGGCATGCAGTTGGGCACCATGCAAATGGCATCTAATGCAGACAGCTGCACTGCCCTTCGCTAGAGGGCAGCAACGGGGCAGAGAAACGGCTCAGTGCGGAGGAAAGGAAAACAAGCAGGAAGCCCAGCCCTAGTGAACCGGGCCGGAGGCTCAACGGGCAGCCACGGGCACGGCTCCTGCTCCTATGTCAGCTGGGAGCTGATGTTTAGTGCCCCAGGAAGGGAACCGAATTGGCTTTAACTCCACACGTGCAGCGTACTCCCAGAGCATGGAGGGAAGTGGTTCCATTGGGCTGCTAACAATCTGCTCTGCATGCCCCAGTTCATGGGGCTCCAGGCCCACGAAGGCCAATTTACGGTCCGGGGGGGCAGGAAGACAATTAGGCCACAGGGCACCTCAGGGTGTTGGTGCCGGTGAGCTGAGTGGTTTACTGCAGCTCAGTCCCAGGAACGAAGAGAATTCACAAGCCTGCCAAGCACAGGCCTGTCGGGGGTTAAATTCTGCCTCCCTGAGCCAGCTGCCTGCTGGGCTGAGTGCCTTGGGGTCTGGAGGCCTGTACCCAACAGCACAGGGGAGCTGAGTCGCTAAGGGCTGGCCTGGGACTCAGAAACCCACGTTCAATTCTCTGCACTGCCAGAAACTGACCCTGGGCAAGTCACTGCCTCAGTTTCCCCATCTGTACAACCAGGGGGGAGTGATGATTTCCCTGCCTCACAAGGGTGGGGGATGGGCCGAGGGGCTCAGACACGAGAAAGCTGGACCCATTTAAGCCAGCCCAGTATCATTAGAGCAGTCCAACCTCCCAGTGCCGACGCAGCTGTATCGGCGTGAAGGCATTTCACACCCCGCTAGCTATTCCCACAGGAATGGTCTTAAACCTTCCTGGCACGTGGCACCTTTATAGCACCATCCCATTGTAACGGGGGCCACTGTCCATTTAGGGACGTCCCATCCCAACCCAACCCACAGTTAAATCAGAACAAAAACGGTTCAGTCCAGGCCTGAGCAGGGCTGGAAGCTGCAGCCCCCCCGGAGCGGTCCATAGTCCCTTCCACCCTTGGCCTCCCCCAGAGCAAAGGCTGATCGAGCATCTGGACTGGGAACGGGACACCCCTTGCCACACCCATGTCACAGGGCCACCGAGCAGCTGCTGGCAAGCAGCGATTCCGTTACTTCTGGTCAGTGCCGCCTCTGAACCAGCAGCCTGGGGGTGAGCGGCTCCCTATCTGGTTACCAAGCCCCCGAGCCACCCAGCCCCTGTGCACAGAAGGGGCCTCTGAGTGCAGCCGCCCTAGTTTCCAAAGAGCTCGTTTGGAAGAGCAAACAAACGAACCCTAAGGGAAGTACCCGGGGAGGCTGGTCTGGCCGGACTGGAGGAGCCAGCCGGAGACACCTGGGCAGGAGGGAGAGCAAGGCGAGCGCAGCGCTGGCTGCCGGGAGCCCATTTCACAGCCAGGGCACCCAGAAGGGATTTTAACCTCACGGCTTTGGGGTGTAAGCCAGCCCCTTAGACCTTGAGCAAGCCAGACACAGGCGGATGTGGGACACCAGCCCACAAGGGTATTTCTTCCACCTTCCTCAAACGCATCCAGGGCCAGCCGCTGCCAGAGACGGTCCCGAGGAAGGGCTCTGTGCAGGCGCCTGTATTCACAGCCCAGCTCTGTTACACGCAGGGCAGCCTGAGCTGGTCAGGAACGAAGGCATTTCTACTCTCCCATGGCCAGTCACTTCTGCAGAGAGGCCCGTAAAACCCTCAGCACTCGAGTTCCAGCAAGGAGACCCTGCGCTGGGCTGCAGGCTGTCGGGACCCCTGTGCACGGCCCAGCGGCTCTTCCCAGACCGACAGCGAGGGAACGATGCCACACAGCGCTAGCCCACGAGCCTCCTCTCCCTGCGCCGCGGTCACGAGACAGCCACACCAGCAGGGAGCAGAGCCAGGGATCTCCTGGCAGCTGCCCCAGCCCCTTTCCCCTCCCAGCCAGCAGCTGCACGGGTCTCAGCTCACCCCACCTCCCAACCGGAGCACGTGCCACAGCCCAAGTAGATCACAAGGCAACAGATGAGCCCTGACGCCCGGCCGGAGGCTGCAGCTCCCAACCCCGACCTGCAGCGAGAGCCAGCAGCTCAGCAACTAGCTGCACAGAGCCGGCCTGTTCCCCGGCGGGGGAATTTACAGGACCGGGGATCAGACACGTCCAGCCCCAGCAGCAGCCCGGGGCGGTGGGGACAATAGGGCTGATGGAGCAACCCTAGGCTCTCCCCAGGCTGGACGCGTGGAATACGGCAGTGTACGTGCTGGTCTCTCGCTCTCCGGCGCCCCATTGGTAGCCAAGGCTGGGGGAGGGTTTTACCCATAGCAGCAGCACCAGCTGGCGCCCACAGTGTTTGAACCCAGCCCAACCGGTGCCTCTGCTCTCCCTGTGCCACAGGAGAGGGATGCTACCAGCACGGGAGGCTCTTTAAGCTCCTTGGGGAAGGGGCGCTGTTCTGTCTGTACAGCGCCTAGCACCCCCCGCAACAGCCACGCTTCTCCCCACTCTGGAGCACAAGGTCTGGCTTCACCTCAGCCAGCCTCCGGGGGTTATGCTAGGAAAGCACAGCCAGGCCAACGTCCCGCTCCACCCATTGGGGTCCTCGAGCTCTTCAGCCCCCCCGGAAAGGGGATAGTCCACAGGACCCAGCTATGCCTGACAAGCAACAGGGAGCTCAGACCCTCATGCAAGAAGCTCCCTTCCTTGGATGCCTTAGAGAAGGGCATAGGGGAAGCAGTACGAAAGTGGGTTAACCCCACACAGTGGAGCAGCAGGGACACCCCCCCACGTGTGTCTAGGCACAGATGTGGTGAACCAGCGGTTCCCCCCCACAAGATGGGCAGAGGAGTATCTTGATACAGCATGGTTTTGACTTGGAGTCAAGACGTCCCACTGCGAGCGAGTTAGACGGAACAAGCCCGTCCCTCCATCTGGGAGGGCCGGCCCTGAGTCTAGGCACTGCAGCTGGAGGCGGTGGGGCAGCGCAGCCGGAAGCCAGCCTGGGTGTGACAAGGCCTCACTGGAAGGCGCGTGGAGAGGGCCGCCGGCCCATCCTCCCAGCCCGGGAACCCCTCTGCAAGCCGCTCCCCAGGAAGAATGAGCGCGTTTGTCTGCTTGGAGGGGCCAGGACAGAGGCATCAGCTGAGGGAGAGCACACGCAAGCAACTCGGCACAAAAGCAGCTTTGTAGCCCTGGCTAAATGTTTGCCCAACCCAGCAAAACACCATCAGGAGAGGACAAGGTCCGGGTCTGCAGCTGACAGGCAGCCCCCGGAGCGACCCCTCCCCACACAGCAGGAAGGACTGCGCTGCCTCCGTGTCTATTTCCAACTCCCTGGGCAGCCTGGCCTGAGATACAGATTGCAACACGAATTAAACACCCAGATCCAGGCCGGGCATGCGTGGAATGGGTCACGCGAGGTTTCTGCTGATGCCGAGCAGAACACGAGCTCCCAGACGCTGCGTCTGCTGCTGGATGTGTCCGGGCACACGTTGCCATCTGCTCCTGGTGGGCGTAGCCAGCATGGATCCGAGTGTCATACAACCCCGCCCTCCCACCGCAGCCCCCCAGAAACCAGAGCAAAGGGGACCAGCCCTATGCACCCCCTGCCTCACAGGGAGCAGTCAGGAGTTGAGATGCTCAGATACTGGGGGCACTGGAGTATCCCAGACAGGCTATTTCCAGTGCTGCTTCCACAGCAGGGTGGGTGTTTGTGAAACCCACCCCCAGCTCACGGCAGGGCCCACTCGGAGCAGAGCTGCTGCCTCACTCCAGCAACGTTCAGACAGTCAGTTGGGTTTGCAATAGATTCCCCCCGACACCAGAGCAGGGCGAGTTCTGGGCCAAGCAGCCTGGAGAGCTCCTTTAAATACTCCAGGGATGAGTGAATTCCCAGGGTGCAGGGACAGGACAGTCCCTGGAAATTCACACTGTGGAGTACCCACCTGAAAGCAGCAATGTGCAGACAGGGGGACATCTCCAGCAAGGTGCCAAGCCCACTACAGCTGGGCTGCTGTTCCCGGCAGAGGGCTCGGCCCCTCACAGCCCCCTCGGGGACTGCACAGCTGGGAAGGTGGAGACAGGAGAGGCCTGGCAGATCGCCCTTACCTTTCACGATGCTGGAGAAAGTGGCCGAGTGCCGAGACACAAACAGCTTCAGCTGCTCGTCCAGGTTGCAGGAGGCGAGGTCGATGTCCCAGCAGCGGATCCCTGGGGGGGAGAGAGAACAATCAGCACCCACAGTTCTCAAAGGGGTGCAGAGCCCACCCCACCCCAACGCTGCCAGGAGAGGTACAAGGCTCACGGAGACCAGCCACCGCTGGGATTCCCAGGGGCTGCTCTTGGCTGTGACACTAGCCCCGGCTGGGCAAATAACTTCACCCGCAGCGGCTTCTGCCTCCCTGCCCATCCGTGGAACGAGGCCAGCTGCCTTGGCACAGGGGTGAGCAATCGGTCTGCTCCGAGGGCTTCACCCCTGGGAATGCAAGCACTGGGGACCCTGCGCGAACTTGGCTACAGGGGACAGGGAGAGGACATGCCTGGCTGGCAGGGCAGATTCCTCTCCAGCAGCACGGACAGCGAGTCCTGGGGAGGAGGCAGGACCTACGGGACATCCTGGGCTATCAAATGGGTCAGCCCCCAGCCATCCCCTACTGAGCCATTTAAGAAAGAGCTTTCCCAGCCCCCGGAGCAGGCCCCTATAGGGCCCCCTTTGCCCAGGCAGCTGCAAGGCCAGGACAAGCCAGGGAAGGGGAACCAGGATCAGCAGAACTGCCCCAGGTGAGGAATATGCTGCGGGGGAATGGGTCAGAGGGAGCCACCTAGCAGTGGGTCTGCTCTTGCTCTCCTCTTGCATGTGGGGGGAGGATCAGTTACCAGCCAGGTAAGTCAGGGGAACCAAGCCCCCCTGTCAGGGTCTTTAATCCCTGGCACGGCACCGTCTTGCGGAACAATCCGGATCAGGCAGAAAGGGCTGAAAAGCAGCCGCAGGCCCTGTGACAGCCTCCGCCAGAAGGGCACGCTGCACCCAGCCCCATCCGGAGAGAATCCTGCCGCCTTACAGGGACCTTTGTGCCCCACGCCGGGGGAATGGTGCCCTACTCAGCTAGCAGCCCGAGGAGCAGGGATGGGAGCTCTGCCCAGGGGTCACTGGCCCCTCATGGCAAGTTACAGGGAATACACAAAATGGACCAGAGGGAAGAGCATGTGCCCCTGCACTGTAAGCCCTCAGGGTCACACGAGCCACTCGCACCCAAGGCGGGTGCTACCCCCCGCTCGGGGACAGAGCGGAGGGCCAGGTTACAGCACACGCAATAGAACGACCCTGCCATGCACACAGAGCCCTCCCCACCGCCATGCAGGGAGGGGAAGGGGTTATGCAGACACGTGCTGGACAATACGATGCACTTGCCATCACTTCTGCAAGAGCGCGAGGGGGAGATAAAGTGACTAGAAGCCGCAGCCCCTGTGCTAGGCCTGCCCCCAAGGGCTGATCAGAGGGAGTGGCACTAAAGGCTTGTGCTGACTCCCCCACCCCCAGCCCTGTCCTCATTCCCACAGGCAAGCATAAGCGTTCCCAGGCAGGGCCCACAACTCGTCTGGCTAGTGTCCAGCCCTGCAGGCGCGGCCTATACACGTGAGCAGCTTTTAGGAGACCAGAGAGTTCCTTCAATAAAACGCAGCATGATCCGGGCGCCCTGACAGCTCCGTGCAGTTGCCCCAGCCCAGGGCACAAGCTGCTGCCACTGGCCCCCCATTGCTGGAAGCGCTTCAGGTTCCTCAGCCTCCCTCTCGCCTGGCAGGGCGTGTCCTGGGACAGACAAGTCTGGGGGCCTACGAACAGCCACGGGGGAGGAATGGGCTTCCGGCTCTCGCAACAGGCCGTTTCCCTCTGCCACTTGGCCAGTGAAAGGGAAAAGCGCCGGCAGATACCCGCAGCGGCCGGGCTAGTGAGAGCCGCTCCCAGCCTCATGAGGGAGAGGTCAGCGCAGCGCAAAGGTAGCAGGAGCCCCCCCACGCCAATCAAGGGAGCGTTGAGTCAAGTGCTGCCCTGAACCCTTGCCAGAGAGAGAAGAGACCTGTGTCCAGCAACGGGCAACCCAGCAAGCCTGGCCTTTGGAGCAACAGCTATAAGGCTGTCCTGGTGTAACGGGGCTGTGTCGATGCTCTGCAGCAAGGAACATGGATCCCGACTCCTGGGACATTCAGCCAAAGGCAGGTTGGACCCAACAGGCCAGTGCTGTGCCACCCGACCCTGCCTCAGCGTCCTGAGAACCCAGGCCTCAAACAGGAGTCCAGTCGCTCTGGTGAGGGTCTGAGCCGCTCCCCTCCTCAGTAAGTGAGGGAGTCGGACGCTGCCGTGCTGCAGCTGACAGAGGAGGAATTGCCCAGTCACGCATGGCCCCCCAGACTGCTGCGGTCCCAGTCCACAAGGCAGCTGCACGGCCTGTGCCTGCGGGAGCTTTTGCCTCCAGCCTCTCTGCAGAACCTGTCTGGCAGAAAAGAGGTAGTGAGCAAAGGCACTTCTACCTTCCCTCCTCCCACCACCACAAGACTACCGGGCTGGCTGGCGCAAGACACAGCCTCTTCCATGTCTGCACAGACTGCCCCTCTAGTCCAGCCCAGGGCGCCTCTCGCCCCCTACCTGCAGCTGCCCCAGTGCGATTCCCAGACCGACTCTTCCTCGCAACCCAGAACTGGAGACATGAGCAACAAGGGTGGCCCAGATCCCATGCAGCCCGACCAACCAGCTCCAGCTGCGTTCCAGGCTAGGAGTCAGTTTCGCGGCCTTCTTCCAGAGTGACAGTCCCTCAGTTTCCTTCCCGGAGGTCACGGGTTCAAACCCTGGCCCAGATGAGTAGCGGCTCAGTCATTACCAGGCGCTGTTTGGTGGCCCCCATGGGAGTTCAGTTGCTCACAGGCAAGCTCCCCAGGGACAGCTGTTCACATCACAGCACCCTTGGGCCGTTCAGCCCTTGGTCTCTGCCACCAAACAGGAGCCCCCCTTGCCTCTAGTGCTGGCCCTTGCCAAGCAGGGCTACAGTGTGCTGGCAGGGCAGCTTAGGGAAGCTGGCACAGCACCAGCTGTGGCTAAGTAAAGCTCAGTGACGATGGCTGTCACTTCACCTGCATTTGGAGTCACTGACTAGTCCCTGCTCACATGCACTGACTGGGTTAACATGGGTCTCTTGCAACGAATTCAAGTCACATCCTGCTGCAAAGCAGGGTCACTCTGCAACTGGCTCCCACACCTCCTTCAAGCAGAGTCTGGAGGCCAGGCGCCACACAGCTGGGCTCTGTGCTGTTCTGCACCTCAGCATTTACCAACCCATCCGACCTGCCCATCTCTTCTCCCCAGCTCCTTACTGCCCGGAGACTTACTGGAACTGCTCTGATCTCCTGAGCAAGGCAGCAGAGCCAGGCTGCCTCATTCAGCACCTGCGATTGAGGAGGCCCCTTGGGGGCACAATACGAGGATGGCCCTGCCTTTCCCAATGAGAGCCTACGCTGCCGAGACCTGCGCAAGCCGGGGGTGACCCAGCTGCATTGCATTCTGCCTCCTCGGCCACCCATTCCAAGCAGAGAACTTGCTGGGGCAGGGTCCGGCCCAAAACTCACACCGCAATGGTTTTGCTGCTACGTGAACTCAGCCAACATGCTAGGAAACGCCCCTGACAGACTGTAGCAACAGCCCAACGGGGCAGGAACTATCGCCACCTCGGCTGTACACAACACTTGACTACAATCCCTTTGTGGCTCGCTTCCTGTTTGGTGTCAGGAGAGAGGCCTGCATGACAGGGCAGTGTGTCAGCCGGAGGCTGAGCTCATCATGGGGCCCGGAAAACGGAAAGCAACATCCATAGCAAGCCAGATAAGAACAGAGCCAGTGCTAATAGTGTCACCCAGGCTTTTAAGTAACTTAAGAGGCTTCCCCTACGTTTGCATTAGAGCTGCTGGGTGACTGCCCACCAGGCCAAAAGAGGGACAGCTGGACCACCGGCACAGTACACAATGCTAGCTAGGAGTGCTATCAGTGTGCTTGCAACAGAGAAGAGATCCGGAGTCTGCCCCCAACCCCGTCCCTGCTACTTTTGTCCATGGAACTGAGTCTCGAGGCCTGTAAATAGTCTCCGGTGAAATCATCAACCCTATTACACTGAAGGGAAACTGAGGCATGGATGTCCAGTGACATGCACTTGGGACGTGAAGGTCAGTTCCTGGCAAAGCCAGCAATACAGCCCAGGGGTCCCAACTCCCAGACTCCTGCTCTAAGCAGAGTCCCCCCACCCCTCCAGTGTGGGAACAGAACCCACTGGGATGACTGCTGAGTGAGGACAGGTCTGGCTGCCGGCGCCGGGGGCGGGCGGGGGGGGGGGGAGAGAATCTGCCATTACATGATGACGACCATACTAGGTCAGACCAAAGGTCCATCTAGCCCAGTAGCCTGTCTTCCGATAGTGGCCAGTGCCAGGTGTCCCAGAGGGAACGAACAGAACAGGGAATCAAGTTATCCATCCAGTCACCCACTCCCAGCTTCCGGCCAACAGAGGCTAGAGACACCATCCCTGCCCAGCTTGGCTAATAGCCATTGATGGACTGATCCGCCATGCATTTATCTCGCTCTTTTTTGAACCCTGTTGCTCCCGCTCGGGTAGGGGACAGGACACCAGCAGGGGAAGAGCCCATGGCAATTTGGACAGTTCTGAGGTGTGGGTCAGATGCAGGGTGACTAGGGCCCCCGGAGCAGCATGGTGGGGAGACTAGGTCCCAGTAGGCTGCCCCGTAGACAAAGGGGGACCTGATAACATATCTGGAGACAGCTACGGGCTGTTACAAAGAAGATGGTGATCAACTGTGCGCCACGTCCACTGAAGGTAGGATGGGAAGTAATGAGCTTCATCTGCAGCAAAGGAGACGTAGGTTAGATATTAGGAAAGACTCTTCAACTCTAAGGATAATTAAGCTCTGGAATAGGCTTAATTAGGCCCATAGAGTCAGAGCATCTATGGCATTTGCCACATTTCCTAGATGCCGGGACCGGTGACACAAGCCGATGCCCCAGCTGACCCCCAGCCCCAGCTGAGTAACATCCTTCTCCAATTCAGGTTTGAAAATGAAAGGTCAGAAGGGGTCACAGCCCAACTCCCTTCAGTCACTGGCTCCAGAACAATCACGGTGAGTCAGCTCGAAGACACCAGGATCAGATCCCCCTGCTGTCCACAGACAGCTTTATCCCAGGGCTCAGAACTCCTGACCCTCACCAAGCGGCTCCTCAGGGAAAGGAAGCCAACCTCTTACTGTGGATCTGCATTTACTGCATCTATATATATTTAGATATATATTCCCCCTCGGGCAGCCTCCCCAGAGAGTTCAGTGAACATTGGTTTATAGCTGCACGCTCCCTGCCCCAAAGGGCTGGTGGAAATCTTCACAATTAGACTTCTGCCCCCTTCCTTACAGGCATCCATTTTTAAGCATCCATGGCCCTCTGAGTCAGCACCAGGTGAAATGAACAGAGCAGCTCACTCCTCAGCTGCTGCTTCAAGCTCCCTTAGACGTCACATGCTGTTGGTTTCTTTGCAGACATAACTGCCTGAGGCTTTGGGGTTCAGTCTTGGCTCTCCATGCGCCCCCACTAGCCCTTCACAGCTTCCTCACCCCCTGGGGAGGACAGAGCCACCCCGCAGGTCTGGCTGGGACATGCCTGCCTCATACGGGATGTTAACGGAGGTGGGTCAGGAGCATCTTTAAAGGCAGCACCAAAGACGTGCCTTCAGGTTCCCACCACATTACAGATTCCTTGACGTTCACCACTTAAGACAGGTGCACGCTTGCTTCCCCTGGAGGCACGCACCTTGCAGGAGTGACTCAGCCGCGCCGGCCTCAGCCAGACAGAAGAGCGTTCCCTCCGGCTGCGAGCGCAGCCGCCTTCCCGGGCTGCTCTGCAAGAGGCGGCACGTACAGCCATCAGCTGCGTTAGAAGCGGTGTTCCAAAAGCCAGCGACAGTCACTGCGTGTCTCTGCGCTCTGCCGCCCCAGCTACCAGACGCCCTTGTACAGCAGCCATCTGTTCATTCCTGTCCCACGCTGGCCAGTCACACTAGCCAACTGGGCTCCCCTCCCCACCCCAGGAGAGTGGGTTTGATCCCTGCGGCCATAATGCTTCAGGAATTCTAACCCCAGCTCAGCAACAAAACACAAACCCCAGGCCCCTGTGCGGGGATTACAGAGAAGCAGCCTGTTTCACTCCCGTCATGTCGAGTCCCTGGGAAGCAGGCTCCTGAGTAGTGATTTACAAACCGGCTTAGCGGGCAGGCCTCTTGCCCATCGCATGAGCCACCAAGACAGCAAATGAGGAAAAATACCGATTCATTCTCCCACCATCCCCCAAGTCTGTGGAACGGTTAACGATCCTTCCAACCAAAGGGAGATGGTGCAAGATTAGGGCATTAGAAGCGATGGGGGGGAAAAGATGCAGAGTTGCACAAACCTTGCTCAACGTAACTGTTTTGGCCTTCTCAGGCTGCTTCCTCAGTTCATGCATGGTAGATATATATATATTTTTTTAAAGATCACTTCCAAATTTGTGCCCCCTTCCCGGCCTTGAAAGCACCTTCCGCAGAAGGAGACACGAACTCTCACCCTGCTCCCAGCACCTCAAGTCCCCAGCATTTAATACAAAAAGAAAAGGAGTACTAGTGGCACCTTAGAGACTAACCAATTTATTTGAGCATGAGCTTTCGTGAGCTACAGCTCACTTCATCGGGTGCATTCATTGGAATGCATTATGCATCCGATGAAGTGAGCTGTAGCTCACGAAAGCTTATGCTCAAATAAATTGGTTAGTCTCTAAGGTGCCACAAGTACTCCTTTTCTTTTTGCAAATACAGACTAACACGGCTGCTACTCTGAAACCTAGCATTAACACAGTTTATGTCAGTGCCATGCTAAGAACGCAGAACCCCTGCAGCCAGCCAGTTCCAAGACTGGAATTCCCTGACTCTCAGACATCCCGTTCCAGGCGAAGGTTTTAATCACCGGTTCGTTAACAGTAAATGCAGATCCACAGCAAGTCCTTGGAGGAAGCCATGAAGCAGGTTTAATTATAAGTCATCCCTTCCTAGTTTCAGCTGGCAGTTTCCTCAATCCATGCTGGCCCACTATAGCAGAACACACCCGACAGACCAGAGCTCCAGATCACTTCCCGATGCCAGACAAGCTTCTCCAGGCAGGCGGCTCCCGAGGCCCAGTGCAAGCCAGCTGCCCCATCCATCATGTCTGATACTCCCCCGCCCCGCTCTAATTTCTTGAGTTGAAAACAGGTCCCAGCCCATCCCAGCGTTAACAAAGCAACCCCCAACCTTTGTCTGTTGCTGCTACGCTCAGCACCACGGGCCTCCATGCATAGGGTGCTGAGGTGAAAGTCTAGAGGGGGAAATGGGATGGAATTATACATATGCGCTAAGCAATAAAAGCGTGCAGAATTCACGCAGTTGGGGACAGACCTGCTATCACCCCCACCCATGTTAAAAGCACCATGAACTGCCCCCCCATAGGAGAGATTCCCTTTAAACATAAGCAATAATCGGGGGGGCAGGAAGGGGGGAGAGGAGGGCTGCACTAGACCACCACAACTGGACTTTGCATACCTATCCCTCACCTAGTCTGAAGTATCAATCCCCACCCCCCCACCCCCCGACCATGCAACTCAGCAAGGAAAGGAGATGAGGTGGTGCAATGAATCGAGGGGCGCTACACCCACACACAGGGCACGGCTACATCTGGGGGTGTTGCACCTTGCAAGTACGTAAACCAAATGCAAAGGGGGAACTGCCCCAGTGCATCAATGCACACAGAACAGCAGAATATGCAGCAGGGCAAGTGTAAGATCCGGGCCACGCTGCTCAGGGGGGTGGGAAGCAGGGCCACCCACCGGCGCATAAAACAGCACCCCAGGGGAGAGCCCTTGCGGAATTAGGGCATGGGGCACCAAAGCAGACAAGAGCAGCAGAGGAATGCTGCATGGTGCACAAGTGCGGCCTTATACCCTGGCGCATGGGGGAGCCCCGGGAAAGCGGAGGGGTGCCCTGGACACAGGGGTTGCGCGCACCGGTGCAAAGGGAGCCCCGGGAAAGCAGGGGCGGGGGGTGCCCTGAACACAGGGGCTGCGCGCACCGGTGCAAAGGGAGCCCCGGGAAAGCGGGGGCGGGGGGTGCCCTGAACACAGGGGCTGCGCGCACCGGTGCATTGGGTACAAGCAGGACAATGAATGGGGCCCGCGGCGCCTCGGCCCGTGCTGCCTGGGGGCTGCAGCGGCGCCCGGCCGGGGGTGCTCGGCGCTGCGCGGGCCAGGGCGGGGCCCTGCTCACCTCTCTCCAGCGCGGCCAGCACGGCGCCCAGCAGGCCGGGCCGGTGGCAGCCGCCGCCCACGATCACCAGCAGCGAGTAGCGGCGGGGCCCGCGGGGGGGCGGTGGCGGCTCCCCCCCCCGGCTCGCGCGCTCCGCGGCTCCCGCCGCCGCCATCTTCCGGCCCGGGCTCCAGCACGACTTGCGGTGCCTGGCCCCGCCCCTCCCCGCTTTTACGTCGCCGCGGCGAAAGCCCCGCCCCGCTGATATCATCGCCGGCCAATCAGGGGGCACGGAGAGGGGCCAGGCTGGGCGGGGCTCTTAAAGGGGCCGGGCACTAGGAGGGGACAATGGGGGTGGGGGGTGTCAGAGGGGAAAGACCAGGGACCAAAGTGGGTGGGGCTGGGGGCAGCATAGATTGGGGGCTGGGGGGCTTCAGGGCTTGGGGGACCTGGGGGGTATTGGGGTTGGGGGGTATCGGGGTTTCGGATATTGGGGATGGGGCATCAGCACTGGGGGCATCCGGCCTGGGGGTATCGGGGCTGGGGGTATCAGAGGTGGGGGCATCGGGGCTGGGGGTATTGGGGGTGGGGGTATCCGGCCTGGAGGCATCGGAGGTGGGGGCATCGGAGGTGGGGGCATCCGGCCTGGGGGTATCGGGGCTGGGGGTATCGGAGGTGGGGGTATCCGGCCTGGGGGTATCAGAGGTGGGGGCATCCGGGCTGGGGAGGCATCAGGGCTGGTGGTATCAGGACTGGGAGATCAAGGGGCATTGGGGCTGGGAGGCATCAGGACTTATGGAGACTGGGGGGCATTGGGGACTGGTGGGCATCAGGGCTGGAGTTTGGGGAGTATCAGGGCTGGGAACTGGGGAGGAAGTGGCGCTGCTCCCGCAGGGTTGCCATAAGTATAGATAAAAAGCACTTAAGTCTAGATGCCAAGTACAGCATTACAGAAGTACATAGGAGTACAAGTATGCGGTGGAGATAGTATTTATGTGTTTAAAAGTATACGTGCAAGTATTTCCAACTCCTGTATTCCCTGCGATTGTCTGGTCAATATATGGACAACTACGTAAACAATAAAAGCAAATAGTGGAAGAGAAAGAAAAAGAGTAACAATGACTTTTTATTCATCTACACAAGTCAGCACGGAATAACAATGAAAAAAATCTCTTACCAATGTAAATAAATGTATAAATTTCCTTTCTGTTACTTACAGCTAGGTAGCTTCAGATGCAGTAGCTTGATCATTATGCTTCAGTAGGTTGTCACAACAATCCAGACCTTATTAAAAAACCCAGGTCCTTTACATTTTTTCTCTAATCCTGATTCTGCAGCCAACGCAACTTAAAAAATGTCTGGGATACGGAAACAGCAACAAATGACTTTGTACTTCTGTTACTCACGGCTGTATCACAGACCAAAATATTCCGAAACCGTTTTCTAAGTCCTGCCTTCATGTTTTCTACCAAGCAAGAAAAAAGCCCTGGCAGCCAGAATTCAGGGCCTGAAGCTCCCAAGCCAGGTTCTAAGGACCAAACAGAATATGGGATAGTGGGGAGGCAGTTGATTGTTTCCAAAAACTATTTTGAAAAGGTACTCAGAGATAAAAGAAAGTTATCCTTTCCGTACTTTTAGAATGTATTGAAATACAAGCACTAAGTACAGAATATGTAAAGTACTTAAGTACAAGCACGTAGAGTACTTTAAATACTTAAGTACAAATGTACTTACAAACAGGTGAACGCAGGGTTGGGAGCAGTGGGGGCGTCAGAGCAGGGAGCTGGGGGGGTGGGGGGAGCATTGGGGCAGGGACATTTGCAAAGAGCAGTACTCCCCACTGTGCCCATCCCTAATGACCTCTGACCTTCCCATAGCATCTTTCATTCCCATGCATCCTGACTGTCTACTCACAGCCCCACCAAAATGCAGCCACTTCTGGGGGAAAGAGTGGGACATGCTGCACAAGGCCGGCCCCATAGTCAAGTGAAACCAGAAAACATACAGGTGGAGTGATTTCTCTACCATCCCTTCAGAGACTTGCATTGAGTAAGTCTTGAATACAGAGCCATATTTACAGACTCAAAATCTGACTAGAGATTAAAAGTTTTGGCTTGACATTCTCCCAACCAACCCTTCATTTAAAGAGGGCCTTTCAACACCTTCTGTTTAACAGGATATGAAATTCCCATCAAGCGAAACTACCCCCTTTATTAATCACACGTCATTCATAATAATACATTACAGCCTAAGTTTACAGCCACAACTCCATGAGGGTGACTATTTCTCCTCCGCTGCTGGGGGTTGCAGCCTCGCCAAGGGAGGACCATCTGAGTGGGAGTTTGCTATGTTGGGGGTGGATTCCCCTGCCAGCCTCTTTTCTGGGAAGCAAGTTGGAGCATTCGACTTCCCATGACTCTGCTCGAGGAGCTACAGCAAAGGTCATCCGTTGTGAGCTTCCCCCCACCCTGTCATCACGTTGCCTGGCGAAGATGCCCCAGCCCTGGGAACTGCACGCTCCCCCACCTGGCTCTGTGCATTCCTCCCGGGAGGGGTGTGCAGCCCAGGTGAGCACCCACCCTCACACGCAACCTAGGCTTCCTTAATAATTCCCCTTTGCCCTACTCAGAGCACTAGACAGCGGCATCAGGACAGGCAGACAGCTGCGGCTGCCACTTCCCCCATGTTCTGCTCGTTGGGCTTTTTGCAATCAGGACAGTTGAACTGCCACTCCCTCCAGGCTGGCCCTGCTTCCCATGCCCAGGCCAGTTTGCATCTTGCATCCTCACCCTGCACAGGCTGGCCAAGGACAGGAGACAGCTTTCCTGGCTGGCAGCCAGCCCCACGCTCTGCTGGGTGTGGAAGGTGGAGAAAAGCCAGTCTGAAAAAACCACCGGCGTGCGCGTGTGTGCGTGTGCTCATGCTAGGGGTGCAAGTCAGTCTGCTCTCAAAGGTCACCTGCTCCTTGGCCACTTCTGCATTCCCAGTGGCACCCAAACCACAACGTGTTTGCAGAAGCGGGGCTGAAAGTGGGTTATCAAACCTTACCCCACACCTGCTGCTGCTCTGGTGCATTCTCCTTGGGAGGACGCCCCAGCGTGCACAGCTAGGAGCCTGTGTGGGTTTCTGCCCCGTGGCAATTGGTGGATTAGGTTATACACTCCCAATATGGATTTGGTTATCCTATAGCCCCAGCCCTAACCACAGGAGCCATTAAACACTGCACGGAAACACACCCACAGAACTGAAATACCTTTGGGGCTAATGCAGCCCCCTCTGATTTTGAGAGGGTAGCCTTCTGCTTTGGGAGCCCCGAGACCTGGGGTCAACTCCCGCTTCTGCCATCTCCCCGACTGTGTGTCCTCAGGCCAGTCGCTGAACCCCTGTGTGTCTCCGTTCCCCACCTGCTCAATGGGGATTTGTCTCTTGCACTAACAGGGAGCGTCGCTCACGATGTGAATATCCAGCATCAAGCACAACTGCTCCTTGAGTTCAGAAGGGGCCTGGAGGTGCTGCTGGAATATAAACCGTAGATGTGGCCTTGGGAGGGGCCAATGTGACGTCGTGATGCTGGTGTTGTCACAACGTGACATCCTTGTCCCAGAGGATGACATTTGAAGAGTTGCAACCCCCAAGGTCAGGCTGGCAGTGGCCAAAACTTGTGACCATCCAGTGGTTCTTTGTGAGTTAGGTGGGTCTTGGTCCAGGTGGGCACCCATGACACATGGCCCTCTGATGGCAGGCTCAGCAGAGAGGTGAGGATGAAATAGGCAGTGGAGTTAAACTCCCGCATCTGACTCTGGGGAGGAGCCATGGCACAGGGAAGGTGCTGGGGGAAATGGACGGAGCATTCATTGGGAAAGTCAGCTCCAAGTGAGTCCCCTCTGTGAGATACCTTGGCCACATTCTGTGCAATTCTATTTTAAAATCTAGCACCTGGGAAAAGGGACTTGTAGCCATTATCCCAGGGAAGTTGCCCCTGGGCAGTGAAACTGAGGAGATGAAAGCTATAGCTAGTTACAGTCCATAACTAACATCTAAAGGTCTGTGCTGAAGTGAAACTGATTTCACTGCTGCATGCTAGAGCCCTTCACTGGGAAATTACAACTGACAGCTGGCACCTGCTGATTTGACTGAGAAACGAAGCACAAGACTGGATCTCTAGTACACACATGCCCTCATGCCCACACACACACACACTCACTCAGCTGCCCAACTGCAGAGGGGATTTGGTGTGCTCTGTCCCTGTCTGATCCGTCCCATTTTACCAATGACAAAACTGAGCCACAGAGCAGGGACGTGACTTGCCTAAGTTCACCCAGAATGGGATAGGCCCCAGGTCTCCTGCAGCAGAGCATCTGCTTTCACCCATAGGCCCCACTGCTTCCTTTCAGAAGTGAATGAAAATGTTTCCTGATGTGGATTTTAGTCATTTCCCCGCACCTGTATAACCCACAGCATGAGTCAAACACCGGCTAACCTTAGGATGTAGCTCAACATCATTAGCAGAGACAGAACCATATCAGCAAGGCAAAACCCTGTATATTTTTACTGGCATGAAATGTATGCAACTTTGCATAAAATGCATAATCCGCATGGATTTACATAGCTGAATCCTGAGGTGCCAAGATGGGGTGTTATAATAAGGGAAGCTGCCTGCCAAAGGACCTCCCCTTTGGGATGGAGCTTGCAGTGGTTTAAGGGCTATAGACGATAGCCTTGGAATTATTGGAAGGTCTTTTTCCCTTGAAGAAGACTCATGGTGGGAGCTCCTGCTGGAGAATTGGGACACGGTCTGCTGGGAGCACAGGTGGGCTACTGCTGAGGTGGAGGTTATGGCTGGTTGAACACTTTCCATCAAAACTTTGAAAAATGCACCCCGTGCATCTGGAGAAGTGGGGTTTTTACCCACAAAAGTTTATGCCCAAACAAATCTGTTAGTCTTTAAAGTGCCACCGGACTCCTCCTTTTTGAAAAATTGGGTTTTCCACCACACACTTTTTCCGAACAAGTGCCTGTTTTCTACAGATAATTTTGATTTTTCATGAAAAAAGAAAAAAACCCTCCAAACACCTGACAACCAAAATATTTCAGTTTGGCTATGCTGCTGCAATGCCTCCTGGGAACTGTAGTTCAATTACTCCACATCCCCATTTTCCTCTATGGGCCAGGCTCCCTGGCTGCACTGCATCTCCCACAACGCACCATGGCTATGGAGTCCCATGATGCCTCTCCTTTCCAAGATTTTGAGTTTTGGCCGAATTTTTCAGTTTTTAAATTTTCACCCAAAAATTGAAATTTTTACAGGGGGAAAAAAAAACATTTTTGAGCAGCTCTGGCAGGTCCGGCCCAGCCTATAGGAAACATGCCTGTTTTCCAGGCAAGTCAAGGCCCTGATGCTCACGAGAAGTTGGCGTGAGAACCTTCCATCGTTGCCATGGTGGCTGATGGTGACCCATGGGTAAAGAAGGGATATAAAGGAATCCCCAGCAAGATTTGCCTTTTTCACTTTGTATGTTGGTGTCTCTCCTTTTTCTTATTTGCTGCTCTGCAGTGTGGGTCTAGTCACCATAACACCCAGATCTCATCCAGCACATTTCATCCTTTCATCTCAAAGAGCTTTACGAAGCAGGTCAACCACCATTTTACAGACTGGAAAACTGAGGCACAGAGAGCAGAAGTAACTTGCCCTAGGTCATCCAGCAGGTCACAGCTAGGAATAGAGCTGACATCTCTAGTGCCCCAGTCCAGGGTTCTGGCCAATAGGCCACACTGCTGCCAAGCCACCTGAGTTGCAAGCCCTGGTGTCTGTCAGGTTCGGGTGATGGGCCCCTGCCATCCTGCAGGAGGCTCCTGCCGGCCAAGCTCTGCTGAGCCTGTCAAGCTGACCTGCCCTCCAACCTGGCCCAAATGGCCATGAATAGAGGTGCCCCTGCCCGCCCCGGAGAAGGTGCCAGTCTACAACCAGCCACCTGTATCTGCCCATAGCAGACCACGTGTCTTTCCCTTTGCCCTCCCCCCGGCTCTTTGCCGGCTGTCTGTCTGTGTCTGCTCTTTGCGGGGTGGGGGGGATTGACCTGACAAAATCCCAGCTGTGCCAAGGAGCTGAGATCATTTCAGTCGCGACCCGCTGAATGGGATCAGCGGTGCCTCGGTGATGTTCCCCTCACAAGCTGGGCCAGGCCGGCCTGGCAGGCCGAGAGGCCCAGGTCCTTCATAAGTCGCACTTTCCCGGGAGCGCCTGGCAAAGGAGGGAGGTTTCTGTCCCCTAGGGGAGCAGAGGGGGGCCCGGTGGAGGAATTGGCGTGAGCCCATCGCAAAGTCAGGCCTGGGCTAGTGCCGTCACCACCACGGGGGTGTGGAGAGACACAGGCGCACGTGCAGGGAGGGGCAAAGCGTGGGGCCCACAGAGGGCACGTCTCCACAGACCACAGCCAGCTTTGATCTAGCTAGCGTGGGTACCAACAGCAGCAAAGCTGCCGCAGCAGGGGTCTCAGCACAGGCTAGCCCCCTGAGGAAAAACCCAGGGGCCCAGGCAGGCTTGGACAGCCCATGCCACATGGCTTCGCTGCTCCCGTCCCCGAGCTAGCTGGGGTACACCTACGTGTGCTGCAGTCACCCCCCTGGATTGCAGTGCAGACGTAACCTGAGGGGGAACAGGATGAGAGGAGAAAAGTGATCCCGTGGGGGAAGGAGAGGCTAGGTCTGGGGAAGCTGCAATTGGATTAATTTGCACAGATACTTCTCCCATGGGAGGGAGAGATAAGACGGGGGCTCAGTTTACCCCTCTATAAATAATAAAACCTCCTAGCACTTTATAGTCATCTGACTAAAGGAGTTCTCAATCTCCAAAGCATTCTGGCTTTCCTCCCTTTCCACACTTGTTTTTTTTTTTCCAGCCAATAAATAGCCCCTCACCCGCTAAGTACCTCTTCAGCCTTCAAACACTTTATTTCCCTTTTTCAATGTTTCCTTTTGAATTAGCAAAACCTGTACGGGTCTTAACAAGGGCTTGGGGATGAGAAAGAATCAATAAAACACTTTAGAAGGGGGGGTGGGATGGTTTTGATCCATTTGGAGCAAGTGCAGTGAGTTTCAAATCAAGGCCCATTGGAAGGTGTAAACTGACTGCTGGCCAGCTGGAGTCACACCTGGTCCATATGGGAATTTAGACCTCAGTGCTGGCCAATCAGAGCTCCTTGAAAGGTATAAGACCCGTGCTAATGGCTTAGAAAGCAGTGAGTAGCTGCATAGGTGGGCTAGTCTGTGAAGTGAGGCTGATGGGTACCATGATGTTTTGGCTCTTTTGTGGCCTCTTTTTTCTGATTGGGGGAGCTCAGGGTGGCTTTAGGAATGGGGGGGTTCTTTGGGATATTAGCTGGCTGACCTGTGGGCAGAGAAGCTTGGTATTCACCCTGCTCCCAAACCAGACTGAGATAGCTCCCCTTGTGCTGAGAGCTCTGGGTAAGTTGAACAAAGCTTAAAATCCTTTAGTCTCTCTAAGGTGTTGCTGGGATTCTGGGAGGGAAGTTTCCCCTAGCAGGTAAAGCTGAGGTGGCACTGTGGGTCTTTGATTACAAGTAACTTCCTGGGGTGTTGTCCTCTCTGCTTACCTCCAATGAGGGTACAAATGTAATGCTTATTGACTGTCCCCAAAGATTCTAGATGCTAGACCAGGGAATGCCTTGGGAGTAATTAGCTCAGTTACTTGGCAGAAACTGGCAAGTACCCAAAGGGGGCTAAAACCCCTGACTGCTGGTACACAAGAACATAATGGTCAGACCAGAGGTCCATCCAGCCCAGTATCCTGTCTGGCAATAGCGGCCAATGCCAGGTGCCCTGGAGGGAATGAATACACCAGGGAATCATCTGGTGATCCATCCCCTGTGTCTGCTGGAGACCTGGCTCTGGGGTGAGGTGCATTGGATGCTGAATGACTTGAGTTGGCTAATATTACTCCTTGGCTACAGCTGTAGGGGGGGAACCTCCTCCCCCCCACCCTGAATATGGAGGATGGATGCCAAGCTGCTGAGGTGGTGTGAGGAAGTGGCAGAGTGGCCTTTGTGAGGCCAAATGGAGTGAAACTAGCCCTAAACCACATGGGCTAGCCCATGGCATTGGCCTGTCTCTGAACAAACTCAGTCTGTTCCCTGTAAGGAAGGCTCCTACTCCATCCCCTCCCCAACCACACTGCTGACATTTGAGGCACTGCCAGTTAAGGTCAAGTGGTAGTAGAAGGGAGGGGTCAGTGGCTCCTCAAGGCCGGTGTGACTCCTCTGCAGAGCCTCCCTGCTCAGGGTCTGGCAATGGGGGGGGCAGTGGATCTGGGACTAGGAGGAACAGGGCTGAAGGTGCTTTGTCTGATGCTCCTCTTGGCCTCCAGATGCAGAAGGCAGGCCCCGTGTTCTGCAGAGCAACCCTGCCTGTGGGACGCGTGTCGAGCAGCAAGCCAATAGCTCCGTGGTGGTTGAAGCGTCCTATGCTGGATGTTATGTCAACGAGAGAGTAAGGCCCTGTCTGGGAACCCCCCTGGTGTGAATGGGATGGGTAGCAGTGCTTATGAAGGGGGTGTGAGGAGACCATGGTTGGATCTGTCTGCAAGGGCCTAGCCACTAGTGCACAGAACTGGGAATTGGGAGACCTGACTTCTAATCCTGCCACTAACTTCCCATATGGGGCAAGTCTCTTCACATATGTGCCTCAGTTTCCACATGCCCAAGCCTGCTCCTGAGCTTCAGGAAGGCTGAGGCTTGGCTGGTGTCCACACAGCGTCCTGAGAGCTTAGGCTGGCCAGCGCTGTGAACATGCAGTGTTACTAGCTGGGGGGACTTGACGTGTTCATGCTACTCTCCTTCCCCCACCCCTGCCTTGGAAACACTTACACTGGCCTGGCTTCCATCCCTGGAGCTGGGAGCTAGTGATCTCACTGCTTCCAGTGTGATGTCATTGCAGCTGGCTTGTCTCGCCCTTGGATCTGCTGCTCTGGCCAGCAATCCCTCTGCTGGCCTAGCTCAGAGGGTGGAGTCCCCCACACAGAGGGAGAGCTTGGCCGCAGCAATGCGGGGAGGAGGACGACCCCAGTCTGTACTAGAAGGCCTGAAATCTCCCCCTTGTTGCTTCTCTCCCCATAAAGCTGGCTCCATCTTGGTTAGACCATGGCTCAGCGCCTGCCTGTGCGGGGAGTGGCCTGGCCTAGCAGCTAGGTCAGGGCGTGAAAGTCAAATCTTGGTTTCTTGTCTGATCTGCCACTGAGATGCTGAACCCCTCCAGGCCAACTAGTGCTAGGGTCAGTGACACAGGCAATGCCAATGCTCTCCCCTCGAGGAGCCGTGGTACCAAAGGCAGAGTGTCAAGGCTGGGGAGGATGATCTTGGCTTTGCCGTACTCCCTCCCCTGAAACTGAAACCTGCTTTAGTGTTGGCTTAGTGGCTGCCTGCTCGTGTCTGCTGCCTGCAGCCCTGGTGAGACTTGTGGGCCCATGTGCCCACCCAGGGGATAGGTTGGGCTGCTGTGAATCCTGCTGTCCCCCTAAATCATTCATGCTCCTGGCTCTCCTTGAGCACATGGTGCTGGGGAGGGACTCTGAGTACTTGAACCATCACTGTGGTGTATCCTCTCCTTCCTGCCTAGGATGGCAGCTTTGTGATGACAGTCCAGATCGAAGGCCCTGTGGCTTCCTACAAGGAGGAGCTGAGGTGCCCAAACCACCTTCTAGGTAAGGGCATCCATGCCTTGGCCAGGGATGGGACTGCACCATTGCTGGGATCTTCCTGAAGGATACTACTTGGTGTGGCAGGAGGCCTTGTCTCTGGGCATGCTGTACCAGCTGCCAGGAGTTATCCACCTCCCTGAGGAGGGACTGGGCCATGGGAGATGCTGTTGTCTCCTGGTCCGTCCTTTGGGGTGGATAACTGGGGGTCCAGGCACTGACAAACCTCTCCTGCATGGCTGAAGAGAAGCAGGAGTTCCAGCCCATGGTGCTGCAGGAGGAGGCCAGGCCTCTCTCAGCCACCCCATGTGGCTTCCTCTGCCCATGGACAGGGTCTGGTGGTTTGGGGGGAGGGCAGCTGTCTGAGCAAGCACCGTCTTTGCCTCTCTCCCTAGCCCGGGATGCCCCGAGCCCTAGTGTGTGCTCTGCCATCCAGGCCTCGGCTAGGCTGCCGTGCGCTGCCCCACCCATCACACGAGGCGACTGCGAAGCGCTCGGCTGCTGCTACCAGCCCGGCGACAGGCTGACTCCCTGCTACTATGGCGACAAGGGTGAGCGGGGGCTTTCCTCTGCCCGAGGGACCTGCTGGGGATCTCCACAGCAGACCGATACTGGGTGGGGGAAGAACCCTGTTGGGGCCTAGGGCCACCCCAGGGCCTTGGTGGGCTTTAGGACCCAGTGATGGAGTTCCTGTCCCTTGGCACTCAGGCCTGTCCTGTCGCTCTCTCATCCCAGTGACTGTCGGGGCAGGACTAGTTCTAGCAAGTCTCCTCCCCTGTGTCTAGAGACTCCTGCTTCACTGGGGTGCTAGCCTGGAGTTTTTGGGGGGGTCCCCAGGCAAATGGCTCCAGCAGAGGCTGCAGCTCCCTGCTGAGAGGCTGTGTGGCTCTCCCCCAGTGACCGCACAGTGCACCCCAGATGGCCAGTTCTCAGTTGCAATCTCAAGGGATGTGACCACACCACCCCTGGACCTGAGCTCCGTGCACCTGGTCAGCGCTCACGGCAGCAGATGTGCCCCGGTGTCTAGGAATGAAGACTTTGTCGTGTACCGCTTCCCGCTCTCGGCCTGCGGGACCACTGTCCAGGTAAAGGAGGGCACCTGTTGGTCAGTCCACCCTCCGCTGGGCAAGGCACTTCATGAACTCTCATCACTCTCTGATGCCAGCTGATTGTCCTTGAGGTTATGGGGGGGGGGTGTCACTAACGGTCACCATGAGGCTGTATTTGATGTGTCCTGAGACCATCAGATTTGTCCCTTGCAGCCTGGGGTTCTGAGCCTACAGCCCCTGCTTATGGGTGGTCTCCCAAGGTTTGGGCCCTACAGCTCTGAGGTGGAGTTGTGGTGAGGCACAAGCAGCCTATCGACCCTGCTCCCCAGTGGCTGCTAATGCTTGTGGTGTAGAAAGGCCAAATAGCCTTAGAGCTAAAGGGGACCCATGGGCAGGAAAAGGAGGGACATGGCACCCATTGATCTGCCTAGGTCCTTCCATGGAACAACCTTACGGTGTCTCTGGTGTCGGCTACAGACTGGCCATGAAACCAGCCTGTTCAGTGTAGCTGGAAGTCTAGTGGCTTTTGAACACTGGGGGGTGTGCTTGTCCTGGAAGGGGGTGGGGACTGGCATATTGACTGGCTTCTGGTTGACTTGAACTTGAGCCAAGTAAAGCTGGGCTGGGTCTCTCCTATGCAGACTGGCTCCAGTCAATCCTCACAGGACATGACTCCTGCAAAAGCATGGCGGGGCAGGGAGGGGTGTAGCCTGGGCCATTAGATCTCAGACCTATTGTCTGTGGAGGTCTAAGCTGCTGACCACATGTGAATTCTCCCTTGCACAAGAACTCGGCAGCTCCAATGGGAAGGCCTTACTGATGCCTCCAGCCTCTCTTCTCCCCCCTGTGCAGGCATCTGGTGACCAGAGGGTGTATGAGAATGAGCTGGTAGCAGACCGCAAAGTGCTTACTTCCCATTCTGGCTCAATCACTCGGGACAGCACCTTCAGGTAACAGGCCTGGCAAAGCTTGGAGGCCTCTGCTGGAAACAGGGTGGGGGGGGGGGGCCTTGTCAGCCAAGCAGTGTTTGGGTCCCTCTCCTAGGGGGGCACCTCCCCTGCCAGGGAGGGCTAGGGGATGTGCACTGGCTCTGTCAGCCCACTGCTGAGCTCCCTGCCTACATCCCCCTCCTGCTGGGGGAGGCCACCTGATCCCCTGGAATTAAAGAGAGGGAGGCACTAGCCATTCACTGAGGTCTCAGGTCTCCCCTGTCATCTGAGTATGCTCTCTGGGGGAGTCCAGAGGTGACCAGCTGTCTGGCCTTTCCCCACCCAGGCTGACCATCCGCTGCAGCTACTCAGCTGAGGACTTCCTCCCTGTGAACGTCATTGTCTCCACCCTTCCTCCACCCCTGCCTGCAGTTGGGCAGGGACCCCTGGCCTTGGAGATGAGGATTGCTACAGGTGACTGCATGCAGGCCTACCAAGCACTTGAGATGCTTCTGAAATGTTGACATGTCTGGCCCACTTCCATGCCTGGCTAGCTCCAGAGCCTTGGGCTGCTGAGTGGCACTCAAGACTTGAATCACTGCTCCTTGGGAGTGGGGGGGGCCACCTACCTGGATGGTGGGGGTGACTCTGCTCCTAGAGCAGCTGGTACCCACTCGGGGGGAAGGAAGCTTGGCTTGGTCATGACCTAGCCTGGGTGGTCTCTCAGCATGGCTGCACTGGCCTCTGGCCCTTCAGGGAGATCACTGCTTTCTGAAATGACTTTCCTGGTCTGCCTCCTGTAGTGTCCGAGGGCACAACTGCCCTTGCTGATCATGGCTCTGATATTATACCAGTGGGACCTGGTCACCAGGAGACAAAAGCCTCACCCCATGCTCCTAGAGAGTGAATAGGAACCAGGGGGAAGTGGGTGATTCTGCCCCAGTACCTGCCTTGCAAAGCACCCCATGAAATCAGTGATCCTTCCCAGGGACAGGACAGAACTTGGTCATAGAATCATAGAATATCAGGGTTGGAAGGGACCTCAGGAGGCCATCTAGTCCAACCCCCTGCTCAAAGCAGGACCAATCCCCAATCAAATCATCCCAGCCAAGGCTTTGTCAAGCCTGACCTTAAACTTCCAAGGAAGGAGATTCTACCACCTCCCTAGGTAACGCATTCCAGTGTTTCACCACCCTCTTAATGAAAATTTTTCCTAATATCCAACCTAAACCTCCCCCACTGCAACTTGAGACCATTACTCCTTGTCCTGTCCTCTTCTACCACTGAGAATAGTCTAGAACCATCCTCTCTGGAACCACCTCTCAGATAGTTGAAAGCAGCTATCAAATCCCCCCTCATTCTTCTCTTCTGCAGACTAAACAATCCCAGTTGCTCAGCCTCTCTTCATAAGTCATGTGTTCCAGCCCCCTAATCATTTTTGTTGCCCTTCACTGGACTCTCTCCAATTTATCCATCTCATTTCATTCTTGCTGCAGATGAGCATTACAGCACCTACTACACAGACCGTGAGTACCCAGTGGTGAAGCTTCTCCGGGACCCAGTGTATGTGGAGGTCCGTATCCTCCAGAGAATGGACCCAAGCCTGGTTCTGGTCCTGCATCAGTGCTGGGCCACCCCAAGCACCAACCCCCTGCAGCAGCCAGAGTGGCCGATCCTTGTGGATGGGTGAGTCTGGGTGGGTGGGGATGGGAGTGGGGCAATCTCTGCCAGGTGAGAAGCCTCAACCATCACTGCTTGGCCCCTTCCAGGTGCCCTTATGAAGGCGACAACTACCAGACCCAGCTGGTGCCTGTGGGCGAGGCCTCAGAGCTGCAGTTCCCATCTCACCATCAGCGCTTCATTGTCAGCACTTTCACCTTCGTGGACATCACCTCCCAGAGAGCGCTCTCAGGCCCGGTATGGTCCCACTCCCCAGAGGATTAGCCCTGGGACTTCCCCTGGCCAAGCCAGGGGGTCAGGGATCCTCCTGCAAATGCAGCTGAGACTGACCTGAAGCTGCTTTGCAACCTCCCAATGCAATTCTGCCCCTCTCCTGATAGCTTGAGTGGGGAGCACCTGAGTGGACAGATTCTAGTCTACTGTGTGGCCTAGAGTGACCAGCACTGGCTTACCTGGCCTAAAGGAAACCCCATCCAGGGGGGCAATCATGACCCTGCTGCTGTTCTCATGGCCTTAGGCTGCAAAGCCCCATGCTGGGTCATGCCTGTGTAGCCACATGGCAAACTAAGTTTTTCTGCTCTTAACAGCTCTGCAGGAGGCAAAGAATCCCATTGCTGTAACTGGCTGGAGATGTCCCTCTCTGTGGCCTTCACAAGAGCTGGAAGCCATCTTAGGGTGGAGGGAGGCGGCAAACCTCTGGTGCAGGTCCCCTTAGTCCTTCCTTGCCAAGCATGAATTCTCTGCTTCCAGGTGTATTTCCACTGCAGTGCCTCTGCCTGCATGCCCTCTGGGCTGGAACGCTGTGTAGTCCAATGCCCCACAAACCTGCAGGGGAGAAGTAAGTCTGTTCCTCCTTGGCATCTGCCTCTGGCTCTCAACAGGTCTGAGACCCTTGGGTCTTTCCCATTCACCCCCTCCCTTGGCAAGTGCCAGCTCTAGAACCCAGCACCCCAGACCCATGGGGTGCTGGTTAAGACAGGCCATGGCAGGAAGGTCTCCACTCTGTAGGGATACACAGGGCATGAAGGCTTGGATGCAAGCTGTCAAGCTACTTGCTAGATTGAAGCCACCTTCAGGCCTCCTGCAGGTTACCCCTTCAGGGGATATGACCCTGTTGGGAGGGCACCTCTAAGACCCCCCCCACAGATTGGTCATAGGCCTCTGGCAAGGCACCCAGGCACTAGCCAAGGGACTTGAAGTGAGACCATGGATCTCCCCTTCCCTGCCTGTGTGTACAATGACCACTTGAGCCTCTTCCCCCAGCAGTGACCCTAAGAACCTGAGTGTCATCTGGACTTTCCCATGGGGGCTGGAACTGGGCCACAGGCCTTGCACTGGAGACAGCCTGCAAAACCCTAGCCCCATGGGGTTGGGGGGATTGGCTCTTCAGGGACTGGGAAGAGAACTGTATTGACAACACTTTCCTCTCTCTCCTAGTGAGAAGAGCCTCCCAGAGCCAAGCCTGGGGGGAGGAGCCCCTGAGCCTGGTGACAGCTGAGGGGCCTGTGGACTTCCAGGATGGCCAAGAAGCAGAGGATGACCTTGCCCAAGAAGGTAATGGAGCAGGTCCTGGGGGTGAAATGGGACCATGGCACCTGCCTGCCTCATGGGGTGGGTATTCATTAAACTGGGGGATTGAGTATTCTGGGAATGGGGGGGCCAGCTCAGTACCTCTCAGGTCCCCTCTCCTGGAGGGGGGGTGATGAGGATCAGTGGAAGGAGGGGCTTGTCCCTCCCTCCCTCCATCCAGTGGTGAGGCAGCTGAGCCAGGGAGGAGGCAGAGAACAGCCCCCAGGCTGCTGGTGGCACCATGAGGCAGTGCTTAAACCTGACCAGAGATATGAGGAGCCCCTCGCTTCCAGTCAGGGCCTAGTGTAAAGCCACTTCACACTTCAGCAGCTCCCAAGCAGCCAGTCACCCCTGCCCTGGAGATTATCTAAGGGAGCCCCTCAAAGCCAGTGCACCTCCTTTGGTAGAGATGGCTGAGCTCTGGCAGGCCTAGTGTGGAATGGAAGGGGGCTGTGGGGGGTGAGCCCCTGCAGGGCAGTGGGGAGGACTAGGGCAGGATCTGGCAGTGAGCACTGATGTCTGGCTTGCTGTGTCCTCACTCCTAACCAGCCCCTCCCTCCACAGGTTCCCATGGACTCAGGCCCCTGCTGGAGTGGGGAGAGGTGCTGGTGCCCCTGGCAGGGGCTGTTGCTGCTCTCACGGTTGCTGTCTTGGTGGCTCTGGGCCTGAGGAAGCACTGGGGCAGGTGGGGACATGCCAGTGGGACCGCAAGTGCCTAAGGAATAAACCAATCAAGTGAATGATGCCTCCTGTCATTACTGATGGTGCACAGTCTGCTCTGCAGTGTGGGTCTGCCGTTGTGCACTGGGGAGGGGGAGAAGCACAGAATCCAGAGGGAATCAAGGCACTGGGGACCCATAGCACTGGGCAGTCCTGGCTCATCACACCAAGAGGCAGCTCAAGGGTGCAGGCCTTGCTGATGAGGGGAGTGGTGCAGAGGGGGACCTGCAGGGCTGGTAGCAGCTAGTGCTTAAGGGAGGCAAATGCCCTGCACACAAAGCAGAGACCCGGAGGGAGAGGAGGGTGGCAGCAGGCAAGACCTTGACAAGATAAAGCAGCTGGTTCCAGAGCTCTGCTGCTGAATCTCCAGCTCCCTAGGCTCAGCAGGTCCCCCTGTGCCTGGCAGCTTGGAGGGTGGCAGAGCTGGGACCAGATTCCTGCATGCTGGTGTCAGCAACCAGGACATGTCTTCCCTCCCTAGAACACACTAATCAGCTGTTATATGGGGAAGGTTAATGGCCAGGGCACTCTGGTGGAAATTAAACCCTCCACCTACAGGAAGGCAAACAGGGGCTGCTGTGCTGGCAGAGTCAGGGACCAACCCCAATTTGTCCAGCTCTTCCTGCTGGCAGGGAAAACACTAGGTCAAAGACCCAGCAGGCCTGGGGCTGGTCTTACTGCTCTGAGCCATGTTCTGCTGTTGTGATTGCCACTACGGGAACAAGTGGACTCTGTCCCTCCCTATGGGGTGGAGGGGATGTGTGCTCTGGACTCTCAGCTATAGGTCTATGCTGGGGCCCAGTCCAGGGAAAGGGTGTTTCTACCAAAAGATAGACCCTTGTGCAGAGGGTCTGTGGTGGGAACTCCACCCTGCCACAAGGCAACCTGTAGTACAATTTAGCTCTAAGCTCCTGGTGGCAGCTGGGGCCATCCCTGTCCCCTGGGAAGGGGAAGTCAATCACCTTCCCAATTCACTGGAGTGCCTGTGAGTAGCTGCAGGGATGGTAGAGGATCAAGCATGTGCTGCCCCAGCGGCAGTGGGTTTCCCATAGAGCACTGCAGTGCCTTGGCTAGGTGTAGCACAGTGAGTAAAATAACTGGCTACAGGGGAAGTCTGGCCAAAGCCTGGCCTGTACAATCGGACAATGTGGTGCCAAGTCTCTCCCACAGCTCGGGCTTGAGCCAGGGCACAGGTAATCCACTGCTGGGCTGAGAGGAAGGGGAGCAGGCCCAAGAGGGAGTCTCTTTGGGCTGGTTCTAGGATACATCTGTCCTCTAGATCACATTGGGAGTCTCTTGTATGCATGGGTGGTGCTTTTGTGCTCATGCTGTATGATTTAAAAACAGCCTAACTAGAATTGGAAACCAAGTTGAGCAGATCATGTAGAATAACTTTACTATTATGGACCATTGACCTTCAAGAAATTCCTGTTATTTATCAGGGCCAGATCCCAGTGGTAGATGGGGCTAAAAACTTACCAGGGAACTGATCCATTTCAAGATTGCTGAACGGTCAGTTTCAGTGTCAGCAAAAAAGCATGCTGAATTTTCTGTATTAGTGTTGGGATATCTGTGGCTGTAGTTCTGGGTCCACAGAAGCAGTTTAGGCAAAGGAAGTTGTGTTTTTTATATTTGCTCTCCAATCATTCTCTAGTTTCCTGCCTTGTAGGACCATAAAATAGTTTGCATAGTTTAACAAATCATGTCTATCCTACTTGTACTGAAGGACTCTGTACCATTTTGCACAGCTCAACCTTTAGCAAGTATGTTCTTTTCAGCTGAGGCATTCTGCAGTAAAACAGTAACTATATTTAAACTTAAAAAAAGGGAGGGGGGAGCAATTCCCCTTCCTTACACCAGGCCCAGGGCTAGGCTGCTCAAGTAACCTGGCCTAGGGTCAATACCCCACTTGGCCTGCAACAAACAGCTTGCAGGGGGTGGCAGCAGAGGCTGGTAAGGGGCAGGTAATCAGTGGTTTCTCTGGCTACATGGGAGCCGGTTGAGCCTTGAGGGTGCTACATTAACACTGGGGGAGGCAAAGGCTCATGGGTAGCCCCCTGTTACTTGGTGGGGGGACCAAAGTACTAGTTGGGCAGTGGTCTGCCCATTCCACAGGCCACATGCTGGTGGGGACAGGGCTCCAGTTGCCATGTGTTGTAGGATTCTTAGGACCAGCGTGACCTAGTCTCTCACCCCACCAGCTGCTGCACGCTGTGGGGTTTCCGCCATGGTGGGACTCTGGCTCCTGGCCCATCTAACGCGCACAGCTCAGCTGCTGTATGTCACGTGACAGAGAACTGCAGCAACTGACCTGCATAGCACAAGAGCAGGTTTGTTTCTTCCCCCGGGGTGCATTAGGTCAGCTGTGTCATGCCGCTGTGAGGAAACACCCTTTCCCCTCTAGGGCTAACAACCACTGTGGGGTGTGCTGGGTCCTCTTGTGATATGACAGACAGCAGGGCCTGGGCTGAAGAGGAAGGAGAAGATGGCCGGAAATGGCTGCTCCCAGCGAGGACTGAAGGCTGGTGTGACACTCCCCCAGGAGACAGTGTGGGGATTTTTCTTTAGTGTGAATTCCCTTTGCTGCTGGTGCTGATTCTGAATCCTACCTTGGGGCTCAGGAGTGAGGCGGGGGAGAGAGAACCTTCCTTCTCCTGAGCCCAATCTAATAGTCTAGGGCCGGAGCAGGAGGCTGGCCCTGTGCATCTGGTATTTGCATGATATATTCCCTCTGTAACGGAACAGAGCTGGTGAGGGCAGGGTCCCCTGCCTCTCAAAGTGGCAGATCCCTAACGAGTTGCAGAGAGCTGGGGGGAGAGAGGATCATTAGCATTTCCTCCTCAGGCTGTCCAGACCAGCTGGTGCCTAGCCACTGAGCAGGGCAGGTCTGTGCCAGCCGCTGTGGGATGTATACTGCCAGGGCCTACACTCCCCCAAAGCCAGCTGGGCTGGAGGCCGCTCTGGGTCTGCACCCCGTTTGTTACCCCTGCTCCTCTCCCAGGCTAGGCTCTGCCAAGCTCCCTGTTCCTCTCGCGGTGTTTCCCAGCGTGTGGCCGGAGTCTGACTGGACACGCAGCCCTGTGTTGATGGGGCTAGACCCTCCCCATCCTGCAGGGGTCACTTGGAAATTCTCCACGGGCCGGGCCTGTGGCAGGGTTTGCCCTGGCCGACAAGGCCCTGATCCTGAGCAGTCCCTGTAGGAGGTGCTGCTGTAAATACCGGCTGACCTAGGAAGAGTTAGACAGAAGCTTTCAAGGGGCATGTAGGTATCATGGGCCCACTGTGGGTCAACGCCTCTGAAAAGCGCCTCACCGTGCCTCCAGGGCTGACAACGTGAAGCGGTGCCCCTGAGGCTGGTCTAAATACACGCTGTCCTGCTTTGGTGCTGTTTGTAGACACCCCTACGCCACCCCAGGGTGGAAGTGGGGCTTGTACCTTTACGGGAACAAGGTCTACGTTGTATGCTGGGTCGGCCCCACCTTGTCTCTGCTAGAGCTGTCGGTTTTACCCCCACCCATACGCTTCCACTGGTACAAACTCTGGGTAGAGCAGGCCCGGGAGGACTGGGAATCCTTCAGAGCAGGAACAGGGTCCCCTGAAAGCCCTGGGAGGTTGGCGGGCAGGGAAGCGGAAACGGCGCATCACTGAAAAGAGGAGGCTTGAGGCAGGGGCTTGAGTACAAATCATTTAATAGGAACCCCCATCCTTGTCCATTACTGTTTGGGCTCCCCACAGGCTTAATGTGCTCTGGAAAACGAAAGGGGAGCGGGGTGGAATTTCAGGGCAGATGCAGCTTTTGAAATAAACTGACCCCTTTAAGGGCCACTGTCACTATTTCTTTCCCATCCCCCTTTTCGCTCCAGTCCCTTTGGGGCCTGCCCCTTGTTTGGCCATTCACACAACCAGGCGAAGTGCACAGCAGCTGTTTTACCAGGCTGCTTCGGGAACGTTTCTCATACCCAGCTGGCACCGGGGCTAATAAACACCTGGCGAATCAGGGCCTTCAGTGTGACGGTTTTCCTTCTGCTCCGGCACTGGGAGCTCTGATGGTCATTGCAATGGGCGCGTCTATGTGCACACTTCATATTGTGTCTGGGGAGGGGGCGGGGGGCAGGTTTCTTTGCTGCCACTACAGGCGGAGAGCACAGACAGGGCAGCTGCCCCCTGTATCTCCATGGTGCACGCTGCTGATGTGGCATGTCTTGGGCTCTGTTTATTTCCCAGTGTCAGTTTGAATTGCAGAGATGGGCTAAAGCAGTTAAGATCTGGAAGCGAGACAAAATCCCCACATGCATTGACTGCTGCCTTCGGGGAATGCTAGAAGATTACCTGGAACCAAGTCTGATTCTCTAAACAGGGATGGGGGCCCTGTTTTCTGGGTGCTGCGCAAACACAGAGTCTAAACGGAGCTCACAGTCTAAACAGACATGATGGGCCAAGGAAGCGTTGTTATCCATGTTACCGGGGGTCCGCGAGGTTGAGTGATTTGCCCCGGTCACACCAGGAGTCAATAGCAGATCTGGGGCTTGAACCTGGATCCCAGCCCTGTGCCTTAACCTCCCAGGCCAGCCTTCCTCTCGTTACCTATTGCCTCCAGCTCTCCCCCTTCCCCCACCCCATTTGCTGCCATGCTGCACAGCCTGGCTCTTTGCCTAGTGCCAGGGTGAGCGGGTTTCGTGCAGGAGCCGGGGAGCAGGGAGCATGGTTGGCTGTGGGGAGGTTTTAGACATGCATGTGGGGGACGTTCCTTGGGGGTCTGCGGATCTCCAGTGTTTGCATGCAGCATGGTTTGCTCAGGTCCCCTCTTCCTGCTGCTCCTTCCTCCCCTGGAGAGACAATCCAGAGCCACCCCTACTGACGCTGCAGGGATGCCCCTGATGCTCAGATAACAGAGAACTCGGAGACCATGCCTCAGCAGCCAGCCCCTGGGAGCAAAGCTCTTTCGCCTGCTTCCCCTCCCCTGGCATGAGGGATTCCCAGAAGGTGCTGAAGTCTCCATAGCTGGCTCCTATGCTAGCCTCCTCATGGCCTCTTGTGCAGGAGCCACGGCAGGGTGAGATGGGGCAGGAGAGCAGCGTGCTCATGGCTGGTACCTCAGTGCCATGTTAGAGCAACCCCCAGGCTACTCTACCCACAGCCAGGGACCAAGCAGAGACACGAGAGGCTGCAGCCAGCAGCCTCCCCCTCTGCACTGAGCAGAGAATCTTTGGTCACGTGTCTCCAGGCAGGGAAAGCAGGAAGAAGGGATGTGGGAAATGTAAGTGAGGCTGGAGGCTGATTCTCAGAGCTGCTGAGCCCCTGCTGGCCCCACTGAGATCAGGGGCTTGGCACCTCAGAAAAGCAGGCCAGGCTGGCTTCTCCTAGCATCTTGCGGGACAGCAAGGGATCAAAGCAATTACAAACTGTGCACAGAGAGCTCCTTCCATCACAGGCACTGGAATGAGGGGGGAGCCTTAAGGGCCGTGGGGGAAGTGACGAGCTACATTTCCTAGCACAGGAGAAAAACCAAACCCACCTCCTGAAACAGGCAAGGTGGAGATATTAGGACCAGAAGCTGCTCCCCAAGCCCCCTCTCCCCCTGCCCCGTCCTGTCCTGGCGTTCCTGTCCTCCTCACAAGCACTTGAGGATGTAGAAGTTGCAGGCCGTCCCGCGGGGGCACTTGCAGAGTCTCCCGATCCGGGCTCCTTTCCTCACGGCACACGGCTCGCCAGCGTCGCACTAGGGGAGAGAAGGGCCACTTGGGTTGGAACAGCTGGTCGAATGCCCCGGCTCAAAGCTGCCGCCCGCCTGGCTGACAAGCCATTCCCAGGCACCGATCTGTCCTGTCAGGGCTTACACAGCGCTGCAGATGTGCATGGCACACAGCCCCCACCCCGAGAGCTCACAATCAACTCCCTGTAACACTAAAAAGAAAAGGAGTACTTGTGGCACCTTAGAGACTAACCAATTTATTTGAGCATAAGCTTTCGTGAGCTACAGCTCACTTCATCGGATGCTGTTACTCTGAAACCTCCCAGTAACACTGCAGCTGAGGCTGTCGGGACAGGACCTTGGAGTAAACGGAACCGTGAGACTAGAGGATCACGAGGGACCCTGCTGGCCTGAGAAACTACAAATCTAAGGCTGCTGAACAAGGAGTTTATATGGCAAAACCTTGTCTCGGGGAGCCACGTTGGATGTTGCATTGTTTGCATTTGGGTTACTGGGCGTTGTCCCTTTAAGAAGTGAGGGGGGCCCTCTGGACTGTGGAGTGTGTTTGCAGAGAGCTGGGAGATGGCTGGCCGGCTTCCAGAGCATGAGAGCGTAACCGCTGGCAAGGGCAGAATGCGTGTGTGGGGGGGGGAGGGGGTTAACCGTATCTTTCAAGGAGCCAAATACCGGGGGACATGGGGCTGGGGGAGCCCCCATTGCTCATACTGGTGGGGGAACACGGGGGGGGCCGGGGGAGCCCCCCCTTGGTCTCACTGGCAGGGGCACACAGGAAGTCTCCATTGCTCGCCATGGGAGCTGCTGGGGGCTGGGCCCTACAGAAGATTTGGCCTCGTCATTCAGGCTCCCAAGTGGGAGCTGAGCGCAGCAATCTGGCGGTGGCCGTGCCAAGGTGGCACTCGCAGCTGCAGGGAGATACTCACCACCTCCCCAGGGCAAAGCGGCCAGGTCACGTTTACCCCCAGGCCTTCGTTAAAGCCTCGGCCCTGAGCCAGGCGTGGGCGGAGCAAGCTGCGAGGGCCCGAAATAAAGGCTCCTTACCGAAGGCACTGAGCCCAGCTTCTTCTCTATGGAGGGCAGCCTCTCCGTCTTCAGTTTCTCCAGCACCTCTTGGAGAGCTTCAATCTGCGGGTGAGAAAGAGCGAGTCGGGTGGGCACCAGTCGGGTGAGCAGGGCGCCAGGGTCCTTCTCCATCCACAGCCAGCACTGCAGCCCGCCGTGCAGCGGGGAGCTGAGATTGGTCGCACCAGCTATTAGCGTGGCAAGAGGATCAGCTTGTCACAAGCACCGGAGTCTTCAGCCATGGCTACGCTATGGGTGCCATAGTGTAGATATTTCCTGCCGCGGCTGAAGGGGTTTCCCTTCCACCTCCCCGAGCCGCAGTAGCCCGGTTGATGGAAGACTTCGCCCATTACCCTAGCAGCGTCAATACAGGGGGATTGGGGGGTGCGGGGGAAGGTTGTCTTAACTCCATCACTCAGGTGTGAATTTCTCACGACTCTGACCGAAGGAGCTAGGGTGCTAAGAATTGTCCGTGTAGCCACTGTGAAAGTCAGTGGGGCTTAGGAGCTTACGTCACTGAGCTGGGCTGGAAAGCTTCACCCCGCATGGGGCTGCACAGATACGCACGGGACATCTGCATGGACAGCATGGCTTGGCATACCTGTGCCAGCTTAAATCTAGCTCGTGCTGGTAACAATGGTAGTGTGGACGTGGCAGCATGGGCTGGCAACTGGAGTACAAGCCCACAGGGGAGCCTGGGTAGTCTAGCTGCCCCGGCTACCCTCCTGTTGTTACCCACCCTAGCTAGATCAAGGCTAGTCCGGGTGTGCCGACCTGCGCTGTAATCACATTTCATTGGCAGTGTGGATGGACCCTGAGCGAGGGATGGTCCCTGCCCCAAAGACTATTTGCACCCTGAGAGATTCAGTGAGTCCCCCGAGGGACTGACCCCGAAGTGCCAGCCCTGCGCCATGGCCACAAGCCCGACCGCTTTACTTTCAAAGCCCCTGAGTCAGTGTCTCGAGGGGGTCGTTTGGGTGACTGGAGCAGCCAGCGGCACCAACAAACCAGGACTCGCGCTGCCTGTGTTCTCTTGATGCTTTAGCCTCAACCCCCCTGTCCCAGCAGGGAGGCACATTTATTCTGCGGGTCCACTGGAGTTTTCCTGTCGCTTAGGATTTTAGCCATTGCTCCACAGAGGAGGACAGTGAAGGGCATGTAATCAGAATGCCTTCTGGGGTCTTTTATGGAGAGAGGTTGTTCCATCTTCCACCCTCTGCGACCCCTTTACTTTAAACACCGCTGGGCATCTCATGTATCTGTGCAACCTTGGGCAAGTCGCGTGGCAAGGCCCAGATTTTAAGAGCCACTTAGGCAGCTAAGGATGGAGTTACAGGTGAAAACCCCACTAGTCACCTGTCTGCACCTTTGCAAAGCTGGGCCTCACTTTGTAAAAGGGAGAGGATGAATTGTCTTTTCACCTCCCCGTTCTCTGTCTTGGCTGCTTAGACTGGGAGCCCTTTCGAGCGAGGACTGTTCTCAGGGCACATCTGTGCGGCGTGTGGCCCAATGGGGCCCTGACCTTCGTTCCGGATTCTAGATGCTGTGACAACACAGTAAGTACCCTCCCTCTCGCTCAGTACTTTGACGGTCCCTATTACTGCAGTATCCAAGCGCCTCTCCAAGTCATATTTCCCATTCTACTACCCAGGACAAGCCGGGACCTCCGTAGAGCTCTCTCAGGTGGTGAGGAGGGATCTTCGTATCTTTCCGGCCCTGTCCACTATTGTTACGGTAACTCCTTGAAGCTCTACCGCCTCTTGCTACTGCAACCCTGGATAAAAGGTGGCCCAAAAAGGTGCGTTAGATTCACATGCACTAGAACTGCCGTTTGCTGACAAACTTTAAAAAGGGAGACCCGATAAACAGCATGAAAGCTCAGAAATTCAGAGCCCTGGTCCATATTTCTTGTTCCAATAGCCCACCTCGAGCACTGGACTGCTAGTTAAAAAGTTTAAAACATTCATTAAAATACCAGACCCAGAAAAAAATCACCCACTCCGATACATTTGCATCCAGGTCAAGAAACAAAAGGACAGTAAAGCAGTGGGATCCATTCTGTTTCTTTATACACCAATCTGTACGCAGAGGCTGGGTGTGTTTTAATCTAATCATACCGGCATATTTAGGGTTTGTTTCATGTTGCTTTTAACCAAACAACATCTCTAAATCCGTGCCATAAAAACCAATCAGCTTTTTAAAGAAAGTGCCTGGTTCTCATTGGACAAACCTTTAGCAAACCAACAGCCGTGACTGATCTCTGGCTGGGCGAGAGCGGAGTCCGGTTGTCACTGTTACTTCGCTAGACCCTCTTCCTAGACTCTTGCTGGCCCGTTTGTTCTGGACGTAGGAAGCCCCTTTCTAGCTAGCTGAGCTGATTGCAGTAAGTGGCATGCCAGCGCCTCCCGAGCATCGGTGACTTTATCCTTGCAATACCCAAGCGTCACCCTGGCTCAGCAAAGGACCTGCGCCCATGCGATTGACCTGGGGCGTGAAAGAGACCAGAGCACAGCTACCCTTGGAGCGGGAGCTGTGGTTGCCAGCTGGGGTAGAGGTGCAGAGGCGAGCACCGATGGAACTAGCATGCTAAAACCAGGGGTGTTGCATACAGAAAGCTACCTCGGGTCCCCGGCAGGGCGGTGCTCGGGGCAGCTGGCCCGATCAGAGCTAGCGCGCCTAGGGCCGCGGGAGCTGGAAATAACACCTCCAGGGGCGGGGGCGGCGGGACCCACTGCCAGGGGTTTTCAGTGGGAGCTGGGCAGGGCAGCAGGAAAAAAATCTCAGCCTAAGCGACTTGCCCAAGGGCACACGGTGTCAGCGGCAGAGCCGGGCAATGAGCCCAGAGGCCCAGCTGAGTGTCTGAGGCACGCGTCCACCCTCCCACCTAGCCCTTGAGGAGACGGGCAGCCCCTTGCACGCTGCCCCCAGTCCCAGCGTCCTTCACCCCTTACCAGCTCCTTTTCTTCTTGGCTCTTGCTCGCCGGGCTGCCCGCAGCCCTGGGCCCCAGGGTCTCCTGGCCGGCGGCCAGCAGGGAGAGCAGGGCGCAGAGCAGGCAGAGCCGGGAGCTGGCCATGGTCCTGAAGTTCAGGCGTGACCCCCTTGGCTCGCCCCGGTGCGGCAGCTCCCCGGCTGCTCCATCGGCTGCGCGCGGGGGGCGGCCGGCTTTATGCAGCGTGTCGCCGGCTCTTTGAATGCGGAGCGACACCTCCGCAGGCGCCGGATTGGTGGAGACGGGGCGGGGGCGGCCTTGGGGGGCTGGCCGGGGAGCTGGAGCTGGCTGGTAGCAGCAGGCCTCCTGTGATGGATTTTGGCCTCCTGGCCCCAGGGCGCCCCCCCTTGGCCTGCCACCAGCCAGCTCCCCGCAGGGCGCAGTGACCCTGAGTGCCAGGAGCACCCTGCCAAGGGCTGAAAGGCAGCAACACCGCAGTGCCCCTGGGCCCCGGGCCCGGCCCTGGGCTGCCAGCACACCGCCAGGCAGGGGCCCTTCCGGGGGCTAAAGCTAGCCCTGGCAGCAGGGTAATTAGGCCTGGCTCAGCGGGAGCAGCACAAGCCAAGGGGCTCTGGACCAGCTGGGTTCTAATCCCGTTACCACCAGGTAACTGAGCCAGTCCCACTTTTCCTGCCTCAGTTTCCCCAGTCTGTACAATAGTTAATGATGCTTGAGCTGCCTTTGCGAAGAGCTGGAGCCTTGCAGCCGGGAACCCCGAGCGCCAGAGCCAATTGTGGGGAGGCAAAACCCCTGTTTCATTTAGGCCCTAAGCTCTGCAAGGAACCCGGCTCGACAGAGAACCGAGTGGAAGGGGCAAAGGCTGCTTGAGAGACAGGCAATAACTCAGGCTGCCTGGCTCAGAGAGTCTTAAGTAGGTGGAGACAAGGCCCAAGAGCTGCGCTTAGCAGCTTAACTCCAAAGGGTGGAAAATCAATGGATGAAACGGGCCAGGGCTGGGACCCCGAGAGCCTCATCACAAAGCAATTCCGCCTTGTCAAGAAGCATCAGGGCTGATCCGCCAGGACGCTGCGTCCCTGCCGGTAAATCACTGGAACTGTCCAGCCCACACACACTAATGGGCCTGTGGGGACCAGCCAGCCCCTGGGCGGCCGTATGAGGCCGGAGCCCGGGATTTCCTCGGTGCATGGTGGGGGCTGGAAAGTGGCAGACAGGCCGGTGAAGGGATTTCTCTTTGAAGGCTACATCCTGGCTCATCCCTCAGCGCTGAGTGATGGGGCTCTGGCTGTGTGACGTCACCCTTCAGGGGCTCACAGACGTTAAGGTCCGAAGAGACCATTGTGATCATCTAGTCTGACCTCCAGCACATCGCAAGCCACAGAACCTCGCCCACCCACTGCTGTAATAGACCCCTGGCCCCTGGTTGAGTCACTGACGTCCTCAAATCACAGTTTAAAGACGTCAAGTGACAGAGAATCCACCATTTACACTGGTTTAAACCTGCAAGTGACCCGTGTCCCATGCTGCGGAGGAAGGCGAAAAAAACCCCAGGGTCTCTGCCAATATGACCAGGGGAAAATTCCTTCCCAACCCCACATACGGCGATTAGTTAGACCATGAGCATGTGGGCAAGTCCCACCGGCCAGACACCTGGGAGAGAATTCTCTGTAGTAACTCAGAGAGTAACTCAGAGAGTGTCCCCAGCTAGTGTCCCATCTCCGACCATTGGAGATATTTGCTGCTAGCAGTCGCTGATCGGCTACACGCCATTGTAGGCCGTCCCAGCAGACCATTAGACTGGGATCTAGGGGGAAACTGTGAAAGGGCTAGGACATCCTGTCCCCAGGGGCTAGACATACTCCTGCTTGGACCACAATAGGTGCGTCTTCACTAGAGGGGGAAAGGGCTTGCAGGACTCACATTAACACCTGCAAAGTAAAATCCGAGGACTGATATGGCAGGTTATAGTTTTTACATGAATTAGTAGGTTGAAGTACAGACACTGCGGGAGTGAAAGGCCTCTCCCTTCAAGGGCTCTGGGCCAGCTAGTCCTGTTTAGTCAGCCCAGCCTGCCACCTCTGCTGGGCAGAGGCCTCAGGAGGCAGCCCGGTGTACGGGCTGGCTGCAGAGGGGAGCCATGGGGCCAGACTTGGCTGGAGAGCTGAGCTGCCAGAGTGGCACTAACTCCTGGGCAGGGCCTTCCAAGAAGGGGCCAGGCCAGTGCTCGGTGTCCCCAGGAGGAGAGAGACCGTCATGGTCCATGTTGTACTTGGTGTCCCAGCGGGGAAAAGCCCAGGGAGTCAGAGCCCCACCTGGAGCAAGACCCATGAGCTGAGTCCAGGAGGGCCAAAAGACCTTTGGTTTGTTGACTGTGGACTAATGGCAAAGTCGGGGTTTGCTTTGGGAGCTAGACAGTCCATCCCTTCCAGGTACTACAACGCTCCTTCTACACTACGAGTGAGGGGTGAATCCCCTGCTCGGGGGCACATGCTCTCTCCATGCTGATCACGCAAGCTGACGAGCTAGCGTGAGTATAAATAACCGCGTAGCTGCGGTGAGCCATGCTAAGCGTGTATCTACCGGTGCCAGGTGGACCTGTCCCTGGCATGGCTCACACACTGTGACTTATACTCCTGTTTGCTCCACGAGTGCATCCGCACACGAGCAGGGGGATCACGCCGTAGCGTAGATGGAGCCTGAGCCACCTGGGCCAAGGGTGAGACCAGGGAAGCCCCAAGAAGGTGCAGGCCAGGGAATCGGTTCTGTGCACGCGGGGCTTGAGCCGGGGCTGCCAGGGAGCCGAGCGTCAGCCTAGACCTGCAGAAAGAACGAGGAGGACTTGTGGCACCTTAGAGACTAACAAATTTATTTGAGCATAAGTTTTCGTGGGCTACAGCCAGACCTGCTAACTGAGGAACTACAAACCTATCAGGCCTCACTAGGATTTTGCCTTGTGTAGTTCCCACGGGTGAAGACAAGGCCCAGCAGCCCGGCGGGAGGAGAAACGTTCCTCCAAGGCGGCTGGTGCCGGGCTCTGCTCCAGGCTGAGTCCCGGGTTCCTATCACACCTCGCGGGCGCTGAGGATGTACGTAAACAGCCCGTGTGCGGCCACCGAGCCGGTCACCCCGCAAAGGGCCCTGGTGCTGCAATGAAATTAACCAGCCAGGCTCCCCCGCCCCAGGACATCCCGCAAGGAGCGAGCAGCATCCGCCCCGCACCTGGGACTGGGCAAACAGTGAGGCAGGCTTTCTGTGCAGCCGGCAGCCACGGGAGCAGCCAGGTCTGCGCACACCCCCTCAGCCGCCGTCACCCTCCCAGGGCAGGGGCAGCCAATTCACTGAGCCAACATTACTCCCCACTCCCCAACACACGACTTCTCAGCCTCCTGCCCCCTCCCCAACCAGGCACAGAGCTGAGCCCAGCAGGTCCCCGCAAACAGCAGATGGCTGCAAGCTTCAGCCATGCTGCGGCCAGGGAGACCGCGGCTGAGTAACTGTGTTTCTCAGATGCTGGCAGCGCTGCCTCGTCTCCCCTGCCCCAGGGAGACCTGTGCCGAGAGCTGTGCTTGGCCCTCTGCTCTGGCTGGGCAGATCAGCCCAACCTAGTGGCAAGGAGTTCCCCACACCCAGCTGGTTTCACCCAGGCCAGTGTTCGGGAAAGGCCGGCTGGAGAGCAAGGCAGCCCTTTGTGTAGCTAGGACAGTTACTTTGCAAGTGGGCCTGGGTGGGCGTCTTCCAAGGGGGAGCTGGTGAGACTCAAGCAGCTGCGGGTTTCGGTTCCTTTGCAATAGATTTGATGATATTTTGTTTCACTCTTCGGGGGCAGGGGTGGGGACTAGCGGCTGGGGTTACAAGGCCTGAGTGCGGAGCAGGGAGAGCAGGCTCCTGCAGGGCCAGGCCCCGTGAGTCATGGGCAGGCACGCCCAGCCCCCCGGCCGGCTGTAAACACGATTTGTTTTGCTGAGTCCTTATTGGCACCTGCAGCCGGGCCCCGAGCCATAAATCCTGGCAGCAGGAATAACAGCAGTTAGCCGCTGAGCGCCGGAGGAATCAACTGGCCATCCCCGAGGGGGGCGGCTCCGTCAGCCTCTCACGGCTCCAGCCCCCGTGTTGTGGCTGAAGGAACCGGGGCAGCAAGCAGGGGCTGAGGGCAGATTCCCTGCTGGGCCCGCAAGCTAGAGCAGCATTGAAGGGGAGCGACCCAAGGCTGCTGCTTGCCAGTGAGGATGCGAGGCTGGGAGCGGGGAGGACGTCACCTGTCAGCTCTGTGACTTGGGGAACCAGGGCGCAGTATCCAGCCTGTCTGACTCACGAAGGACACCCCCGCCCCCCCACAGCCTGTTGAACCAAAACCCATCACAAGAAAAAGACTTACCAAAAGCAACGACAAGGCCGTGGGAGACACCTAAACCCCTGGGACAAGGGTGACAGGATTAAGGGAGCTCCCCTAGCCTCATTTGCATCCAAGATGGGACAGGGAGGGATCACCATTAGCGCACAGACTGGAGAACAGAGATTCCAAGGCAAGAACCGCTTGGAACTCAGGGACCAGAAAGGCAGGGAAGCAGTGCATGATGGGGGAATCTCTGCTCCAGATGTTAACGAACCCACCTCTGCACACACCCAGCTCCCTAGTTATCAGACCAATTCCAGCAATAAGTCCTTTATTGGCATCCAGAATACTGAAGTTGCCGAATTGCATTGTGAGCTCCCTGGAAGGAACACCGCCCATAGCCAGGAATGAGCAGTTCCTATTGTCTAGCCTGAACAAAACTTTGGTATTCTCCCTTGAGCCATCAGTTTACCCACAAACAAATCTAGTGTTCTCCCCTGAACCATTGTTCTTTCCCGACAAAAACCCTGACCTACGCTCAAGTTCTCTGATGCCTGGATCCAAAATCTGTATCAGTTCCATTGGGACTTCATCTTCTCCTGAGTGATCGTGCTGGGGGCTCTGCCTGTCTCCACCCCTCCAGACCCTCAGCTACCGCCACCAACTTGGACCCCCGACCGATTCCAAGGAGTGGTGAGAACCCAGCTCTCTCGCTCTCTCTTGGTGCAGCCTTCTGACCCTGACTTGTGGGATCAGTTATAGTTTTCTAAACCTGATTTTGTAATCAAATTTCAGCTAGATTTACTATTGTAACTGTTTTGTTTGTTTGGCTCCCCTTGTAGGATTATTACCTGGCAATAAATAACTTTTATGGTTAAACTGGTTGCTTCCCTCCCTCCCTCCCTCACTCTCGTGTTTTTGGCTTCCCCATTTGCTCTGCAGCAACTCTCCTCGTACCTAAACTAAGATCCCTGCAGCGCCCAAAAATCCTGTGGGGTTTGCTCATCAGTGGGTTATGACCAGAACAACTGTAACGTGGAAGTGGGGATACGGACGTGCCGAACCTGGGGCATAGGAGGGCGGCAGCCTGGAAGTGCTGCTCGGCGGAGCCTGCTGAGTCCAGGGACGTATAAGGGGTCAGTCAGCTTGAGAGTGCTGCCCGACACACTCAGACACGCGCTGTAAATGTGTGCGTGTGTTCGTCTGATTTGGGGCTGCAGGACCCAGCCCTGGGGGCCCTAGGCCCTGCAGGATACCTCCGCTGGGAGGGAACTTGCAGCAAGAAGAAGCAGAGCTCAGTACGAAAACACAAGTGACGCAAGCAGGACACTGATAGAATTACAGAACCCCGCCACCCTCCAGAAGAGTAACCCTAATAAAGGAGCATAGCCCAAAGTAACAGGCAAATCTGGTAACAGGGAGATTTAAGGCACCAGGGCAAATCCTTGCATCTTCTAAGGGCTCATGACTGTACAGGCAGGACAGGGACTTTGGCTTCACCTCCAAGCCAGGCGCAGAGAGCGTGCGGCCCAGGCCTAGGCTCACAGGCCCTAGCGGGGCGAGGGGCCCGGATCTGACCCTGTGCTGATGCGGAGTTGCACCACGGCAGCTCCTTGAGGCACTGTGGCCAGGACTCGAACCCAGGACTCACAGGGACCATCTGATCGTCTAGCCTGCTCCTTGTGTGTGTCACAGGCTCGAGAACTTGTACCCAGTGACCCCCCCATGGCCTCTCCCCCGAAAAGCCACCCAGCCTTGGAGGGGTGCGAACTCCTACGGGCGTAGGGCACAGCCCAGCACCTTAGCCCATCTCGGTCACAGTGAGCGTCTTTCAAACACGGGAGTCCACTGCCATCCACCGCCCCCGGTCCCGCTGATGGGAAAACCCCTCTCCCTCCACCCGTCCAGAGCAATAACCTCCCTGGAGCCCAGGGTCTGACAAACACCTTTTATTGGAAACCACCGACGGGCACCAGCCCTCCCGTCTGCACACGCCTGCCGCTGGGGAGCTGTGCCTCCACACCCAGGACTCCAGCCAGGCTCGGAGCCAGCGCGGGACCAAGGCTGCCTCCGTCCTCTCCCTCCCTGGGGTGCACGGTGAGCTGGTACCCAGCACTGCAGAGTCCCGGTCCTCTAAGCATGAGCGCCGGCGCCAGCGTGGAAACCTCTGGCCGACGGTGCCGCTGTCTCCAGCCTGCCGGGGCGGAGCAAGGAGCCAGAGCCAGCTGCAAGGAGGAACGGGGGAGGGATGAGGGGGAGGAGACGAGGTGACGCTCCTACCTCCTGCTGGGGGGCTCCCCCAGAGCTTCCCCGCTGACGGGAGGAGCCTGTGAAGGCAGCAGAGGGATGGATTGCCCTGGAGATCCCTGGGGTGCAGGGGCTGCCGTGCGTGGGGCAGAGCGGGCCACAAGGACTCTTCCGCTCCCAGGGGTCTCGGGGGAGGTTTATCCACATCACGGCGCAGCTTGGCACAACTGGCCACGTCCGCAGGCACCTGGTGGAATAGCCAGCTGGGGGGGAGGGATAACGACTGAGGGGCACTGGCGGATCGGGGGGCGAGGAAGAGCCCTGTGCCACACGGACCCGCTCACTTCCTGCCCCACAGCCAGGAGCCAGTGCCTGGTAAACACCCCCAGCATCTCAGCTCCCCCCCCGATGTCTGCACAGTGCAAACCCAACCTGCCCCTAACTGCGCGGGGATGACTTCTTCCACCGTGGTCCCTGCTTTGCAGGGGGGACTGCCGCCTCCGCCCGGCCTTGTCTGAGTCCCTGCAAGGCACAAAAGGGTTAATGTGTAGCACTCAAAGGCTGCCAGTTCGAATCCAGCCCCAGGCACGCGCCAGCTCAGCACCTGGACGCACCCCCGTTCCTCTGCCCACCAGCCCCACCCCAAAAAGCCCCCTACAGTGAGGGGAGCCCCTGAGGACATCCAGCCCGTGTCCCAGCAAGCCGCTCCCCCATTTAGCTCCGTCCCAGGAGGCTAAACGCAGAGCTGCAGGCCGCACGGCTCACGCCCAGCACCGCCCGCCACCCTCCGCAGCGAGGGGGGGTGGTACCGCAAGTGGCCGGTGCAGCCCGGCCCCCACCCTGCAGCACCGGGGAGACGGGCAAGACAGCCCCACTGTCCAGGGGGCAGATCCCCACCCGGCCAGGCCTTACCATGTAGAAGCCAGTGTGGTACCCGCTCATGTACCAGGCCAGGAGCATGCAGGCCAGGGCGCCCCCCTCATCGTCCTCCGCGCACAGCGGGTCCAGAAGCAGCGGGGGAGGGGGAGGGACGACCTGGAAAAGCAGCAGCAGAGTTCCTGGTCAGGGACCTTCCCTAGCAATAAAGATGCTTGCAGAGATCCCCCCTCCCCTGGGGGGGAGGAGGGGGGGGCCCACTCACCCGGGATGCACAGGGACCTAGGAGCTTTACCTGACCCCGCCCCGCCAGGTGTGGGCTCTGCCCCCCCCCGCCAGGAATCCTTCCCACAGTGATGCACAAATCAACAGCCCGCTGGCGCCACCTAGTGGCTTCTTTGTGCTCCAGCCTGCGGGGGCTCCCCGCCTCCCAGAGAGGGCAGGGAGAGCCTGGGCAAAGCTGGGGGTGCCGCAGCGCTGGGCTCCTATGCCAGGCTCAGGGGGGTGGGCTCTGGCTTCATAGCTCATGGGGCTGGCAACCCTGAGATCGGACGCTGCAGGATGGCAGCTCGCCCTGGAAGTCTGGCCAGAGCATGGACTACCAGAGATGGCAGTGGGCTACCAATACTGCCCTTTAACAGCCACCAGGCTTTGGGTTCTGCACTGGTTTGCCCCCTCCTCCAGCCCCGGGGGGAGGGCTGGGGCAGGAGATCAACAGCCAGGGCCCTTTCCCGCAGGGCGGGAGTCGCGGAGGCTCTGGGTTTGCCATAGAAACAGGTCCCCGACGAGGAGCGTGTACACTCACCGGGGGGCAGGCGGATCTGCGGGGCCGGGGGCCGAAGGGCAGCAAGGGACCAGGCCACCAGGAGCCGCTCTGAAAGGGAGGCAGAGAGAGCGCCCAGCGGGCATGAGCCCAGAGAGAGGACGGGGATGCGACCGCAGCGAGCCAGGGAGGGAGACGGCCCCATGGTGTGATCCCAGCATCTCCCGCCAGCTGTTCCAAAACCCCAGCAGGACATGGGTCACTAGCCCCCAGACCTTAATGGGCTGCCCCTGTCCTTCCCCTCCCCTCCCCCCACTCCCCTGGGTCTGGGCTAAGCGGGGAGGGGACCCTGTTACAGGGCCATGACATTTAAAGGGCAACCAGGGCGCTCGAAGGGACTAATCCCACTAGTCCCCGCTCGAAGGGCCATGGGCCCAGGCCCTCCATCGCGCTGCTCCTCTGTGATGGCAACACTGACACAGCGCCCCCTACTGCACGGGAACAGGAATGACTCCCAGGGACAGTGACCCCCCCCGCCCACCTACCACCAGCACAGCACCCCCCAGCTCCACCCTGACTGCCAGGGGAGAGCGCCCCCTAGTGCCATGTTGGGCACTGGAGTCAGCACCCACTCCAAAGGGACCATGCCCCCTACTGGGCCCCCTGCCCTGCTTCCTGCAGCCCAGTGCCCCCTAGCACCACCCTGGGGTAGTGGGGTCAGCACTGACCCCCGGGGAGAGCTCCCCCCTCTGAGACACCTCGTTCCCATGCAGCAGCCAGGGCTTTCCCCACAGACTCCCCCACAGTCTCCCATTCAAGGCCTGAGCAGACCAAACCCTGCTTAGAGAGGACACGTGGGGTGGGGGCTGCGGCTGAAGCTCCCCCAGGTCACTGTCCCGCTGGGGCAAGCCCAGGCACTCACCTTGGGCGGCGGGGGGAAGTAATGAGCCCACTCCCCTTTCGTGCTCTGCCTCCTCCAGCTGTGGGGCGGCTCGCGGGGGAAGCTGGGGCTGCATCCCCTGGGCACTCCAGGGGCGAACGCTTCAGCCTTGCCAAGGAGACACAAGGATCAGAGCAGAGCGTGCCCCTGGCAGTCAGGGTGCCCCTGACAGTGCCAGACCTGCAACCCCCCTCGCCTGCCCCAGGGGACCCCACAGAGAAAGGGGGAGGCACAGAGCTGGCAGGGGATCAGACAAGGGAGAGAAGAGGGGACACTAACTGCCGGGGAGAGCGCCCCCTACTGAGCCCCCCCCACCCCCTGCAGCACACCACCCCCTAGCATTGAGCTTTGGGGGTAATCAGGGGGGACAAAGGGAAGGGAAGAGAAAAACGGGGTGGGGGAGGGCGGATCAATGGGCAGAGTTAAGGGGAAGGGAAGTTAATGAGGGATTCGGGGCTTCTGCAATGATTACAGCCAAGACCTCCCCTCCCCCAAATCAGTCCCTCACTAACAGAGTCCCCTTTACCCCCCCAGCCACTCAGTCTTGGGGTGGGGGCTCCTTTAATGGCCCTCCCTCCCTGTCCCATGGGGGGCCACTCACCCTCCAGCTGCCCAGGTCCCCATCCATGGCCCCGCACGGGGGCAGCAGCTCCTCCAGCGCCTGCTGTTCCTTGTTCCCGTAGCCGACAAACTCCACCAGGCACGTCCCCGCCGCGGCGTCCACCGACCGCACAGTGGCCGGGTAGAGCAGCCCGTCCTCCGACCAGATGGCGCTGCAGGCGTCGCCCGCCTTCCACTGGGGAGCGGCACCAACCGTGGCTCACACAAGAGCCCATCACACAGAGAGCCCGGCTGCTAGGGACCCCACGAGGCCCCAGAGTCTGTGTCTGCCCTGGGGTCCCGACCAAACCCCAGCTCGGGACAGCACCTTCCACCTCCCCCTGCAGCGTCAGAGGGAGGCAGAGCTCTGCTGTGTGTCGGGAATCGGACCCAGGTGTCCTGAATCCCAGACCCGGGCTCTGGTCATGAGGCCCCGTTCCCCTTCCCACACTGGGAACAGAACCCAGGCATCCTGACGCTCTCCCCTGCTCTAACCATTCAACCACACTCCCCCCACCCGAGAACAATCCTGGCTCCCAGTCCTGTGCTCTAACCACCACACCACACCACCTCCCATTGAGACGGGTGAATCTGAGAGCAGACAGCTCCCCCGTAGGGCGGGCCAAGTGCCCAGGTTAAGGGGAGTGAGCCAGGCCCCTCTGGCTAACCCTGCCAGCACCCCCCCGCAGCCCCACCCCACAGCATCTCACCATTCTCCGGGGCTCCAGTGAGTCGTCCGGGCTCTCGTCGGGGGGGAAGAGGTCCCGCAGCCTCTGCTCCTCCCGATTGCCGTAGAGCTCGTACTCCACCACGCAGGCGTCCCCCTCCTCGCTCAGGGAGACGACGTGAGCCGGGTAGAGAAGCCCGTCTCCGGACCAGACGGCGCAGCACGTGTCACCCACCTTCCACTGCGGAGACAGAGGAACAGGGCCTCAGGGCTGCAGCGGGGACACGCGCCAGCACGGGTAATGGACGGGCCGTAGCCCACGCTACCCAGCATGAACCATCATTGTGCAACGCACGTGCTAGTGCGGCATTTGCACTATTCCACGCGCCGCCCCGACTCCAGCGTTGGATCCCGCAGATCTCTTCTTGTTCTGTACTCACCTGGGAGCCTTCCTCCTCCTCCTCCTCCTCCTCATCTCCTTCACTCTCGGCCCCGCTGGAGGCTGAAGACTCAGAGCTCTTGGATGCCTGGTCCTTGTCGCCAGCTCCCAGGGTGTCCTGCAATGTTGGAGATACTGAGGCAGCTGAGAGAAGGAGGGGGATTTGGGAGGAGCAGCTGCTCTGTCCCCCCGCCCCGCTGAGACAGGCTGGAAGGACCAACCTTTCCCCGCAGGGCTGGGGGAGCATCAGACACGGAGAGGGAGGGGACATCCCAGAGCAGGAGGGTGAAGGCAGCTCCCAGACCTGTGCAAGCAGCCAGGTCATTGCCCCATAGGCAGCACAGACTGCAGCCTCTGCCCCAATCCCCAGGGGGCTGGGGTCAGCAAGACCTGGAGCAGGTGGCTCGTGGGGCACATCCAACAGGCAGGGAACAGGGGGAAGCATCCCCAGAAGTTCAGTTTGGAGAGGGGCTCAGCACAGCCCCCCCGAGTGCCTCACCTTACAGGAGCGGACGGCTCGGTCGTAGGAGCGGATCAGAGCGCGGTCGTCGGACGCTGTGCAGTCGGCATTCTGCAAACAGCAAGCACCCCGTCACGGAGGGTCGTCTACACACACGACATGGGGCTGCATCCTTCAGCTGAGCCCAGCCACCAGAATCAGCTATCCCGAGAGCATGACATACGCTGGCAGGCAGAGGGGCAACTGCGAGCCCCGATCCTGTACCGGGACCTGGTCACGCCGACCCACGCAGAATCGGGCCCTTAGCACAGCAAGTAGGGACGTTCTCTTTGTTCCCTGGCACGCTGCTCGGGCGTAACTGTCCGGCCAATTCGCATGATTGGTTTGAAAGCTCCCAAGCTTTTGAGATCCTGGGATCACAGGAGCATCTTGGCTTCCATTTAAAAATCCAAACCGTTTCTAGCCCACCGAGTTACAGAGAAAAGCTTGAAAACATGACCCTAGAAATCTCAAGCCTCAGAAAGCCAAAAAAAAAGGACCCCAAATCTTATTATTTTTAAGGCAATCACACGCTTTCTGATCCATGATTGTGCATGCTTGGGGTTGGCGATGCTGAGATAAGAAAGTAAAGGCATGCCAGTGGAAGTTCACCCAAACCAGCCGGCACCTCCCTCAGTTCTTACCCTGAAAAGCTACAGTCCTGATTAGCCTGGACACATTAAACCATCCCCCCCGGAGAAACTCTGATCCACAGCCGGAAGTGGATTAATGACCCCTCACGCTTCGGCATGCGGTACAAGGCAGGGCTGTGTTTCCCCTTTTACAGATGGGAAAAGTCCAAAGTCACACAGCGTGAAACCGGTAGCGCTAGGAATAAAAGCCCAGTCCGCTGCTCTTCCCACTAGGCCATGCTGTTTCCCAATCAAGGTAAATACGAATGCTGCCCGAACTCAGCAGGGGCTACTCACAGGCTTAAAGTTAAGCACCTGCTTAGTTCTGTGCAGGATCAGGGCCTCCTGTAAACAAATCACAAAGCAAGCAGAGCTGCAGTCGCCCCCCACCCCTACCCCATAATATGGGGCAGGGGCTCATTCACCCCTCTAAAACCCAAGAGAGGGAAAACCCCACAAGTAAGGAGGTTTGGCACTGCTGAAACCTTTGTAACAAACCAATCACTCTCTCTGCTGTAGTATTAAAACCCAAAAAAGTATCCGGGCATGTCTACGTCGTACCCAATCCTGGGGGTAGGAAATAAATACTAAAATGACACTCACAAAAGCCACCAGACTTCTGCAGCGGCTGGTTTCCCACTTCTCCAGGGGGTGCTAGCACCCCACAGCTGGGGCTGGATTGCAGGGTATTCTAGCCAGCCCCCCCGCCGCTAACACCCCCTTGAGGGGAGGGGGCAGCCCCCGGGCTCTCATTTCCCCCCTTTGAACTTAGTGTAAAGCAGGGAAATGAACCACTCCAGCTTTTAAGTGCAGATTCTTCACCTGGTTTTGCAAGTGGGGGGGGAGCCACAGTGAGTCCTATCCCCCCAAAAAAGGCCTGGGGAGGAAGCCCCCCCCCCCCGGGGATTTTAGAGGCCCAGTGGGGTCCTCCAGCAGCTCCGGAGCCGGATGCATCTGGGTTGCAACCTGCCCCCCATGGCTCACCTGGTGCCCCTCCTTCTGGTACACGATCTCCCCCGCACAGTCGGCCATTGCACGCGGAGCCTGCACCCCCTAAGGCGCCATCGCAGGGCAGGCGCAGCCCGCAGCCCGCACCCCGCACACAACTTCTCGCACCGAGCCCAGGCACGCACGCGGGGCCCGTCTCCAGGCTCCCTGGGAAATGTAGTTTTCTTCGCCCTCACCCCTGGCTGCGTGCTACTGCGCAGCCGGGAGGCTTGGACTACAGCCCCCAGAAGGCATTGCTCTCCAGCCACAGAGTGGGGGGGCTGGCAGGCGGAGCGCCGCTCTGCTCTGCACAGCGCCCTCTGCGGGTAGGAGGTACAGGGCGCCGCCTAAGGGTGGCAAATCTTCACAGGCTGGGCAGTGGGGAGAGGGTCCACCGGTGTGACAAGCTGTGTCGGGGCTCAGCTCAGGCTGGGTTAGCCGGATTAGGACGTGATCTCAGGCTCCACACAGGGAGGCTGAAAAACAGAGTTCCCCCTGGGATGCAGGCTCCTTTGTGGTTCGGAGACTAGACGGAACCCAAGAGACTGGAGCCCAGGTCTGCTCCGGATTTCCTGGGCAAGTCACTGCATCTCTTTGTGCCTCAATTCCCCCTCTGTGAAGCGGGGATCATGATCCTGTCCTGTCTAGTTAGATAGCAACCTCTTTGGGGCAGAGATTCTCACTCACTCCGTGTCTGTGCAGCACCCAGGACGACGGGGCCCCGGTGGACTCTCTAGACCCTCCTGGAAAGGTAAATAAAAATACTAAACAAATTCTAGCTGCCGTGAAACAGGACAACTATTTAATACCATGCAGCTGTGACCACTGCAGCCCCTCCGCAAGGAGAAGGAAAAGCTCTGGCAAACAACGGTTAAAGCTGCCAAAACTCTGCAACACCCAAGGCTGCGTGGACAATTTCTCCAGGAACTAAGGCACCTCTGTGTGGCCTTCGGTCCACTGCTCCCTGGGATGGTTTGTGCCGGGGGGGGGGGGGGGGTGCCTCCCTTTCTCCTTGTCTGAGCAGCACCGCCTGCTATCGGCGGGCCACGGACGGGGCTCCCAGACGGCTGTAACACTGACCCTCTTGGTGGTCTGTTCTTCTGAGCGACCGCTGAGCTCTGAATTCCTCAGGAGTGAAAGGTCCACAGCCCTGATGAAAATCAGGCCCCAGGTACCTCAGCGCTTCCCACCGTTCGAGTGGCTAAAGCAGGATGCCTTTAAAAAAAAATCAGTCGAGTAATTCCATTCTGGGGAAGGTTTGGTAGAGCAGCTATTATAACAACATGTTCAAAATAGCAAAAGAAACTAAGCCCAACAAAGGTCTTTCATAGATTCATAGATATTTAGGTCAGAAGGGACCATTATGATCATCTAGTCCAACCTCCTGCACAACGCAGGCCACAGAATTTCACCCACCACTCCTACAAAAAACCTCACACCTATATCTGTGCTATTGAAGTCCTCAAATCATAGTTTAAAGACCTCAAGGAGCAGAGAATCCTCCAGCAAGTGACCCGTGCTCCATGCTACAGAGGAAGGCGAAAAACCTCCAGGGCCTTCCAATCTGCCCTGGAGGAAAATTCCTTCCCGACCCCAAATATGGCGATCAGCTAAACCCTGAGCATATGGGCAAGATTCATCAGCCAGATACTACAGAAAATTCTTTCCTGGGTAACTTGGATCTCACCCCATCTAAAACCCATCACAGGCCATTGGGCCTATTTACCATGAATATTTAATTACCAAAACCATGTTATCCCATCATACCATCTCCTCCATGAACTTATCGAGTTTAATCTTAAAGCAAAATAGATCTTTTGCCCCCACTACTTCCCTCGGAAGGCTATTCCAAAACTTCACTCCTCTGATGGTTAGAAACCTTCGTCTAATTTCTAATCTAAATTTCCTAGTGGCCAGTTTATATCCATTTGTTCTTGTGTCCACATTGGTACTGAGTTTAAATAATTCCTCTCCCTCTCTGGTATTTATCCCTCTGATATATTTATAGAGAGCAATCATATCTCCCCTCAGCCTTCTTTCTGTCTGTCTTCACCCCTGGCAAATTCTGAAACGACCGTCAGCACCCAGATTGATTTTGTTAATGAATTTTACAGCCTGTTTTGCTAGAACAAAAGTAAGTGTTCACCCCAGCAAAAGAGCAGCTTCTGTTCCTCTGCAGAGTGTTCCCGGCGGGGGGACAAACTGATCCATGCGGCAGGTTTTGCAGCTCAGGTGAAGGCTGCTGCTGCTGGCACTTCATATGGGAAAAGATATTTAGTTTAGCACAGAATGGAAAATACGTCTCGCCCTCGTCCGAACTAGCATCCAAAGCACCATATCAAAGGCCTTCGATCGCACAAGGTTCATTTGCAAGTGCTCTAGGTGTGACTGTCCCTTGTATAACAGGGGTCGCTTCTGTGGACGCACATGCCTAGCTCTCAGCAACTGGGGAGTCTGGGAGCAGCGTTTTAAAGAAAGGACTAACATGGTCACTGCTAGCACGAGGGACGTTATGCTCCAAAAGACATTCTGTAAATCAAATTTCAGCGTTGGTGATGCGATCACTCGTTTTTGACCCAGCAGATGGGAGCAAAGTTGCCCATGATTTTGACTGTCACAGCCTTGGCACCGCTCGCATGTTTCTCCACAGCAATATGTCTTGAAGTATCTTTGTATTCGCCATGACTAGCAGAAAAATCAGATCTGCAACGCTCACGAAAAGCAGACGTTCGCCCTCACCTAGATTTTTGTAGAAAAGGGTGCCGGGCCTGCCAAGTGTCTTTAAACAGACAAAGACTTTCACTTTTGTCTTGGGCCAACCCTCAGTGTCTTCATCAGTTATGGCTGTTGCTGAGTCTTTTGGGGGGTAATTTTATTTTTATTTATTTATTTGATAATCCTGCAATTTCTGGCCTATGCTCAAGTTTCAGTTTTAATCATGCGAGACTCTGCTACCGATACGATAACCCAATCCTGGCTCTGACTCATTTTAACACTCGCGCGGTGTGGCCAGCTGTGGCTCTCTGAATTCCTTCTCACATTACAACTCAACTCCTCCTGGGCATGGCGTTCCTGGCGGAAGTGGGGGGTTTAATGACTCAGGGAGGGTGAGAGTCATAAAAAGAAACATGAGCGTAACCACCCAGTAGAAACACGTGGAGTTGTGACTTTGCACAAGCGAAATACCGCTTTGCGGCTACGATTGCACACTCAGTTTTACTTGTATTTTCATTCAGTCATAGTAACTGATTCTACTTTAACGTAGCAAGCTTAATGCAGGAAAGGTTCTGCTTCAACCAGGAGAGAGGGTTGTGGGGGTCAAAGTGGGACAATCCCTCAAAACCCAGGACTGGTGGGAGGAACGGTGTCTCAAGTAAGGCTCCCTGAAATCAGCAAACAAAAATGTCTCTGTACTTGTACACTAGAGACAGGCCTAAAATGTGACCCGCTAAACTCATTGCACTTGTGACCCAGACAGGATCTGAATCCAGAGCTTTAGAGAGTAACTACCCCATCACATTACCGACGCCTCACCTGTCTCACACCGATGGATGATGAGATGATGAGGACATTTGGGGATCGCTAGCTAGATTGGGGCCTCTTTCTCAATTTCCTTACACCTTGTGTAGTCACTTACATTAGTGCAAACTGGCTCACTGCCAGCGTGTCACCTCCGTTTTGCAATCGTGTAAATACTCGCCCAAGGTGCAGGTCATCGGAGAACCAGGCCCAATAGCTCTGATTTGTTTGGTCTCCTGTCTCCACAGGAGCCCATATTTTAGATGAGCTTTCCAGACATACACAGAAACTGCAAAATTTGAAACGACTGCTCCTCATTAAACTCCACTCCATGTGCTAGTCAACAACTAATTTCCTTTAACGAGCCGGGGACAGGTTTTTCACTCTTCCCTGCCAAAAAATAATAAGTCATAAATATTTATTTCAAGTGTAATTGATTAGAGTCATGATTTTATCCTTGCCTGCCAGGTTCTGAGCAATGAGAATAACTGCAGATACAGCCAGGAGACAGCTTATGGAGCACATGGCGCTGTCCCAGTCTTTCACCCTGGAAAGAACAAGACACAAGGACTGAAAAGTGACGGTTTTTCAAATGCGGGAAGTTTCTAAGTCCATATTTGGCCACCTGAATAAATGGCCAGATCTGTCGAGGCCCTTTAGAAGCAACCTCAGTGGAAATCCTGGTGAGCAGCCGACTTATCTCAATCCCTAAATCTAGTCTCAAAGGCGCCTAAGGGAATTCGCTACTCAGCCCCCAGGGGGATCTGGGCACCCAACTCCTTTCGGAAAACCCCAGCCTTAAGTGCCTATTCATTTTAGGCATCTTTTGAAGTGATGGTTTCTGAAATTCCAACCCATCAGCCGAGCTGCCCCCACGGCCTTTGCATGAGACACCTTGATTCCAGTCTCACCCCCTTCCCCAGATCAGCAATATCCAGATCAGCAATACTGCCCAGTGCCTCGGTGTGTCTAGTTTTCAACCGACTGGCAGGAGCTGGATTGTCCCCATGTTCCGAGGACTCACTGAAGTTCCTGGAGTGCCACCCAAGGTCCTCAGCGTGATCTTCCCCAGGCAGCTGCAGGTTGCTCCCACTGGTCTCACAGCTGGCTGTGCCCGTCTGGCTTTGACATGGAATCCGCAGACGGCCACACTGATTTGCTCTCCAGTCGTTCAGTCCTTTGGGCCAGATGCTAATCTCAGTTAGGCTGGACTCCCTCCAGGGGGGTCAGGGGGTGACTCTGGCTTTGCACCATTGTAACTGAGATCAGCCTCCGGCCCTTTACCAAGCTGCCATGCGAGCCGTGAATGATATTTTCAGTTCCTCTCTGAACAATGAGTGTTCGGCTCAGGAGGGCCTGGAAGAGGTGTGGAACCAGCCTTACTTTCCTGGAGACAAGAGGACGCTTTCTGCCAGACACACTCGGAAACTGGAACTGAGGCAGCCCCGCGCTGCAGGCAGATTGTTCTTTCTGCCAATATTAGCAAAGCTGAACGCAATGAAGAGAGGGTGGCTCTGGCTCTAGGCTGGGACCCAGGGTAGCTGGGTTCCCTTCCTGGGTCTGCCTGCATGACTTTGGCCAAATCCCTTTGTCTCCGCTTCCTTTCTTGGAACTGGGGATAATAATCCATCCTTTCCCCCCACGCTTTGTCCGTCTTGGCTAGTTAGATCACAAACTCCTCAGGGCAGAAACTGTCTCTTACCATGGATCTGTGTAGGGCCAGGCACACCGGGGCCCTGATCCCAATCAGGGCCTCTCCACCCGGCTCCAAGATAAACAATAATGACTGAAACTTTGACACGTGCTGAAAATGCCTTCTGGGGCGCTGGCCCGTTCCACAATCGACACCCAGGGGAGGGAGACGTCAGTTCTGCTGGATTTCAGGCCCACCTGAAAAGCTTAGGGTGAGAAGCTTGGAAATGTGGGTCCCAATCAGCTCTCACAAAATACAAGAGACCAAGCTGCTGCTTTTAAAAATCCTGGGCAGGGTCCACAGCGGGAGGAATTCGCCAGCGCTCTGGGGGTGTCAATGTTGCTATGCTGGTGGTTTGCACTGATTGGTCCATTTCCCCGGCTGCCCTTGCAACCAGATGGAAATGATTTGCATCCACATCACAGAAGAGAATCATAGACATGCAGGGCTGGAAGGGACCTCAAGGCAGCATCAAATCCAGCCCCCTGCGCTGAGGCAGGACCAAGGAAACCCAGACCATCCTTGAGGGTGTTTGTCCAACCTGGTCTTAAAATCCTCCAATGATGGGGATTCCACAACCTCTCTAATGCTTAACTAGCCTTCTAGCTAGAAAGATTTTCCTAATACCAAACCTAAATCTCCCTTGCTGCAAAATAAACGAATGACTTCTTGTCCTGCTCTCGGCGGACATAGAGAACGGTTGATCCCCACCCTCTTTATCACAGCCCTCAGCATAATCGGGATGCCCTTTCCCATTTGCATGGAACAAACTGCCTGTGGGATATTGTGATGATTAAAGTATTACTGGGTTCAAACAAGAGCTCCATCAATGGCTATTAGCCCCGGGGGTCAGGGATGATCCCATGCCGGGGGTGACCCTCAACCTCTGACTGCCCGAAATCAGGAGGGGAATTCAGGGGTGGATCTCTCCAAAATTGCCCTGTTCTGTACACTCCCCAGGAAGCTCTGGTACTGGCCGCTCTAGGAAACAGGAGACCGGGCTAGATGGACCATGGGTCTGACCTAGTACGGCAGCTCTTATGTTCTTATGAGTCAGAAATTCCCTTTCCCTTGGAAACCAAAGTCAAAAATGAAGCAAATAAGTCTGAGACCCTGGAAAACCCCTCAGCTCTAGTCTTTTTTAAGGTGCCGGTGTTTTTCCATTCATGAGCTCTTCTGGGCCCAAGATTTATCTTCTAGTCCGGCCTCGGGACAGCTTTATGAATGGCAGCGTGTACCGTGCAGCATCCTCAGCACCCCGTGATGTGCCGTGGAGAATGCTCATGTGGAGGAGCCGGGGGCTGAGAGAGAGGAGCAGAGACAGAGAGGGAGAGACGTGGTTACAAGAAGAGACGTTAAGGTGGAGCTGCAGTCAGAAAAGTGGCTGTAAAACTGGTCCCTTCTTACCCAGCGGAGACCTTGGTGATGTGTAAATGAAATAAATATAATGGTCAAAAAGACGTGCCTTCCTGCCACAGACACACTCCCTTGTACACTCGCGGTGTGCACTGTCCCCGGCACACTCACTCTGTGCACCACCACACTGCACACACTCACCCCGTGCAGCCTGGCCCAGCACAGCCCCTCGCACACGCATGCTATGCACCACTGCACAGCACACCCTCCTGACACATCCACACGCTGCAGAAACACATCTACAGTCCTCCCACCCTCAGTCCTCCCATTCTCGCACCTTCTCACATGCACACTCCATGCCCTCACACAGCACACCCTTGCACACTCGCACCCCCCCATCCTCCACCGCACGCTCTCCCCTTGCACACCGTCACCACACACATACATGTAACCGGAGAGAGAACCAGCCCTGCCGCCTCCCCCAGACACCTATAAATACCCACGACTCATAACCTGTGCTTTGCCAGCAGGTGCTTCCCGCACAATGGAGCACGTCTGTGCCTCGTGTCCGGGCTGGACGCGCACACCCAGCCCGGCAGCCTTGTCATCACAGCCTCCCCCCTTCCCCGCAGCTGCTCACACTCCTGCCACGCTGCTCCTTGGAGGCGCTGGGGAGTGAGCAGCTGCCTGTCGCTGCCCGTGGAGCCCATGTGCTCGTTTGTCCCTTCTGGCACATGGCAGCAAGCATGGCTGGCCACGTGACCCCAGCAGCCCCCCCCCGCCGGGAGGCCTAGCTCAGAGCGAAGGACTCAGGTGGGGGGGGACATGCTCTCTGTCTCCATAGCAAGAGGTAGCGGGTCCATGCAGCTGCTCCCAATCCCATCTCCAGCCAATCAGCCCCGGGAGCCCTCTGGCCTGGAATCCCATCCCCAAAGCTCTCCTCCCTGTAATGCCCCTAATTCCGCAGCTCCATACGCTGATGGGCGGGAGGAAGTTCCTTCCTGAGCCCTGCCTGCCCCCATCTCACACCCTGACTGGTGAGCACCGAGAGCCCACAGCTGCAAACATTCTGGCCCCCAGCCAAGGACCCCTCTTCTCCAGGGCTGTTTGCCTGGCTCAACCCCTGCAGCAGCGAGTTCCACAGGTGAAAGCGACAGCATGGAGCTGAAAGTCACGATCCACCTGGTGTCAAGATGGGGGAAGCCTGCTGGGAGCGGCTTGTTTCATTCCTGCACCTCACTTGGCTGGGGTGCCGAGCAGACTGGTGGCCTTTCGCTCCAGGTTGTGGGGTGGCAGACACAAGTTCCTTCCGGGGCTAGCATCTGTTTCTGCCAAACTCCTCTTCCTCTTACACCAGCTAAATGGGCCGGGCCTGATCTCCCAGCCCAAGGTTACTGTCAGCAAGGCTGAGCTGGTGCCCGCGGGGTCTGGCTGATGGAGCCGCGCTGAGATGGCGAATAGGATCCGTTCGGGGCCTGGCTGGCCCATGACTCCTCGGCAGGATGGCCACTGCAGCAGCTCATCTCAGTGCCGAGCCGGGCAGCCAGGGTCAGACACCCAGGTGAAGGTGTTTCTCTGAGACGTTCTCTGATGCCAGCATCTGCAGACATGTAACACGTGGACATCCAGGAATACGAGAGGCATGTACAGAGCAGACACAACACACACAGCTGCACCCTGACCCACAAACAACACAAACGCGCCCATGCACACCCACAACACACACAGCCTGCACAGACAACACCCAGAGCGCACACAACACATACACCTGCCTCCAGCCATGTGCACCCCGCACACAGCTGCCCACCCAATGTGTACACAGCCCCGAGTACACATAACACACACACGACGTGCCTACTCGGCAACTGCCCACACCAACACACCTGCATGCAAGCATGCACGCTCCCCCACCCACCCACGTGCATGCGTGTAAACACTGCCTGCCCCCCACCTCCCTGACCATTCCCCAGATCAGCCCCTCAGTCCCTGGCCCTGGCAGCCCACATGGGCGCCACCTGGCAGCCCAGAGACACGTGTTTCCGGCAGGCACCTCAAATCCAGGGATTAAGAACAAGAATGAAGCAGCCACAGCAGAGCCGGTTGCCTAGAAAATCTGGGCGGGGTCAAGAGGAGAGCGGGGAGGGGGCTTCCCCCACATGCCCCACACATCACCTGGTCCCAACACATGCCGCAGCTGGGACTGACACATGCCCAGCACGATGCAGTCACTCAGGCAGCACCAGCTGCCACTCAGCCAGACACGCATGCTGCTAATCAGCCCCTGCAGCTGGAACAAAGCCAAGTGAATGGCCCCGGGGCTGGATCCACCGCTGGGGTCAGCCAGCCTCGCTCCGATCCCCCAGATGTTCCCAGCTGCTGGCTCTGAAGTCCCCTCTGTTAATCTCCCAGGGCCACTGGCTCGAAGGTGTTTGCTGCTCTGGGCAAGCCAGGAAACAGCCGCACCTCTCCCTGGTGCACCCCGGCTTCCCACGCAGGGAACTGACAGGTTCCAGGGCACCCCTTCCCTCGCCAAGCCCCACCTGCAGCTACAGCAGAGCCAGCCCTGGGCTGCCCCCCTGGCTGAGCTGGGTAAAGGCTGCCCTGGGGTCCAGCCCACCCTCACCTGCCAGCCAGGCACATTCACGCTGGTTCTACCTGCACCATGGAGCCAGAGCTGCCTGGCTGGCGAAGCTCGGGGGCTTTTGCATGTGTGTGTCTCCTGCAGGCGAGGGCCAGGTGTCTGGGGGTCGCTAGTTTCACGTACTGCAGTGATCAGAGATAGCGAGAAATGTGGGGGCCGGAGAGAGGGTGGGGTGTATATGGAGAGTAGATGGGGGGGGTGGACAGGGATAGTGGGAGGGGTGACATGCTCCAGCCTCTGTCCTGACCTGCAGAGGACATGGCTGGAGCTGGGGGTGTCTCAGTAATTACCCCCCTTCCCCAGCATTGCCATGGCAGTAGCTGCCTCCAGGCCCATCTGGCTGCCCAGACCAAGTGGCAGCCTCCCACGGAAGGCAGGTGAATGGAAACTCTGTCGCCCTGGCAACCAGGTAGGAGCCCCAGATGCCACCTGAACGCCGCATGCAGGGAGCACCGGGGCCTCCGGCACCAGGGGAGCAGGCCCTGCAGAGCAGGCCTCACGCAGGGCTGGTGGGAGCCAGGCCAAGGCCTGGGAGGAGCGAAGGGTTCTGATGCGCCGGGATCAGAGTCTGTCGCAGCACCCCAAGCCTGTGGAAGCAGCTGCCCGGAGCTGCCTCCTCGCAGGAGCTGGGCTCTGGCTCCAGACAGCACCTCCCAGGGAGGGCTGAGGGCCTCCTGCCGCGGCCAAAGTCCCCTGCTCACGTGGTCCCCACCTGGCTGTTGATGGCAGCTGCATGCGCTGACATCCCAGTGCCCACGACCCGGCAGGCCCACTGCAGCATGCCTGCACCCACCACTACCCTGCCCCCCGCCATCCCTCTGCACCCAACACCGGGTCCCAGCCCAAAGCCCTAGCCACAAGACCAGGCTGCACCCCTGGCATCCTGGGGAACCATTGGCTGACGTCAGACACACGCACCTCCTGCAGCCCCAGAAACACGCCAGCTGCAAACTGCGTCCCCAGCCCCGTCTCTGCAGCTCCCGGGCCGAGTTTGCTGCAGGATAAATCCCAATCAGTGTACAGAAAACCACTGTGCTGGCCAAGCCAGAGCACGGCTGGCCTGTGGCAGGGAACAGGGACCTGGCAGGGTGCCCTGCTCCTACCCTGGGCCGACACAGAACGTTCTCTGACTGCAGCCGGAGGGAACAGAGAACAACAGGATGGGGAGGCTGGGCCTTAAAAACAAGCCGAGCAGAGAGGGAAATCGGATCCGCCTGGGGCATGCAAGTAGAGGCGGTTTCAGTGGGTCGCTGCCTGCCTGCAGCTCGTATTAACCAGATAATACAAACACCCGGACATGGCTCGAGCCAAGCCCTTCGATTGTTCCACCACCAGATCCCAGCGCGCTTTGCAGAGCCAGTTTCATCCACCCCGTTGCACAGAGGGGGAAGCCCTCGGATACTCTGGCAAGCAGTGCGGTACCCAGGCCTGCACAGAAGAGAACTGCACCGAGAGCAAAGGTGAGGCCAACAAGGGAGGCTTTCTGAGTCCCGCAGTTCTGAGGGTCACACCTCAAGACACCTTGAAGAGGGGCACCTCTGAAAATCAGGCCCCTTTCAGCTGTCTCAAGTTGCACCCCCACAATCAGCACCCTCTTTCTGTCACCGTATCTTGCCGTGACCGTCTGTGAGCTGTCACCAAACCGGGTCAGCGGGTGGCAGCAACCGACCACAGTTCCATCCCGGTGAAATGCCCTACCCGGGCACCCAGCCCCCCCACTGCAGAGGATGGCGCTGTCGGGGTGGGGGTCGGGACCGACACACGGAGATGCGTGGCAAACTAACAATACATGGAAACAACAGGAGGTTTAAACTGGAACACGGCCTGGAGCCTTCGCTGTTTAATAGACCTGGGGCTTGAAGACTCAGGGACGCACAGATCCCAAGGTGAGGAGGGACCGGCTTGATCCACTAGTCTGACCTCCTGCACATCGCAGGGCACAGAACCTCCCCAGCCCACACCTGGAACCGCCCTCAAATAATTCCCGTTGGAACCAGAGCAGATCTTTTAGGAAAACAGACAGTGTGGATTTTAAAATGGCCAGCGATGGAAAACCCACCATGATGCTTTGCGAATTGCCCCGATGGCTACGCTCCCAGTACAAGATGCATGTCTTATGTCCAGGCCGACTCTATCCGGCTACACCTGACAGCCATGCGACCTCGCGATACCATTGTCTGCGAGAGGGGAAAGCCCATTAGCAAAGGTTTGTTCCCCGGGTCGGTACTCGCAGACTGTGATCAAGTCACCCCTGAGCCACGGGAAGGAGGCTTGTCGTGCTCAGGGCAGGGGGAGCGTTCCGAAAGCTCCCATCGGCAGGAACCACCTGGTCACCTGAGAGTCTCAGCTTGGACCTTCGTAGCCCAGAGAAAAACTCAAACACGTGGCCCCTGCAGGCTCCCAGACCAGGAGCCAGACAAAAAGGATCTTGTGATTTTTAAGTTAATCTCGTGATTTGTGGGGGGTGACTCTGATTTTGGAACGCTTGGAGATGGCGGTACTCTGTGTCTGCCCAGCGCCTAGCGCAACAGCGGCCTGGCTCAGGAAAGCAGAGGAAGAATGCTAACGAGGAGCATGGCTCATCAGCAGGGGTAGCCATCCCCGAGCTAGGATTTAGGGTGACTTTCCCCTATGCCCACTACAGCCCAGCATACCAGCGGGGCTGTCTGCAGGGCCGGGGATGGCCAGCGTGAGCCCCGTGGGACCTGCTGTTAGCTCCTATCCTTGCAACCTCCTTATTCACATGACCCAAAATGCTACAGCCTTCAGCTAGGGCCACTCCCTACCGCCTAGGATCTCACAGCCTCAGTTTCCCCGAGGGCAGCAGTACTTATCCCACCGGGGGAGGGGTTGATTAGTTAATGTCTCTAAGGCACTTTCAGAATAAAAGCACCATGTTAAGGGCTACATGTGATTAACTTATTGTTATAATTGCTGCAGTACGGTTACTACGGCGTCTGGCTCGATCACCGTATTTAGCTACCTTATCTATCCATCCCATATACTTCCCTCTGTCTATCCATCCAGCCCTATACGCACCCCTCTATCTATCCGTCCATCCATAACCCCATACGCACCCATCTATCCCCATATACTCCCCTCCGTCTATGTATCCATCCATCCATCTCCATATACACACATCTACGTATCTATCCCCATTCACACCCTTTGTCTATCCATTGATCTCCATACGCACCCCTCTATCTACCCCTATACACACCCAGCTATCTATCCGTCCATCCATAATCCCATACACCCCCATTGATCCCCATATACACCCCTCTATGTATCCATCCATCCATCCATCTCCATATACACCCCTCTACGTATCTATCCCCATGCACACCCTTTGTCTATCCATTGATCTCCATACACACCCCTCTATCTATCCCCCCACACCCATCCAGCCCCCTACACACCCTGTTATCCCTCCAGCATACTTCTAGAGTTCCCATCCCAGCTGTCTCTCAGGCCCAGAGCCTCCAAGGTACTTAGGGGCCTCCCCAGCCTGGGGGCTATGGGCGGATGCCCGCGGAACTCCCACCGAGATCAAGGGAGGGGGTTTGGGGGGGTTGCAAAGCCCCAGAGCCGTTTGCACTTCAGCTCACAAGCCGAGCCGCCAGCCTGCTGTGCACGCCGGGCCCGCTAGGCGGCGGCCTTGCCCGCCGCGAGCGGCCTCCGCCGGCTGGTTTGGCCGCTGGCCTGCCCGGGGCTGCTGGGCGCCGCCCGGCAGCTACCGGCCGGGTTTGCAACGACAACACACGACCGCAGGGTGCAAAGCAGCCACGCCCGAGCGCCCCGGGCAGGAAGGGTCAGAGGGGGGAGAAACTCGGCCCTCTGCAGCCTGAACCCCAGGTCCTGAGCACCGCCCCCCTGCAATGCAGAAATGTCATTCATTGCACCCCCCTCGGCGCTGAGCTGGGGGCGCTCCCAGGAGCCAGGTGACGCGCCCCCCTGCCCTGGGCCTGCGTCTCCGGAGAGACCAGCCGGGCAGCAAGCTGCCACTTGCACTTTCTGGTTTTTTGCAAATCCACCTGGGGCTAATCTCCCCCGAAACGTGAGCCTCGAGCAAGCCTATTGCAACACGCCCTGCTTTGCACCGGGGACCTTTTACCTCTGCAAAAGTTCAGGCTCCAAGCTCGACCTCCCACGTGCTTTGCAGAGCGGGGCGTTATGCGAACCTTGCAGCTCCCCCCCCCCCCCCCCCCCCGCCCGGTGCTCGCTTTGGAAAATGCATTCAAACCCAAGCTGAAGGCCAGCCCAGCAGCGCTCCCTGCAAGTCCCCTGGCAGCTCCGCTGCTCGGGAAAGTACACGGTGTCTTGTTTGCGTTCCCGGGTTTGTGAGGGACCCGGAGATTTGGAGGTTGGTTAATTCTCGGCCTGAAATCAATCTTGCCACCCAGGCAGCTCCCATCACGAGCGCGAGTCTGAAGCGAGTATTGTCTGCAGCTAGCAGCGTGTGTATCCCAGTAAAGACTGAACGCTTCCCCCCCCACACACCCCCTGGGGTCTAAGGTGCGTTGCAGAAGAAGAGAAGAGAGGACCCCTAGAAGGTCCAAGCCAAGGAAACATGATGCACGCTGCAGGGGTTGTTGTGAAACGAGTCACCAAGTTTTTGCAAGCTGCAGAAACCATGACTGGCTCTAAAACCTCATGATTAACTCACCCTTTCCCCTCCGCCGCCTACACAACACTACACTTGGTGCGCTTCGTTTTCTGCCTACGAGGTGGAATGGGTACCGCCCTGATCAAATGGGGGTGCGGGGAGGCAACGTACCCCTGCATAGCAGGGAATTCACCAGACAAGCTTGCTTTTTGCAGCTCCAGAGCTCAGTCCTGGGAATATATACACCTCCTCCCCTCCCACCCCCCAGCATCTCGGAGTTTGCTCCGGAGTGGAAGAGAATACTTGTTTTCCCTTTGCATAATGTCCCTGCTTTTCCTTTGCCAAATGCATCCTCGCCTGGACGTGGCTTTTTGGTCCCTGAACAGACCCAGCGCGGGGCAGGGTGGCCGGGGGCTTCCTGGGAAAGCGGCGCGGGGAGGGGGGGGGGATTTCCAGGGGCATGCATTTCCATGTAAACCCTTGGGATAGTTATCTCCTCTGAACATAGCACGGCTTCCAGCCCTGCCCCCACGGCTGCAAGCCCAGGGCTCTGTGGAAATCCCACGCCTCTGCCCAGCACAGGAACAAAACCTGCTGAGAAATGTCTATCGAAACTCTCGCTCGTGTGCTGTGTGTTTTGTGTGTGTTTTTTTAAGCAAATCCCTCCCTTGGAAAACTTCCCCCGCCCCACGTGGGGCTACTCGCTATTTTCCCCCAGCGGGAGAACCAATCAGCTGGCACCGGGTTTTTTCCCTTTGTGGCCGAGGAACCAATAGGAAAGGAGACGCCCCGCCCCTTCTGCAAGGCTATAAAAGGCGCCCGCAGCGGCTGCTGTCCCTGAAACTGTTTGGAGGAGCCGGGGTGTTGGATTCGGAGTGGCGCCGGATTGACTCGCAGCTGGAGCGTCTGACGTCGCGGGGAGATTGCCGCCGGGAGGAGCGAGCCTGGTTTCTCCAGTGGATTATTGCACGGCTCCCGCCGGCCCTCTGCGCTGCGGCTGGGGCCCTTGGGCTGAGGGTTGCTGCTTCTCCCCCCCCCCCCCCGTCTGCTCCTGACTCCAAGCCGCTGTGGATTATAATTGCAACATGACCCTGGAAGAGCTGGTGGCTTGCGACAACGCTGCCCAAAAGTAAGTGTCCCCCTCCTCGGCGGCACTGCCGGAGCATGCGGCGCTCCCCGCTGGCCCTGCGCCGGCCGGGCTTTGCGAAGCGGCTCCGCATTAACGCCGTCCCCCCCCTTGTGCCCTCTCCCCAAGGATGCAGACCGTCAGCGGAGCGGTGGAGCAGCTGCTGGTGGCGGCCCAGCGGCAGGACTGCCTGACCGTCGGCGTCTATGAGTCGGCCAAGCTCATGAATGTGTAAGTGGCGCTGGCCTGACGCGTGCAGGGTCTGATCAGCTGATGGGGCGGGGGGGGGGGGGTGCCCAGGTTTGGGGGGGGGTTGCTCAGCTCACTTAACTCTGCTGGGGGGGGGGGGGGGTCTGGGTGTGACAGATGCAAGAGAGACGCACTCCGGCATCAGGAGCAGCTGGGAGGTAGGGGGGGTATGGCTGAGACTCATTTCCTTAGATGGAGAGTCGATTTGTGGGGCCTGTCTCCCCCCCCCCCCGATCCTGACCGGTCTGCTTCCTCCCCGTGCCCTGCAGGGATCCCGACAGCGTGGTGCTTTGCCTCCTTGCCATTGATGAAGAAGATGAGGGTGACATCGCCTTGCAAATCCACTTCACCCTCATCCAGGCTTTCTGCTGCGACAATGACATCAACATCCTGCGGGTGTCCGGCATGCAGCGGCTGGCCAAGGTCCTCGGGGAGAGTTTGGAGGACAACAGCGAACCCCGGGACCTGCACTGCATCCTAGTGACGGTAAGTCCCCTGTGGTGCTGGGGGCGAGGGGTTGGGGAGGGTGGCCATCACCTGGGAGTCAGTCCCATCCCTGGAGGGGAGGGCTTGTATTATTCAGTGGTGCTGATGCAGGGCCATGTGACCTGGGGCTGAGCCAAGGTGCTTCAGTGATGTGTATGTTACCGAACAGCAGGGGTGTGGGTCACCGCTCAAGTATGTCTCGTGAATGGGCTGGGGTGACGTCCAGGAGGTTTGCGTTTTGTTGTTGCTAACGGTTGGATCTGTGTGTCCTCTCCCACCAGAATCCCCACACCGATTCCTGGAAGAGCCAAGGGTTGGCGGAAGTGGCCAGTTACTGCGAAGAAAGCCGCTGTAACAACCAGTGGGTCCCCTATGTCTCGCTGCTGGAGCGTTGAGCCGGGCACTGCCTTCTCGTTTTGTGCTGAATTCATGTTTTTTAACAAAAACGACAACATTTTAAAAAATAAAAAACCACCCCATCAAAATAAAAGCTAAGGAGTAACGGAGAGGAGAGAGCCTGGGCCGGCAGCGACAGTGTGCGTGGAAAGGGAGGAGCGCCGGGGGACTGGCGATGGCAAAGGGGCTGTGACAGCAAAGGGGCTGTGACTGCGTGGAGACCGTTAAAGGAGGAGCAGGCGGGCAGGAGACATGCTTGGGGGAATGGCTGAGTCAAGGCGACTGACTCCTCAGATGTGAAGAGCGCTCGAATCCTGTACGCAAGGCACGACGTGTTTCTCTGACGTGTTTCTCTGTCTGCGTGGGGTGTGGATGCCACTGATCCATGGCAAAAGACTGGATTTCCCTCCGCTCCCTTTCTCTGCAGCAGGAGGGGGCATGACCACATTTTGCTAAGGACTTAATGTGGCAGGGTGGGGAAGAGACTGGATTTTTATTACATTTTTTGCATCTGCTTTGTGTTGTGGATGGAAGACGCGAGGACTGAAAAGGACAGTTGCAAATGAACTCTTTATTTTTCAATGGACAGAATGTCTTATATTTATAAACTCAAGATTGCAATTTTTTTTCTTTGCACTCAAGCCACTAAGTGAGTCTATATATTCTTGTACAATGAACTTGCAATAAATTTCTGAAAGCTAAATATCACTTCCTCTTGCATACTTTTTTATTTTTTTTCCCCGTCCAGCTGTGACACTTCCCGGTCGCTGCGTGTTGCATCACGGCACGTCCTGTACTCTGTGATCGGATCAGGATGTAGCTGTGTTCTTAAACCAGCCTCCGGGAGCCAGCCCTGTTCTCGCTCTTTGCAAAACACGGTGGCTTTCTGGCTCGATGGCGCCACCACTTCTGTAAATTGACAAAGAGGCTTAAACAAGCAGCAATTAAGGGCTGGCCTGTTGCAAAATGCCATGTGAGCTCCTGGCTGGTGCAGCCTCCTGCCTACTTGCAGCTAAACAGGATTTTGTCTGGTTTCGGGGTGTGGAGGAAGGAGCATGGGCCAAGTTTGGAGAGTGGGGGGCTAAAGAGAAGTGCTAATTAGGTCCTTAAATTGACTCACTCAAAGGCCCCCCCCTCCCATTCAGGATCATGGATCATCAGTGTGTAGGTTTGACTAGTCTTACTGAAGTGCATAAAGTTTGTTTTTTTTCCTGGCATCTCCCAGCCCCTCCCTTTCAGCTCAGCCTTGTGGGGGGCACCACCATTGAAAGCCCCCCTTGTTGGGTGTGCGTTTCCTGGGCCTAGCTGCCCCTGGGCAGTGTTTGCCAGCACAGCTGCTGCTGCAGACCCATTTCGACCTACAAGTTCTTTTGACAGGAGCCTGGTTCTGCCCGACCCCAAGAAGCAGGGAGCACCGACAGAACAAGCCCCTAACTCATGCTAGCCCCTTTCTGTTGAGCCTATCAGGGCGGCTTACCCTGCGCGTGGCACTACCGGGGGCGAGTGCTGGCTTAGCACAGGCTAGCTGGGCTGTGGCAGGGGGTCCACACTATGCTCTGGGCCCTCATGGGGCAGGGTTAGATGGGGCTCCAAGTGTCGGTGGCAGGGTTGGTTCTAGGGCAAGACCATTCCCCTGCATCCAACCCCTCTGGGGCATGCAGAGTCCTTATGCCTGAGGCTTGCCTAGGCTGGGGCATTCCTAGCCTGGGATCGAAGCGTATTTTCCCCTCCAATCTGCATGCCTCTCTTCCTCCTCTGAGCCTTGTGGGCAGAAAAGCCCCCCATGGCCCTGCTGCAGGATGGGGGCACCAGCTGTCCTGTGCTAAACCAGCCCCTGCCTGTGTAGTATAAACAGGGAACTAGACATGGGGGGGGGGGGGGGTTTAGATGCCAGGTATTTAAAAGGGCATGAGCCACAATTGTGGGCTACAGCCAGCAATGACTGGCTGGCAAAAGTAGCCTTTAATTCGCACCAGCCATGCAGGCAGGCTCAGCTAATGGGAGATCTTGCCTAACAGCACCGGCTGCGTCAGCATAATGGGGGGGGGGGGGACCATCCCACCCGTTCAAGATCACTCTACTGCTTTAAATCTAGTCTGCTGGATTGCTGGTGTCCCATTTTACAGAGGGAGAAGGGGGGAAACTGAGGCGCAGAAAGGGGCTTGCCCAAGGTCGCACAGCAAGATTGTGGCAAGTGGAGCCTGGGTCTCCTGAGCCTCACGCTAGCTCCTCCTGACTGGCTGAGGTAATCGGTCAGGAGGACATACAGGAGTGACCTGCCCCATGCTTTGGGGGCTTGTTTGACCCAGGGGTTAGTGGGGTGGAGGAGACACTAGGGTTGGCTGCCCGGTGGCATCCGCCTTGCAGGTAATCCCCTTGGCTACCAGTCAGCGGCTTTGCACTTGCAAGCACTCCTGGGGCTGCAGAAAATACGCAAGTATGGAGAGGTGGGCCTGATTCTTCCCATGGGGGTAGGGAGCCCATGCCCTGGACACTCTACACCCAGTGGAAGGTGCAGAGTCCGGGCTGCTGAGAGCTGCCTTCAAGTCCCATCTCCTATTACGGTGAAGCCGACCCGCGCAGAGCTATCGCTTTCAATTCTGGAGGGTGACCTGCCTCCCGAGAGCGAAATAGAGGCTGAACAGCTGATTTCCTGTGGTCAGGGCTCCCCCTGAGAGCCCTGCCGCAGGGAGTCAGGTGCCGGCTGTGGGCTTGATGGGAAATCCTGTTGTTTCTGCAGGGAGCAAAGCGTCTGAGAAGACCTAAGACAAGAGGAGGCTTTTTGGGAAGCCGACATGAGAGAATCTAATGGAGTCAGGGTTCTTCTGCCCAAATAATACGCTTCCTGCAGCTCCCCCCCCCCCCCCCGCAACCTGCAAAATTTGCAACCCCCCCATCCTTGCAGCTTTGTGCCAGAGCTTGAAAATCTGGAAATGCAGCTGAGTGGGAACTGCAAGAAACAAACATGAAACTGATGAATCTCCCCAAACTGGAAGAATGTAAATAAATAATATGGAAGAAGGGTGCGGGGGGGGGGGGCTGTTTGGGGAAAAAGGGCAGGTGTATAAATTGCACATGCAGATAGCCGGGGGGGGAGGGGTCATTGCACACACACACAGCAGTGGCAAGTGTGCATGACGCACCTGTTTGCAGCCAGAGGCGGGGGGGGGGGGCATCCTGTATGTGTCTGTCCCTGTGTGTGCTGGCCCATGCATGTTCCTGTGGGCACACGTGTGGGTGGGTGTCCATGGGCGGGGGGGCTCACCTTGTGTGTCATTGGCCTTCAGTCTCCACTGCACCTGCACTCCTGTTATCAAGGCCCCAGTCTGTTCTCCCAGCTCCACCCCCTCCCCAGGGGCTGGGAGGGTTGGGAATGGGAGATGGAGCCTTGCCCCCCTCTTAGCCTGCTGGTTAGAATCCAGCCAGGGGGACTCCAGAGGGTGACCTCCCAAGCTGTCACCAACCTCCCCACCAGAGAGCTGCCCATGGTCCCGGCAGGGCAGCCCCCGGCTCGTGGGTGTGGGGAATGAGGGGGTGGCATGATGGGCGCTGCTGGGGATTTCGCTGACATGTAGGAAGCTGCCCTTTGAGCACAACCTCTCCCCCCTTCCCCAGGTTGCGGGGGCGGGGGGGTTCCTTAGCCTTGCCAGGAGCAGGCTGCCTCAGCCTCCCTGGGCCAGGGAACCCCCCCGGCTCGTGGCAGACCTGCTGTCTGCTGGGCAGCCACATGCCCACCCCCTCCACGCCCACGCTCTGTGCTGCGGGGGGTCTTCTCACAGCCACACGGGCTCAGCAGAAATCCCCTGAGCCGCCTCCAGCCGGAGGGACTCGGAGCCCAGTGTCTCCGTGATGAAGTCACCACAACCACCAACCACACAGGAGGCAGCTGAGCGGGGAGTGATGCTCACAACCCAGAGGGACAGAGCGGAGGCCGGGGGCTGACACCCAGGCTCCATCTGATCCTCAGGGGCCAAGCGAGGGAGGGACAGAGGAGAGGGGGATTCGGCACCCCCCTTACAAGAGACACATCCCCGCAGCCTTATGCCCGTCCTAGGCACCTGACCCAAAACCCATCACGGCAGCCGACAGGAATCTTTCCACCCGGGATCAGGCCCCCTTAGGGAAGCAGCCACTCAGGAGCTGTGCATCCTCCGGCCCTGCCCGGGGTCTTGTTAGAAACAGGGCGGGGAGCTTTGTTGGGGGTGGGGAGCTGAGCCCTGGAGCCAGAGCCCCTCCCCCCTGCCTTGGCCCTACGGTGGGGCGTGGCGGGGGGAGGTGTGCTGGCATGCGGGGCTGAGATCCACCAGCACCGAGCAGGCTATGAGGGATATCTGACCCGTCACTGCCCGTGCCACACCCATTCTGGGCCTAAAGAGAGGATTTGGGGGGAGGGGGAAGTATTTTCTAGTGGTCAGAGCAGGGGCCTGGGAGTCAGGAATCCTGGGTTCCAGGCTCAGCTCTGCCACTGACTCACTGTGTAACCTTTGGGGATGTCCCAGCCCTGCTCCGTGCCTCAGTTTCCCCATATCTGACATGGGAGTGATAACCCTACCTAACCCATACACCCTCCCTTCTTGCTGGGGAAGGAGCAAAAGCTGCTCGCTGCTCGGAGAGCCTCAGGCTCAAGGCGCTGGCAGCCCGGGCAGTGTAGCTATTTAATGACTCAGCCACCAGGGCTGCCGGTTTCCCAGAACAAACTCCATGGCCAAGGCCGGGTTGGAAGCATTCAGGAAGGGGGAAGAGCTGGGGATTCCCCTGGGAGAACGCAACAGCCGTGAAGCATTCTGCGTCTGGCCTGCCAGCCGCTGCCGAACAGGTGTAAAGGGCTATGCAAATAAAGCCAGGTGGCCAAACAAGCCAATGAGGAAGTGACGCAGGTGATTCCAGCTTAGCTCTCACCCGGGAGGCCCCTCTGGGTTCCAGCCCCACTCTTTCTGTTCAGACACTAAATCCTCACTCACACGTGTAACTAGGTTTGGTGGGTCTCAGCCTATCCCCCCTGGTGGACACATGCCCACAGCAACTGGCCTGATTAGCCAGCTCCCCCCGGGGACTATCTTGGGAGCCGGGGTGGGTGCTGTGGGTCAGGAGCGTGGTGCAGCGGGGAGCCCGGGACTGGACAATCCCAGGGTGGGTGGGTCAGGAGTGAGGTGCAGCGGGAAGCCCGGGACTGGACAATCCCAGGATGGGTGGGTCAGGAGTGAGGTGCAGCGGGGAGCCCGGGACTGGACAATCCCAGGGTGGGTGGGTCAGGAGTGAGGTGCAGCAGGGAGCCCGGGACTGGACAATCCCAGGGTGGGTGGGTCAGGAGTGAGGTGCAGCGGGGAGCCCGGGACTGGACAATCCCAGGGTGGGTGGGTCAGGAGTGAGGTGCAGCGGGGAGCCCGGGACTGGACAATCCCAGGGTGGGTGGGTCAGGAGTGAGGTGCAGCGGGGAGCCCGGGACTGGACAATCCCAGGGTGGGTGGGTCAGGAGTGAGGTGCAGCGGGGAGCCCGGGACTGGACAATCCCAGGGTGGGTGGGTCAGGAGTGAGGTGCAGCGGGGAGCCTGGGACTGGACAATCCCAGGGTGGGTGGGTCAGGAGTGAGGTGCAGCGGGAAGCCCAGGGTGAGGCCTAGGATAGCAGCTCAGAAGCTAGGTCTCTGGGGAGGCCCAGTGGCCCCACAGCCAGCACATCCGATAGCGCTGCTCACGCATGCTCCTAGCCCTGCTAAAGGAAGGGTCATCTCCTATTCATGGGGTGTCCTTGCCCCTGGGACCCCGCTCTCCTTTGGAGCAGGGCACAGGGCAGCCGGCTCGTCACATACCGCCTCAGAGAGCCCTGGTGGACTGAGATGGGGGGTGAGAGCAGGCGGTAGTGTGCAGAGGCACGAGCCTAGGCGTGCACACATTTTCACGTGCACCTCCGCCTGCCGTCTCCCCTTGCACATGCACAGAACATGCATGTGCATCCCCAGTTTGTGCACAAGCCTCAGGGGCTTGCACACCTGTGCAGGCTGCATGCACGAGTGTGTGTGTGTGTGTAGGCTTCTGCCCTTGTCCCTGGGGCTGTCCCCTCCTGCAGGGGACGGCAGTGAACAAATGCCGCTGGCATTTCCGGGGGGTAGGGAGATCGGCAGCTTGGATGACATGAGTTTGGTTGGGTCTCAGCCCAAGTCCGAGCAGCCATGTCATTGAGCCTTGTCGCCACTTTGGCCCCCGTCATTGGCAGCCTTGGCAGAGACCCCGAGGACTGAGTGGGCCATGGGGGCTGAAGTCCCGTTTCACCTCTAGTCCTTCCAGGGCAGGGGTAGGGGGCAACCTTTCCCTGCTGCCGCCCATACTTACAGGGACTGCCGGTTACTGGCTGCCCATTGCCGGGGCATCAAGCCAGCCCCTGTTGTCAATACCCTGCGGAAAGAGATGGGTTAAATAACCTAACAACCCTTGAGCCACGTCCCCTTATTTCACAGGAACAGAGGTATCCAAAGCTTTGAAGCAGTCAATGGAGCGACACCGATTTTGTCCTCTGGTGATCTGGACCATTGACTCCAATGGAGCTGGGCCGATTTACACCATCTGCGGTTCTGGCCCCAAGGTCGGTTTCCAGGGGTATTCCAAACACCAGTCTTCCTTAGGGAGCAGCTGTGCACTTAATGGCATGTTCGCATTTGCAAAGGCAGTAACAGCTTGCACGAGCAACAACATGTCACACGTTTGCACCATGGCTCTCAGAGCAACTGACAAAGGTGCCATTAGCCTTAACTTAAATGGGGAAACTGAGGCATGGGGTAGGATTTGTCCAACATCACACAAGGAGTCAGTAGGAAAGCCAGGAAGAGAACTCTCCCTGCTCCAATCTCTAGGCAACATCATCCTCCCAGCATCCGGGGGCGAACCCAGGATTCCTGGCTCCCCATCCCCTGCTCTCCCTCTGAGAGCCAGGAATAGCACATGGGAATCATGAATTCTAGTTCCCCTGCTCTAACTATTCACGCTCATTCTTCTACCAGAACCCAGGTGTCCTGAAGCCCACCCCTCCCCCGCGCTAGTTATTAGACTAGGTGTCTGAGCTATAACGGCCCGTTTGCCACTTGTCCACCTGCAGGAAACACGCAGCTTAAAAACCCTGCCCAGCTCCAGCTCTGAGCTGGCTCTAAAGTGTAGCACGCGAGGTCAGCACTTCCTCCTCCTTGGTTTCACTCCTGCATGCACAGCTTCCCTGCTCACCCCCCCCCACCCCCCGCCACACACACACTCACACTCACACCTTCCCTTCCTTGCTTGGAACGCTGTCTTGCCACCCTCAGTGCTGCTGATGACAATCACCCTCATCAGCAAACAGCGTGAAAGTTTGGTGTGGGAGGAGGGAGAGCGGGGTCCGACAGATACTGACGAGGCATGTTCGTTAATGACACCCCCACCCCTAGCACCTTCCAGCCAAGGATCTCCAAGCACTTCCCCAATAGCAACAAATGAAGCCTCACAGCACCACTCAAGAAGTATTTCACCTTTTTTTTGCAGATGGGGAAACTGAGGCGCAGAGCAGTGACGTGCACAAGGCCACACAGAGAAGCAGAGCTGGGCATAGAACTCAGGAGTTCGGACTCCCAGTCTCCCCCTCCAGCCGCCCCAGATGTGGCGGCATTTCAGCGCTGTGGGGGTGCATTTATTTTGGGCTCCTCACCCCCGGTGCACAGCAAATTGGGAATGCAGGATTTCAGTGAACGCCCGGAAACAGAGCCAGCTTTCTCTCTGCGTCTCTCCACTGTGCACCATGTCCCACAGCCAGCCTGCTCTCCGCCACCTGCCGCTCCTCGCTTCCACCACACTCGCTGCCTCTGTCACCCCCACACCGACCCGTGATGACCCCGGGCCCTTGGGAGGGAAGAACATTGTGTTCCAAAGGTGGCACTAACCAGCATCTCTGCAGCTTCCAAAGGCAGGGGCTGGAGCGCTGATAAGGACTCACACCCTGCAAGCTGCTGCAATCAGCTTTCGCCAAAGCAGAGGGGCGAATCTAGGAGCCTGCAAAGAGCTCTGCTGGTTGGGCCTCTCGGAGCCGCATGGAACCAGCTCTGGCTTCCCCCAGGACCTTGTTTTTGGGGTGGGGGGTGAAGCTGGTGCTGCTAGGATAGGCCATGCGGTGCATGTCAGCTTCACCCAGGGGCAGGGAGTTAGTCCCAGCTGATCAGTATGCCCCCCTCCTTAGCCCTGTTTTGAGGACAGAAGGGCTGCAGGAACTCTTGGGTGAATTTCACCTCCAGTGGCTAAGCGCCAGGGGCACGCGAGGCCCTGCAGCGAGCCCTCGCTGTTCAGGAGACTCCCTGTCTCGCTGCCGGTTAATGATTAGTTACGCACTGGTAAGGCGTTGGTCCTGCTCGTCCCGTTCCTCCCCCTTCTTGGTTCACTGTTCAGCACAGAAGCTGCCTCTGCCAGGTTCAAGCCAGCCGGGAGGGGTCCCGGTGGCGGGCGACGGGCACGTCCTGGGGCCGGGATGCAAGCAGCCTTGGCAGGCCATAGCCTGCCAAAGGAAAAGGAAAAATCTGGTCACCAGGCTTGGTGCAAAGTGGATGGGCCCCGGCACAGCGCCATCCCCAGAGCCCCGCCAGGTGGGACCCAGGACTTCTGGCCCAGCCCGTGACCTTAGCAAGCAGGTTGGTGGAGAGGAGAGTGTGATCCTGCTCCCAGCACAGGGCAATGGCAAAGACCTGGTCACCCTGCCGCCTGGCAGAGCGGGCAGCGGCTGTTTGCATGGAATTCCTGGCTGCCTGGGCACAGAGCTGAGCAGCCCCACCCCCAGAATAGAGGACCCCCCCCAGCAGAGAACAATGGAGAATTCCCCCCCTGGCTCCATCAAGAACAGGGGGAGCCTGCAGGGTGCTGGGCACCTTGGGACTCTGTTGGAGGGGAGGGGTCCATGGTTTTTGCACGTACATGGTTGTGCTGGGCTCTGGGTGTGTCTGTGCATGCACGGGTTTGCGTATGCGTGTGTGCACGGGGGTTGCACATCTTGGCTAGCTCAAGCCCTGAGCCTCCATTGCTCCCCACGAGCTCAGCTCCCAGTTCAAGCAGCAGAGAGGGAGACGCTGTTGGCGCCCTGACCTGATTTAACCGGCTGCTCTGTTCCAGCTTCACCCCAGGGCTGGGCTGGGAGCAGAGGCAGCTTTGCACATCCACTTGATCACAGGCCCATGGCACCTCTCTGCATCAGCCCCACCAGGCCACATGCACAATACAGCCCCTCAGCGGGGGGAGGAACTGGTCTGCAGTCGTGTCAGTGGGAGGAAAGCGCCTTCCTGGCCCGTGGGTTCAGCTCCGAGGTCCCTGAAAACTGAGGGCTGCATCCTCAGCTTGTCCTGGAATCTGAGCAGGCAGCTTGGCTTGGGCCCATTCCACGCTGCACGGCCTGCGCCTACCTGAATGTGGCTGGCTCCTGGTCACGCTCAAACGCTGGCACGCCCCGGGCGCGTGAACACTGCGTGCCGCTGGCATTGCACACCCTGGGTGCTGCACAGACCCGGCCCTGGCACACCTGGGCTCTGACACCCCCGGGTGCTGCAGCCACTCTGCTAACCCACAGCCCAGGACTCTGCTTGCTGCCTGGACTGCGGCGCCCCCCTGGAGCTTCCCGGGCGTGTGCACCCCTCTGTGCCTCTCAGGGCCCACCGCACACTTTGTTCCCCTGAGCGCCGGGGCTCAGGCCTGGACAGTGCCGGCCCACCACTCAGCTGCAGAAGCTCCACGGCCAGAGAGGCCAACCCATTGGCAGTGCCCCGGAGACCGGCTCTGGGGTCCCCTCCCCGGGCCTCGGCCCCAGCAGACGGATGCAGCCCTGAGTGCCTTGTTGTGGCTGCTGCTTTTCCTGCCCTGGGACGGATTCTTTCCCATACAAGGGTAAGAGGCTGGCCCTGGGACAGATAAATAGATAGCAGCAGGGTGATTCGTCTGGGACAGGAGGTAGCATGTCAGCTCTGCCAAGCCTGAGGCAACGTTCTGGGGCCTGGCCTGGATGTCCCGAGTTGCCAAGGAGGTGGAGGAATCCCGAGGAGGTCACAGAGCCCGGGGGATGCTGCCTTGTGCCCTTCACTCTCCAGGCTCCCACACTGCCCCAGAGCCAGCTGAGGAGAAAGGGCTTTGGGAGACGGAGGGGCCAGTCAGCAGGACCTGGACTGGACTTTGTCTCCCAGTCCCCCCTGCGCTAACCCCTAGACCCTTCTGTCCTCCCAGAACTGGGGCCAGAACCCAGGATGCCTGAATCCCAGCCCCTCGCTCTACCCACCAGATGAGTTTAGTGCTCTCGCACGTTTCACTTTAGTTACCCCATGATTACAGACATTCTGGGGGATCCCTGTGCTTAGTAGAATTGCCCCCTCTTTCCCCCCACCTCGGCAGCCCTGGCTCCCAGCCTAAGCCTGTTCGCGTTCCAGCCCCGAGCAGGGTCCCACATGGTTCCACATCTTGTATCTAGCCCAGTTTGCAACCGTTCCAGGTGGCTACAAACTCCCCATCCTCCCCATGCCAGGCGCGGCGGGTTGGAACCATCCCCGGCCCACTGCCAAGTTAAACCCAGCTGTGATTTCTTCTTTGTCTCAGAGGCTAGGGGCTGGCGTCCCTGTGAGACGGGCTCTGCAAACACCCCAGCGGGAACACAAACACTGAGGGCTCACCAAACCCGGCTGCCAGGAGAACAGAGGCAGGGTGCACGTAGCCGGGGTTGTGTGGGGTGAAGAAGGGGAGTGGCTGCACGCGCTGTACAGGGACAGGTGCCCCAGGGAAAGTGGGGGACCGGCACGCAGAAGAAAACACCGTGTCCTGTCTGCCAGTGAACCATGCTGCACACACACATGCACATGCATCCATGGGCACAACCTGTGTACACGCTATTGATACCTGGATCCCCCCCCTGCACATCCCCTGCAGCCCTGCCCCCAGCGTCCCGTCCCTGGCCCTCCACACCCCCGCCTGGCCCGCCCGCCCCCCTGCCCTGGGCATGGCAGGTTGGCACTCCCCTGTAATTAGGCTGCATCGTGCCTCGGTGCCGTTTGGCAGGCGGGGCGCCGTGCTGGCTCAGCCATTACTCAGCCCCACTTGGCTCCTGAGCAAGCGGGCGACTCGCACCCACCACAGACAGAAAAGGGCTTCACGGGCCGCAGGCACTTCCGGCTGCCCCGCCCTGCCCTCTGTGATGGGGCGATGGAGCAGGAATCGGGGGCTTTTGCCCTGGCTGATTGCTAGGGAGGCCCCGGACCATGGAGTCAGAGCCGGGCAGGAGTGCATGGGAGGGGCTGCTCGTGACCGGCTGCCTCAGTTACCCCAGAAGCAGTGACCCGGCAGCCGGTGGGGGTGGAGTCGAGTGGGGGTGGGGAGAGAGGGCCTGATTCTCCTCCCGCTTACACTAGGAAACCTGACTCACTACCCCTTCCCGCCCCCAACCACTAGCCACACACTCCTTGCTGAGCTGGAAGCAGAACCCAGGAGTCCTGACTCCCAGGCCCCTGCTCCAACCACTAGACCCCACCCCCCTCCCAGAGTCAGGTGTATTACCCAGGCAAGAAGTGGCTTGGACACCGCACAGGAGTGCCCGGGGGTGCCAGCTGCAGGGCAGTGAGAAACCAAGCCCGTCTTGGCTCAGCTGGGGGCTTTTCACCAGTCCAAAGCAGGGGTAAACGCCACTGTTCGGATCTGCCGTGGCAGGTAGGGGGGAGCCAGGCCCCTAGCACCTGCAGGGAACCACTGCTGCTTCACACCGTGGGGCGTGTGAGAAGAGAGCCAGAAAGCCAGGGTGCGTGTGAACGCCCGCGCTGGCTGTTTCATGCTGCAGGAAAAGCGGGTCAGTGCGGGAGGGTCAGCCCAGCCTGAGTAAAGGGAGAGCACGCTGGCTTTTGCAGAAGTCAGCTCGGAGGCAGCGTGGACTGGTGGGTAGGGGGCCAGGCCAGGACTCAGGACACCTGGGCTTTTTTCCCCCACCATGCCTCAGTTTCCCCTCCTGCCCTTTGTCTGTTTAGACTGGCAGCTCTTTGAGGCAAGGCCTGGCTCTGACTGTGTCTGTGCAGCACCTGGCACAATGGGATCGTGACTTTGGCTGGGGCCTCTTGGTGCTTCCAGAATAACAGGGGGCAGGGGGTTTCAATGTGCCGGGCCCTGGCCACTGGAATTCTAGTCAATGACAAACCAGCAAGCAGCCCTCCCCCGCCTTCTGGGGCTGAAAATTCCCATTTATTTAAAAAATGAGGAACCCCCTTCCCTCCCCCACCCCACGCGGTGCCCCTGTCCTCTGCTGCCCCCCTGGATCTGCCCAACGGGCAGGGGAGACGGGGCTCCGGCCCAGCAGGCGTGAGATCAGGCCACGGCGGGGGGAAGGAGGGGAGCAGTAAGGTGGGCTCCAGATAAACCAAAAAAGGGCAGGAATGCCGGGCCAGATCTGCCTCTTCCTGTCCCTGACAATGTCTCCGTCCTTATCTCAGCCTCTCAGGAGCGAGGGGGCCGCAGCTGGAGAGGCGCTCGGGGCAGCTCCTCCTGAGATGTTTCCAAAGCATGGGGCTCTGAGCTGCGGGGCACAGCTCGCCCCAGGGAGGAATCCCCTTCAGCCTGCCCTTTGCTGAGCCACTGACACTAGTGCAAAGTGAGTGTGAAATGCCGGAGGCAGCCCCATTTTGCACTAGTGCCACCGACTGCGCCCAGTGCAGGGCCCTGCAGCCACGCCACGCAGGATTTGCTGGGCCTGACGCTGACTTGCGTGGAAATGCTCCTGATTTGCACTGCCACAGTCAGGCCCATGAATCCGTCCCGCCTCTGGGCCTGAGTCTCCAGCGCCCTGCACCTCCTGCTGCTGCACCAGTGCACAGTGAGCCCAGGGTGGGTGTGAAACACCACGGAACGGGAGCGGCAATTTCGCCACCGGGGGCAAAGAGCGGGAGAGCCGGGTCCCTCTAGCCAATGCGCTGACCTAGGCCAGAGGGCCTGAATTTCCACCGCCCGGCCTCGTGTCATCATACACACTTGTGCAAAGTGAGTATGAACCACTCTCCACTGGTGCAAAGCACACTTCTCACTTGACAGCCTTCACAGCCCCCATGTATGTCGCAATGACCCCCCCTGCATGGTAGCTGCGTGAGCTCACTCCCTGCTTCATACCTCCAGGCCGCTGAGGAGGGGGCTGGGCTGTGAAGCCAGCACGTAAGACCCCACCCGGCTGCTACTCTTGGGATGCCATTCCCTGAGGACGCCTTGCTAAGCTCATCCCTGGCACAAGGCGTGCCCCTGTCCCTACAGGCAGCAGCCATCATTTCTATGGGACCTTACAAAGGGGGGAAACTGAGGCAGAGAAGGGCTGCGACATGCCCAAGGTCACTCGATGAACTAAAATCCAGCTGAACCTGCTCTAACCACTAGCCACCACTCCCCTCCCAGAGCTGGGGATAGACGCAGGAGTCCTGACTCCCAGCCCTATCGGCTCCAACATGTTCTTAAATCCCTGGGGCTGGAATACTTCACTTGGGTGCTGACTCATGTACCAGGTACCTGCCAACAAAATCTACACCCCCTCCCCCCACGGCAGCCCTTGGTACCAGGTAGGTCACGACCCAGGGTTTGTAGGGTGTTGCTGAAAGAAGGGGCTCAGCAGCGAAGGGGTTAAAAGGGGCCAGGGGCTGCGGCGAAAGGGGGAGCGGAGCCCGTGTCCGAGCCCGGGGCCACGTGACGCTCGGCTGGGGAGCTGGCAGCCACGCGCCCCGGCTGACAGGTTCTGTGGCCTCGTCCCTTTGAAGCGGCACCTCCCAGGGGTGGGGAGGCCCATTAGCTGGAGGATGCCGGGGGCAACGGTGGGCTGCCGGATTTCCGGCTGCGGTGGGAGCGTGCAGAGGCGTACGGGCCAATCCCGGCAGCCGTGGGCAGCGCCAGGGCAGCCGCCGCGGGGGGGGGGGTGTTATTCTCTGCAGTGTTACTCCTGGTTTCCTCGCCCCGGCTCTGAGCAGCTGCCAGGCGCAACGGAACCAGCTGGGGCTGCAGATCAGCAAGCTCCCGGCGTGGCCGCGGCCCGTCAGCTGGTGCAGCACATGGGCACTTGTTGACAGCCTCTCCCAGCTGCACCCGGGGCGCTGGGGCTGCTCGGTTGTTTACCTGGGCCAAGAGCACGAGGCATGTTCCGGCCTGATGCTCTACTCAGCCACTGCAATCAATGGGCCAGATCCTCCACGTAAGCCCTGTGAGGTCCCAAGACAAAAGGTGCTAACGAAGCCCCAGTGAGGAATTCATTGTCCTTGAGCTGCTGTCCACCACACAAAGGGGCTGGTCAAATAGACTTGGAGGCTAGGTCTGGGGCAGGCGGTTGAGAAGGGCATGAAGACACTCAGCCTGGTGGAGGGGGCAGAGGGACTGCGCTGTGTTCAAAGCGGAAAGGAATAATTAGACTCTGAAATAGGTCACCTGGTTTTCACAGGAGCTCAGCACCTTGCACTTCTGCTTCTCCCCACCCCCATGCAGTCAAAACTCACAAATACAGCCAACAAAAATCACAAGATTGGCTGAAAAATCACGAGATCTTAAAAAGAGTCACACATTCGGGTTTCACGTTCTTTGCCTTCTGGTTCCTGAGCCTTTAGGGCTGCATTTCTCCATGCCCAAGACGGCTAGAAACTTTTTTTTTTTTTTGGTTCTCAGTGGAAGCTGAGAGTCAGGTCATCCCAGGACTCTAGGGGCTGGTGATTTAAGAGAAAACACCCAAGCATTGCAAGACTCTCAGTAAAATAACTAGAATAAAATTGTGTGGTGAACACTTGAGAAACCTCTGGCCCTGAGCGGAGGCTCGCCTTGAAAAATCTGCCTTTTCAGTTATTCCCATTCCCCCGCATCCTATTTACACGCTACTCGGCCCATAAAGCTACCCAATGCTAAGTGTCTGCAGGCTGGGGCGGAGGGGAGAGGGGGGGTCCTTACAAAACACCAGTGGGAGCCAATTAGACTGTGCTGCAAACCCGGCTGCAGATTGGTAATTTAGCCGTGAGTGAGTTGCGTAATCCAGCACCCTGGGGCCCGCCAAGGGGCTTGTGCAAACGAACCGCAGCCTTTGCTAACAGCCTGGTTATTGTTCAGCAGTGCAACAGTAGGAAGGCTTTCCCAAAAGAGAATTACGTCCTCGGGGACACAGTGTTGTCTCCTAGAGCACCACGTCGGGACTCACAAGACCTGAGTTCTAATCCCAGCTCTGCCGGCTGACTGTGGGCAAATTGTTTCCCCAGGCCATGCCTCGGTTTCCCCTCCCACTCTATTGAGACGGAGTTTGTCAGAGTGAGGTCTGTCTCTCATCATGTGTCTGTGCAGCACCTGACACAAAGGGGGTCACTAGATGCTACTGTAATAAGAGGAACTATGTGAAACATTGGAGGCTCAGGGAGCAGGGAAAATTACCTCCTTCCTGAGGATGAAATGCTAGTGGGCGTCCAAGCTGGTGTGAAGCTGGGGGGCCAACAGGTGGCAGCTTCCCCAAATTTCAGATGGGCCCTGAGCAGTGAGTTCTTTGCCACCGGGAGGCAAATGACGAATTCTCACTTATTCCACCTGAGCAGCGCTCCATCCAAGTAGGGTTTTCTTGGCGCTGTTTCATCTAAACTCCCCAGTTCTGCAGCGTTCCCAGCCGCAGAAGCCAAACACAAGCCCTCTGCTGCCGTTCTAGGATACGCGTCGGAAAGGTTCTGTCCACGTGGCCTGGAGAGCCAGGCCTCGGTCTTGTGGGGTCACGGCCGTCCCCATCCTAAATGGAAAAGGCAAGAGCTCAGAAGTTAACAAAACCTGACCAGATTCTTTCCACGGGGATGGGCACCCATCGCCGATGGCATGAAGTGGCCCCTCACTGGCAACCACAGCAGAGGAGGTGAGGGCTGAACTGGCCATGAGGGTCCCTCTCCGCTCCCCGGGCGAGTTCCCTGCCTTCACTAGGCAAAGAGGCAGTGTAGCCTAGGGGATAGAGTACTGGATACAGAACACCTGGCTTCTACCTGCATCTGTGCTCCTTGCATTGCTGGGGAACTCTGGGCAAGCCACTGCCCTGCCCTCTGCCTCAGTTTCCCCATCTGAGGCGAAGGAGGCTAGAAAGCGCTTTGAGATCTATGGATGAAAAGCACTGTGCAAGCCCTAGGTATTATTATTAATTTCTCACTGACTATAAAACCACTGTGCCCCAGCTTCTGATGGCAACAACAAACCCGGCTTAACCTCGACTTTTCCCAGCCCCCCCATCCCAGTCGTCCCGCACGGATCAAGTGTTGCTCATTTCAGTCCTTCTGTGTAAACATGAAACCGTCAGCTGATTCCTGGTAAGTTACAAGGAACCCAAGAGCCATCTGGCAAGCAGCACCCGGCTGGGGACGTCGATCCTCTCCCTCTGGCGTCACGGCCGCCCTCCCCGCTGTCAGAGAACAGGCTGGAGGTCAGAGCCCTGCAGCCGGACCAATGGGGAGCGGAGCGAGGCTTTCTTGGCAAGGCCTGGTCAACTGCACAGAGCTGGGGTCCGTGCACTGAGAACACAGCGAGTTCCTTCCCATGGAGGGAGCAACCCCGGGTCCCCCCTGCGCGGCTGGGAACCCGCATCCAGGCCTGGCCTGCTCCGGCACATGCCCCTGACCTGCCGGGAATTGCAGCGTAAAAATGACTCTGCAGCATTCCCAGTGCCCTGCCAGTGACCTTGGGAAGGGCCCTCGCCTGCTTCCTTGGTGCAGCGTGGGAAACTGCCTGGCTCCACCTGCACAAGGAGGCTGCCTGGCTGGGCATCTCCACGGGGAGACGCGCCCTGGGCTGCCGAGGACCCCGCAAGCTCTGGGGGTCTCTCCGCCTCCCCCCTCGCTCGGGGCCCCCAGCTCCCATCCCTGGTGCAGCTCCTCCTGCTTTACGTAGCACCCCATCCCTAGTGCAGACCCCCCTTTCTGCCACTCAGCCCCCTGCATCCTACTCAGCGTTCTCCCATCCCCCACTCAGCTCACCCAGCACAGGAGCCAGACAGACACTTTCTGTTTTGCTTTTTAAAAAAAAAAAATCGGCTGAAAAAAACACATTGAACGTCAGCTGGAGCCGCCCCTCCAAAATACAAACAAACAGAGAGAGAGAGATGGACCCTCCCCTGCCCCACAGCCAGACACCGGGCCCTGCAAAAATGAAAAGAAAGAAAGAAAAGAAAAGATGCAAAGGATGGTGCAAAATTTCCTTGCATTTCATTTTGGTTAAGAGTTGGATATGCCTTTGCCCTTTGTGGAGTAAAGAGAGACAGAGAGAGAGAGAGAGAGAGCACTTGGAACTAGGTCTGGGATAGATAGATAGATAGATAGATAGATAGATAGATAGATAGATAGATAGATAGATAGAGGGGGTATATGGGGATAGATAGATAGATAGATAGATAGATAGATAGATAGATAGATAGATAGAGGGGGTATATGGGGATAGATAGATAGATAGATAGATAGATAGATAGATAGATAGAGGGGGTGTATGGGGGTAGATAGATAGATAGATAGACAGACAGACAGACAGACAGAGGGGGTATATGGGGATAGATAGATAGATAGATAGATAGATAGATAGATAGATAGATAGAGGGGGTATATGGGGATAGATAGATAGATAGATAGATAGATAGATGGGGTATATGGGGATAGATAGATAGATAGATAGACAGACAGACAGACAGACAGAGGGGGTATATGGGGATAGATAGATAGATAGATAGATAGATAGAGGGGGGTATATGGGGATAGATAGATAGATAGATAGATAGATAGATAGAGGGGGTATATGGGGATAGATAGATAGATAGATAGATAGATAGATAGATAGAGGGGGTATATGGGGATAGATAGATAGATAGATAGATAGATAGATAGATAGATAGATAGATAGATAGATAGACAGAGGGGGTGTATGGGGATAGATATAGGAGGGGATTGCATGGAGATTGATTCAGATCCAACATTCCTCTTGCAGAACGTCTCTTGGGGGCTGTTGCTGGGTCTGTGGCTCTGGTTTGGGGCTCTCTGGGGGACCCGTTAAAGAAAGGACACCTGGTACGCCAATGCTGGGGCTCTGTTGTGATCCGTGCTCCAGGCCCTCGTCGGGTGCTGATGGCATGGGGCACTGGTGCCGTGCAGGATCAGGCCCAAAGGCCAAGTTCGCCTCCTCTTGGTCTCCCCCGTCTGTGCTGTGCAGCCAGAATGGGCATGGCAGCATCCCGAGCCGAGCCCTGCTAGACACACCAGCGGTGCCCAGGCCGTCCAGCCGCTTCGCTGCCTCCCACTCTGCCCTGGCAGGCGGTTCCCTGGTGCTTCTCCCTGCTCCCGCCAGCAGCCCGGTGAGGTCCCCGCTGCTCTCCTCTGCCACAGAGCTCCCCAGGGACACAGGCCTGCTCCTCTCCAGAGCTCTCCCTGCTGACAGCCTCGGCCCGGTGGCAGGATGGGCTGTCAGAGCTAAGCTGGGCCCTGGCGTATTCGGGAGGTGCCTGCCTGGAGATGCAGAAACTCATGAGCCCCCAGGCTGCCCTAGCATAACCTCCCTGCCACCCTGTCCTGACGCTCTGCCGTTGGCCAGCGCCTCCACTCCCCGCCCCACGCTGTCTTCTGCACAGATAGCCGCCTCTCTCGCTCTGTGGGCTTCAGGATCCAACGCCAGTCAGATGGCCCTGTCCTAGCCAGTTGCCTGGCAGGGAAGACGGCTGGTTGGAGACACATGGCACCATTGTTATTTACATTACAACAACTCTTAGAGACCCCAGCTGAGATCAGGGCCCCATTGTGCCAAATGCTGCCCACATATGGTAACCGAGACCAGGGCCCAGTCGTTCCAGGTGATGCCCGCACACGGTAACTCAGATCAGGGCCCCGTTGTACCAGGTGCTCCAAAGAGCTCTCAGCCTATACAGACAAGGACTGGGAGGATTACTAACCCCATCCTACAGGTAGGGAAACTGAGGCAGAGAGTGATTAAGTGACTTGACTGAGGTCACATGGGTATTCTGTAGCAGAGCCAGGAACTGAAACCTGACTTGAGGCCCAGCTCACAGCCCTAGCCTGAAAGCCAATTCAAATTGCTCTGCACTAAGCCAGATCAGACTTCTGGGATTCTGTGATCCCCAATGCCCTGGCTGGCTCCAGGCTCGTTCCTGCCCCCAATGTCCCATAACACTGGCCACAAAGCCCCAGTCTAACAGCTTCTCTTACTGCAGAGGTAACTGTTATAACTCGTGCTGGCCCAAACTCGAGTCCTGTCCGCACACGACTCCTTCGCTCGAACGTGACGTGCCGCTTCGCTGTGTGGCTGGTCTCACTCGAGTGACCTCTGCAGGGCAGATCCCCAGTGAGAGCGACTCCGCCTGTAGGAGTGCAGTGGCCGTCTCTCGTGGCTTTGCTAACCCCGCTGCCCTCCAGTCCTCTGGATCTACCCCCGAACTCTACAGCCCAGGGCTAGCTGCGTCACTGCGATGTTGCTTTAACCCAGTTTCATAAGAGCAAGCAGGGAAGGAAGGGTGAGAACATCACTCCGTGCAAAGAGGGGAAAAAATACGACACCTGCTGCTAGCAGGGGCTAATTTATTCCCCTCTCCGGAGAGCGGAGAGCTGTGATCTCCCCAGGACATTGCCTTAAATCAGCCGTTTTTTGACATTATCATGGGAATCTGTCTGGCCCGGAGCCAAGCTTGTCTCTGAACCCGGATGCAGGTCCCACGTAGGCCTCAGTGAGAGCAGCTGCAAAGGCCTGATGGGGGGTTCTCAAAGCTCCGTGGTGCAAACGGGCAGGGATCCGGGTCCCCAGGGCAGGGGCTTGGCGGGGCGGATCCTCCAGTGTCCTGCCGTCATCGACACCAGTGCAACGTGATGTGAATCGTCACTGCTGGGTCGGTGGCGTTTGCCCTGGTGAGGGGCAGGGCAATTTGGCCCCAGACGATTAACCCCACAAGGGCCCAGTCTGACCTGCTGCAGAACACAGGTCATGGACAGTCACCCAGTGCTTCCTTTATTGAGCCCAATGGGGCCGGCGAGGGAGGAGACCGGGGGAGGGAAGGGTTAACAGAACCTTCGCTGAATTCACACGCCCTCACCCAGTGCCCACCTGCTGTCCCATGCCCATGGCATGAGGAGATGCGGGCACAGTGGGCTAAGGCCACCCAACTCACTTCACTTGTGATCTGGTGCATTCACTCAGTCATTCCTGCCAGCCGCATCATGCCCCAAGGTGGCGAGAACATTCTGTGCTAGCGCTGAGCTGTGGATGGATGTAACAGCTGGAAAATTCACCTGTGTGATGAGCTCGTCAGGCATGAATGACTCATTGCTGCGGCTGGCTCAGAACGCCTGGTTCCCAAGCTGTCAGGGCGTTATATAAATAATAACAACCCGTCTGCTGCCAGCTGGACTCTTGGAAGGCCAGGCCAGGTTTAGTAGGTGATGCACTTAATTCCCCATGAACCACACAGGAGTGGAGGAGCCTGGGGCTGAACCTTTGACCAAAGCTCTAACCAACCCTCAAACTCCATTGCTATTAATTATAGTCCAGTAACATCTGGAGACCCCCAACTGAGATCAGGGCCCCCATTGTGCCGGGCGCTGCACATGCACAATAAGAGCCAGACCCTGCCCCAAAGAGCTCACAGGCAGAACAGACAAAAGGTGGGAGGGGAAACCGAGGCACAGAGCAGAGGTGGGACTAGAACCCAGAGCTGCTGCCTCCTATCCCAGAGCCATGTCTACTGGACTAAGTTGCCTCTTAGTTACAGCACTTCAAAGGTCAGGTCTAGGAAAGTTGGGTTCCTGTGTGTCAGGGCTAGACCTGGCCAAGCACAGCAAGGCTGATCCCAGGAAACGGCAGCACAAGTCCCGCGGCGCTGCCAGCTCGCTAGTCTCTTGGGGTTTGGTGGTCGGCGTTTTCTGGAAAGCTCCTGTTCTGGAGTTGGGCAATGCCGCACGCAGCTCAGGACGTTTCCGGCTCTGGTGGCTAAGGAGAAAACCGGTCTGGAGGGACCTGCCCAGAAACCACAGAGAAACCACCCAGACTGATGATGTTAACACGAGGGGGGGGTCAATAAGATTCAATAAGAACAAACTGGACAGATTATTCATTAGGACAATTACAATTTATTATTTGTAGCACAGGAGCAGCCGGAAGACCTATTAATGGCCCATTGTGCCAGCTGCTGCAGAAACACAGACCAAAAGCCAGTCCCTGCCCCAGAGCACTTCCAATTTAAGATGCGAGGCTACAGATGGAGCCAATCAGACGGGAGAGTAAAAGGAAACAATGAGACCATATTGGTCAGCATCAGAGGCAGGTCTCAAGCAAATGTTGGCTCCAGATTTTGCATGAAAATTCCCATACGTTTCTATTTCAGGCCGTTTCTCAACGCAGAATTTTTTGCGGCACTGGCCCCAAAACAGCCACTTGTCTTGCAGAAACCGGTGGCTTTCCAAAGGCCACCAGCGCTCCCAGGATTGTCAGCCCCAAACCCAAAGAGATTATTCTTAAAAATGTCCTGACAAACTAGCGCGGCTTGTGAGGGGGAATCGGACTCGGTTTCACTCCAGACCTGGCCGGCATCTTCCCCCCCCCGCCCCCCCGTGAAACTGGACCTTTTTTGAAAAAAACAACCCAACCATCACAAGCCATGTAGGATTTTGAAGCTCTTCAGACGGATTTTTTATTTTTTGCCCCAGTAATAACCAGCTTCGGGGGCGGCTGGATCTCAAAGGGGCTTTGCGAGGGTCATCCAGCCAGTTTGATCATCTCCCAGAATACAGCCCAAGACCCAGCGAGGGGAGGCGGTTTGGCTGATGGCGCTCGGTGGCAGGAGAACCCAGGAGTCCTGATGCCCCATCGCATGCTTTGGCCACTAGATCTGAGTGTGAGCAGATGCCTACATTTCAGTGGGGTTCAAATTCCAGCCTCGGTCATGCTCTCTCATCCACGGCCCTTCTTAAATTCCTCAGCTGACTTTGATCCGCCTCATCCTTGAAATAGCCTGGGGGAGGGGTGGAAACCTCTGACTGGTGCAAAGGAATCTAAATAGAAAGCAGAGTTGCATGGGGTTGCATCATGGCTGCTGTGGTCTTGGTGAAATCCTGCTGAGTCCAGGGTTATTACAGTCCAGGGCCCGGAAGGGGGTAGGGTCTGGGAAGCCCTGGAACCGGGTGGGCTGCAGAAGGGGCCAGACACAGGCTGGGGTCTGACCTCAGGCCCTGATCCTGCCAAGCCCCGTTCACCACCTCGCCCTACAAAGCCCGAGGGCATTAACGGGGCTGAGTCAGCGTTTGCAGGATCAGGCCCGCTGTGGCTCCCAAGCGTTGGGCCCCCTCCCAACCCCACACCCCCTCCCTTCCCCACCCCAACTCTGGGTGCCCCCTTCCCCTCCCTCCCCCACCGCATCTCTGAGTGCCCCCCCGTGCAGCCTCACACCCTCCCTCTCCCCCGTGCAGCCCCTCGCTCCCCTGCTCCCCCCCTCCGGAGCAGTGCCCCCGGCTGGCGGAGCAGCCCCTTGCCAAAGGCGTTATCAGCTGCCCCATTGTGCAGGGACCCGCAAGGCTCCTGGGAAAGCTCACCGGGGGCTGCTGAGCATTGAAATCCAGACACAATGAGGAACGCCCTGGCCCTGCCAAGGCCAAGCCTGGGCCGAGGAGGAAAGGAGCAGGAGGGGAGGGGGCCGGGAGCATGGAGGATCCCACCGCGGCCGCTGTGCTGGGAAGGGCTCTGGATTTCCTGTCCTGTTGCCCTCCCATGCAGGAAGAGCACCGGGGTTTGTTCTCAGCCCCTGCCTTAGCTGGGCTGGCCCACCGGGCTCTGGCTTGATGGCACCTGGAGTGTAAGGGGCAGCACAGAGCCTGTGGGACTGGGGGCAAATGATAAGCTGCTCCTGTGAGAGAGCAGGGGGCTGGGAGCAGGGACTCCTGGGTTCTACCCCTGACCCGGGAGGGGGGTCTGGTGGGTTAGAGCAGAGGGGCTGGGAGCCAGGACTCCTGGGTTCTACCTCTGGTCCAGGGAGGAGAGGGGGTCTGGTGGGTTAGAGCGGTGGGCTGGGAGCCAGGACTCCTGGGTTCTGTTCCTGGCTCTAGGTGGGGGAGGGGAATAGCATCTAGTAGTTCAGAGCAGGCGGGTGGGGTGGGAGCCAGAAGTCAGGACTCCTGGGTTCTAGTTGTCTATTCCCTCCTTTGGGAGGGGAGTGGGGACTAGTGGTTGTGGGGGTTGACTGGGGTCTATACTTGGCACTGTCACTGACTTGCCATGTGCCTCAGTTTCCCCCCACTCTATAGAACAGGGATGATGATACCGACCCACCTCCCCCGCCCACAGGGATTAAACAGGTGGGCCCTGGCTGCATCTCTGGGCCCCTGTCAGAGCAACCCTCCCGCACTGGCAGCCAGGCCCCGCCCAGCTCCCCTTCCCCTGAAGGGGCATGAGAGGGGAGCCTGTCACTGACACCCCTCTGAACAGCAGCACCAAGGCCCCAGCTGCAGCAGCTTGGTGCTCAGTGGGAGGAGGGCGCCGAGGCTACGTATGGGCATCTCGGATGGCGCCGGGAGCCGCACTCAGGCTGGTGGGCACATGCCAAGCAGCGTGCCAGCTGTACACCCCCAGGCGGACCGTGTGTGCAGCGTTACCATGGTCCCCATCCAGTAACACACGCAGGGAAAAAGCTCACCATCGCTGAAACACGGGCAGCCCTGAATAGAAGCACAGCTGGGTACAGGGCCGATTGCAAACACCTGCCCCCCCTGGCGCCCCAATTACAGACAGGCATGACGACCTACCTGGGCTCGTGCACGCGCACTCACACCACAGACAAGCACAACGGGACGCGTGGTGTTGCGCGCACATACGCGCATTACTAGACGCACACACCTGTGCAATTCGACAACGCACGCCACCACAAAGAGAGGCAGAGACTCCTAGCCTAGTGCACACAGTCATCGGTACAGCCAGGCGCAGAATGTAACACGCTCACAGACCCCACACTTATAACACAGACACACAAGCCTAATTATAGCCATGGCCATGCGAACGTATCCACAGGCACATACACAATCATCTCACACACACACAGCCACCATCATGATTTTCACTCACACGCAAAATCAATCACAGCCCTCAAACCTCCTCTACATCCCCCCACAGGACCATGCATTGTTCACGTCACACACACACTCACACACACTCACACACACACTTACTTTCCCAGGGTCTGCGGAGCCGCTCTGTGATCTCTTCTCCCTCCATTTAGGGTTGGTAACCACCATCCTTTGTTCTTTTTTAATTGTTCATTGTTCCTTCTCTCCCCCCCCCCCCCAACCATCCCAACCCCTGAGGAACCAGGCCAAAAATAACCCTCTCCCTAACCCGTCCCTGCGCACACACCCTTTGGATTTTGAACGCCAGGGGCTGCAGCCAGCCAGCCTGCACTGGCTGCCCTGGATGGTAGAGGAGTAGGGGGGAGGTTGGGAAGTCCCAGCAGCCCCTGCAGGGTCTGATCCTCCAATCGCTCCCTTTGGCGTAAATCAGGAGCAACAGCCTGAGTTACTCCACCTGGAGGAAGAGGGGATCTGGACCCTAAGTCATCCTTGGGGAGGGGGTGGGGGGAAGGAGGGTTGGTTCATTAAGGCCTTGTCTAGACTGGGACAAAAGGTGGTTTCTGAACGCATTAGCTAGCAAGGCTCACGGCCCGATGGGCCGGGTGAGCTCGGCTGCCAGGGTGAGCCAGATAGGTAGGTAGGTGTGTCTGGGGATAGACAGGTAGATAAAACTCCCAGCATTTAGACAGTACTTCTTAGCCCTAGATCAGATGAAACAGCCGGCCCGCAATGGCTGCATCCCCCGGTCCTGACCCAGTGCCCATCCCCAGCCCTGCCCGGGAAGTGGCTCAGCCTCTCGGATCCCAGGGCCGTGGCAGGCTGCCCTGAGCCAGCCGGGCGTGCAGACAGACACTGTGAGAACGCAGCCGTTTCCCAGGGTGGAGGCTGCGTGTGGCTTGGCCAGCAGCAGCAGAGCAGAGCCCCCCTTCCCCACTCCCGGCTGGGCCTTGCCCCTCCTCCCCGGTGGGGAAACCACATGAGAAAGTGACATCAGGTGGGGTCCCCCCCATGTTCCCTGCGGGCCCCACGGGACGGGGGAGTGCTCGGCAGGGACGTGGGAAACGGCAGCTGCCCTCATCCTCCAGGGGTTGGAGGGTCAGGAAATGATCTAATGGCACATGGGATCCAGGAGTCCTGAGTCCTGTCCTGGTTCCCCATGGGAGTCTCGGGGGGGGGAATGGGGTTCATTGCCCTCCTTTCAGGGGGTCTCCCTGATGCTCTTGGCCTTGGCCTCTGGTCTGGGATGTGAGCCCCCCAACCAGCCCCCTGCACTGGGTGACTGATGCTCCCCCAGGCTGGGAGGAGGGTGGGGGGGTCAGGAAAGGGATAGGAAGGGGGGCTGGGACCCTGGTGCAGGCTGGTCTTCACAGGGATGTTAAAGGGGGACAATTCCCTCCTGCAGAATCACAGGGCTCAGGGGAGGGGGGCGATGAGCCAGCCCGACAAGCCACGCACCCTCCCAGACCCCCACTCAATAGCAGGGTGAGGTGGTAGATGCCTGCCCTGCCCCCCAAAATAGCTCCAGCCCCTGATTCAGTAGCGGGCACCCAGCCCTGAGTCCCTCACTCCAGCTCTGTACACTACACAGGGGGGCTGCTCTGGGGGTGTTCACCGCAGCTCAGGAGGGGGCCCCTCCCGGGCCATCCCTCAGACATGCCCCTTCCCCCCACCCCAACCTCCGGTTGGTCCCTGCTGTCTCCCTTGCCGTCTGGCTTGGAAGCGTCTGACTCAGCGGCTTTTGGTGGGTCCTTGCCAGGCGGTGGGGCGGGACGCGGAGGGTATCCCTGCTGGCCTGTGAGCTGGATTTTCCAAGCAGGGCCTGCTGGCCCAGACAGTGATTCTGCTTCATGGCTTGTCTGGAGGCTTTTCTGGTCTGGGGCACGTTAGCCAGATCTTCCCTGCATGGATTCCCCCTCCCCTCTGGGTCCATGCACCACCCACCGGGCCCGGAGCTCACCCCAGGGTGGAGAAAGGGAGCGGGGCCGGTGGCTCAGCAGGGGAGGGATGGAAAACAGATGGCAGAGGAAGAGAGAGGAGAGTGAAATAGAGGGGATGGGGTTAGAGGCAATGCCAGTTCCCATGTCCCACACACAGCCTGCCAGAGTCCTGTGCTGTACACACACACACACACAGAGCCATGCCAGAGCCCTGTGCTGCACACACACACACACACACACACACACACACACACACACACAGAGCCATGCCAGAGCCCTGTGCTGTACACACACACACACACACACACACACACAGCCATGCCAGAGCCCTGTGCTGTACACACACACACACACACACACACACACACAGAGCCATGCCAGAGTCCTGTGCTGTACACACACACACACACACAGCCATGCCAGAGCCCTGTGCTGTACACACACACACACACACACACACACACACAGCCATGCCAGAGCCCTGTGCTGTACACACACACACACACACACACACACACAGAGCCATGCCAGAGCCCTGTGCTGTACACACACACACACACACACACACACAGAGCCATGCCAGAGCCCTGTGCTGTACACACACACACACACACACACACAGCCATGCCAGAGCCCTGTGCTGTACACACACACACACACACACAGAGCCATGCCAGAGCCCTGTGCTGTACACACACACACACACAGAGCCATGCCAGAGCCCTGTGCTGTACACACACACACACACACACTCACAGCCATGCCAGAGCCCTGTGCTGTACACACACACACACACACACACACAGCCATGCCAGTGCAAATGCCACACACACACACACACAGTTCCCCTGCCAGTCCTGCTGCACCCTCTGCCAGGCGCTGGGCAGGGGAGGGGGGCCCTTGCCTGGGGCCAGCTGAGGGGCAGATGGGGAAATTTGCAAACAGACTGCGCAACGTGCTGGAACCAGAACCCCCAGCTCCCAACCCTGGGGCGACCCAGCGGTTTACAGACTGTTCCCTTTCCCAGGCAGGGATCCCCTATACTTGGGATCCCCCCGATCTGCCTGTGACCCCTGCCCCACTCAGCAACCTGGGCAGGCCAGAGTGCTTGTGACCCCCTGGGGGAGCCCATGCACGGTGCCTGTTGTGACCCCTGTGCTTTATGCCTTTCCTTTGAGGCTCTCAAAGCTTTGGGGGGTTCAGTGAAGAGCTGGGAGGAGCAGGTTCAGACTGGGTGATGCTCTGTCTGAACTGGTTGGCCCCATCCCTAACCATAACCACGGGAGCCCCAGCCAGCCCCGGAGCGCCGCTCCAGTGAACGCCAGACAGACGGCTCAGTGACTGTCCCAGCCACAGCGCTGCCCACCCCGTAACAGACGTCCCCCGGGCCAAGAGAACAGGCCTGACCCACACATGGCTCACCTGACCCCACACCCCTCCCACCGCGTGGCCACTGACTCCTCCAGCCAGCCAGTGCTGAGTCAGAGCTTCCTGGCACTCAGGAAACCAGTGCATGCTCGAAATTCACTCCCTGGCCAGGCTGGCTGACAGGGCTGGGGGGGGCGGAGCAGGGGAAGGGCCTCGCCTGGGGTTGCCCAGGCCCGGTGCTCCTGGCACCACTCCAGTTCCCACAAGCAGAGGGCACCAGGCTGGAATCTCAGCTCAGCCTGATGCAATGGGGCACCGTACCACGGGCGAGGGGCTCACCGGGGAGAGGTGGTGGCCCGGGCAGCAGGACGGTGACCCCAACGCACGCTGGACGGGGCAGCCGTTGAAAGGCTTTGGGCGACATAGCTTATGGCAGCATTTGCCAAGTGGTGGGGCATGCCCTGCTGCTGGGGGGGGAGGGCAAAAAGCACTGGCTGGGGGCACAGAGACCCCCCCCCACGCAGCCCTTATTCTCCACTTTCATGGTGAAACGTCTCCAGCTGTTCTGATTGCAGAGCGCAGCGGGTGGGCCCTGCCTGGGGCTGCGAGAGCTGCATGGATAGCGCCGCGCGACGGACCCCGGCCTCCTCCTTTCTGTGGGTGCCAGCGTGGACCCTACATTCTTGGGCAGCAATGTTAACCCTTTCACTGCCTGCCAGCAAGGAGGGGAAGCTTTGCCTACCCCACCGACTGCAGCCGGGCGAGAGGCTCTAGCGCCTCATGGCGGGGCTGCCTGCTCCGTTTCAGCTTCCTGGACGGGGGGAGCTCAGCCTGGGGTAGGTCAGCTGGCTCCCGCTGCTCCCCACCAAGCCTCATGCAAACCCCCATCCTCCTCCTGGCCCACCCCCTGCCTGCTGAGAGCCATCGCAACGGGGGTCAGCCCTGGGACGCCACCAGGCTCCTGAGGGCAGCAGCTCGTGTGGGGGCTCCATTTGCAAAGGACACCCCTGGAGCAGTCAGGGGAGGGGAGGATCCCTCCAGACAGGCTTGGCAGCCCACCCTCCGCTCTCTCTCTCTCACATCCCCAGGCGGAGGAAGGCTGCCGAAAAGCCCCCGTCTGAAGCACACAGGCAGCTCCCGCCCGCCCCCTCAGGATCTCCTCTCCTGGCCTTTCCAATCTTTCCATGTCTGTCCTGGCCCAGACGCGGGGCGGTTGGAAGGAGCCGGTTGCAGACACACACCTTTTATAAACAGCGCGGCTCACAGAGGCCCACTGTCTGCACCTCCCGCTCAGACGCCGGGAGCCGAGCCAGCTGCCGAGCAGCCGCCAGGCGTCGGTCGCGCTCGGTGACAGTTACGGGGCGGTAGGCCCTCGGGGACCCAAGTCAGTCAGGATCGGGGCCCGCTGTGCCGGGCTCTGTACGTACTGCCAGGGCTCCTCGCCTGGAGGGCGCCTCTGGCACCGATCCACCCCCCCACCCCACCCCCAGCAGAGGAGCGGGGTTCGGCGCTTGTGGTCCCAGCTCGGGCAGGAGAACAGAGGGGAAGGGGCAACGTCCAGGCAGTAAGGAGCGGATTCTGCCCTCCCTTATTCTGGGTAAATCAGGAGTGTCTCCGCTGAGAATCAGGCCCTGGCTGGTTAATCTCTCAGAGGTCGGGGCGGGGAACGTCACACCAACACTGACACTTCTATTGCACGTGCTCACACGGGTGCATGCAAACCCTGGCGTGTCCGCACACACGGACCTGGGAACACACGCGTGCTGCGGATACCTGCGCTCACATGCACCACACAAATGCAGGCCACGGAGCTAAAGCTGGGTATATGGATACATACGCGCGGGGGGCACATCAGTGACACACATGCCCATTTCCACACGGGAACATGTTCGCAGGGACCTGAATCGTACCATGGAGCGCAGATACCTGTAACCACACGCACACGCACACGCACACGCATCCCCCATCTCCTTGGAGCCCATCTCTCTGTTGTCAGGGCCCTGCCCACCCATCCCTGCACTCGCCGGTGAACCTCCCTGTTGTCACCACCCCCTTGCCAGGTGGCTTCTCCCCCCCACTCCCACGCATGCTGCGAAGGCCCCAACAGGTAACTCCGGGCACCGCCTGCATCCCGCAGCCGGGCAACTGCCAGGATTACTCACCGAGCCGGCCTGCTCCTTCCCGCAGCGTCTGGGGAGCCGGTGCCCCGGTGGGGGTTCTCCTGGGATGAGCCAACCCGCCCGCTGAGTCATTTCACAGGCGGGACGGTGCCCTAGCTGGGCAGGCACAAAGCCCCTGAGCCCGGGCACAGAACACGCAGTCCCGTCCCCGACCGCGCAGCGCCGGCTCCATCCCCCCACTCCCAGCTCCAGGCTGGGACCTCCCACTCTCTCGGGGTGGGGGGGGGCCTGGATGTTGCTCCCCGCCCGTCTCCATCTGTCAGTGGGGAAGCAAAAGTCCAGCAGACGGGAGGATCCCGGGTTCCAGTCTAAGAACCGCCCGACTCACTAGGTGACCCTGGGGCAGGGGGGCGTCTGGTGCGGTCCCAGCTGCAGCGTCTGGTTGTCCTGCTCTAGTCAGAGGGGCCCTGGCCCCCGGGTCCGATCCTGCTGCCGCTGGGGAGGAGATGGAGGGGTCCAGAGTAGAGAGGCCTCAGCTGGGAATGCCCCCCCTTCCCCCCCAGCTGTGTAACCCCTGCACATGCCCCTGTCCCAGTGGAAGCCAGCACAGCCAGGCGAGTGTCCCCTGTGGGGAGGGGGCCTCATCTGGGACCCAGATGTTACAGGGCTCAGTTCCCCCACAGACACACACTGGGCGGGGGTGGGAGAAGGGAGGGGAGAATGAAGAGCGTCTGCTCCGGCACAGGACCCCCCTGGGCCAGCCCAGCTTTGGGGCAGGAGGGGAGGGCTGGCATCACCCCTAACCAGGACGATTGGTTCCCCCCACCCCGCTCCCAGTGCGGCTCAGGCCAATGCGGACGCCGAGAGCTGGGCGGCGGGGGGGGGGGGGGGGGTCACTGCCCCAGCAAGACACTCCATCTCCATGGCACCGTCCCGTAGCGGCTCCCTCCAGGCCCGGGTGGCTGCGCAGGGACCAGCCTGCTAGCCGGCTGGGTTGCCACCTGTCTAGGATTCCCCAGGATGGTCCCTCTTTGGAGGGAAGCGTCCTGAGAAATCTGTCCAGATGCTCAGGCCCTGCTGCCCGCTGGCCAGGGGGATGGGCTCAAGGTGGCCCGGCGTTCTGTACCTCATGGGTAGCAGCCCCAGTCCAGTTCTGTCCTGGAGAGGATCAGGACAAGGCCCCCGCCCCAAAGGACAGCTGGGAGCCCTGCCTCCGCTCCATCGACCCCCAGGCTGAGCCTCCCACCCCCAGAGCAGCTGCAAGCCAAGCTTTCCGAAGCCCATCATGGTCATGCAGAGAGACAGTCACATGTGCATCCCCAATCACCTTGCCAAAGGGCACGAGTCTCATGATCCCCCCTTTCATACATGGGGAAACCGAGGCACGGAGCAGGGGCTTGACTCAGCTGAGGTCACACCCAGTGAGTCAGTCACAGAGGCAGGAAGAGAACCCAGGCATCCTGCCTCCCTGTCCTTGGATTTCTCCACTCAACCACACAGTGCTCACAGAGGGGGCACCAGACGCCAGGCACCCTGGCTGCCAATCCTCAGCCCATACGCCCCTGTGAGTGCTGGCCCCAGGTGCCCTGACCCCCAGGCCTCAGCTCTCTCCCTTAAACCATGTTACCCCCCTAGAGCTGGGAAATGGAACCCAGGAGTCCTGGCTCCCAGTCCTGAGCTCACTCCGGTGCGCCCCAATTAGTGTCCCTACAACGCCGTGGGTGCTCCAGGTGCCCACCGGGGAGGCAAAGGGAAGCAGCTGCCTTTGTCTCCTCAGGGACCCACCTTCCTAGGACAGCTCCGGCCAGGAGCAGGGCTGGGGAAAGCACACGCCCTACGGAGAGCGTGTTAGCGAGAACAGTAAACATCGGGAGCAGGCCCCGCTCGCGTGACAGCCCAGGGCAGGGCCCAGCTGCCTTCCAGGGCTCAGCGCTAGGGGATGGGGTGAGCCATCCCGGTGGCCACTCGATTCTGGGGCATGGCCTGGGGGCAGGAGGGTGCGGCGGTTACGAAAGAGGAAATGGGAAACTTAGCAACAAGAGCAGGGAGAAATGGGAACAGCGGGCGGGGAAAGCGGGCACCGTCCCATCCCTAGACTCATGCCAGACCTTGCCAGGGGCAGGCACCCTGCTGGCTCCCAGCCACAGCCTCCTGAATTCTCACAAGACTCCTTTGCCCTCTTCCAGAGGCTTTCGATTCAGAGCCCCGCCCCACCCGCAGGTGCCAACTTCCTGTGGCTCCCAGCGACGTCCATGCCAAAGGTGGTACCTGGCCCCGTCCACGAGAGGGGAAACAAAGGCACAGACTGGGGAAGGGACTTGACAGAAAATCAAGGGCACACTCGTGAATAGAAGTCAGGGCCCCCCACAACTCCTAGGGCTCCCTGCTCTAACCTAGACCCCTCCCCCCCTCCACACCTTCCAGAGCAGGACTAGAACCCAGGAGTCCTGGCTCCCAGCCCCACTCTAACCCCACTATCTTTGCAGGCACAAGTTCACCCTGATCTATTCCCCCGGGCATATCAACCCTTACTGCACTGGGTTAATGTGGTGGGCATTGGGGGCACCCAGAGAACAGCTAGTCCCATAACCAGGACAGCGACCAGAAGGGCCCCTGCTCTGACCCACAGCAGCTATAGGGGCTTTCCTGCCACCATCCAGGCAGAGAAACTGAGGCACAGAGCCGGGAAGCAACTTGCCCAAGGGGACAGTGGCTTGAACCCGGGCCAGCGCGGTCAGCTGCAGCCCTGGGGCACGCAGCAGAGTTTGCGGCCCAGGCAGGAGATCCCATGGGCAGCCTCGGCCTGCAGCAGGGAGCAGTTTCCACCTGGAGCAGGAGCTCTTGGCCCAGGTGTGGGCCACACGCCGCAGAAGGCGGCTCTTCAGTAACGCGCTCGTGACGCTGACTCATGCTCCCGGCCCCTTGGGCACGGCGGCTCCAGCTCCGCCCGTTGCCCCAGGGCGCCCTGTGGAACACACTATCCCAGTGGCGGGCAGCAGGAAGGCAGCGGTGCCCAGTGCAGGGGCGCAGACCGGGGCAGGGCTGTTTGTCTCTCTAGCTGGGTGCAAGGTGGCTGCCTTGAGCAGAGGGCCTCACCCTGCTGAGCAGGTGCAGGAATGTCTGGTGGGCGGGAACCCGGCTTCCCTGAAACCTGCTGAGTCAGTGGCCCGGCTGGCGTGTGTCCCGGGGCACTCTCGGCATCCCAGCGAGCCACGTGGCTGGCTCCTCCTGAGCTGGGGCATGTGCAGCAAGCATGGTGGGCATCAGCCATTGGGCACCCACCCCAGTGTTTTACCTTGTTAACGGAGCCTCATCACCCCCCTGCCAGCTGGGGAAGTGAGTGCTAAGTATGCCACAGGTAGGGAAACTGAGGCAGAGGAAAAAGACTTCCCCAAAAGTCAAACCGCCAATGACAGAGCTGGGGACACAGCCAAGAGACCTGACTCCCAGCGTCCCACCCTGCTCTAACCACTAGACCCCACCTCCTCCCCAAGCTGGGACCAGCCTCCCCTGCTCTAGCCATCACTCCCCTGCCAGAACTGGGGCTGGAGCCTGAGTCCTGAACCCCCACCCTCCCCTGCTCTTACTACTAGACCCTACTCCTCTCCCAGAGGCGACTTGAGCGGCCCAGACTCAGCTGGTGCCTTGGCACTCCCTTCGAGGCTTGGCCTCTGGCTCTCAGCCCTGGGTACCAGGAAAGAGGCCTTGGGGCAGAGATTAGACAAGCCTGGTTCTCCCTGAGATCAGGCTGCCCCAGTCCCATCACGCTCTCTGCGTGCCCTTGGCCAGGCGGCCCATCCCATCCCGCTGCGGGAGATGCTGCTGCAGGGGGACCTGGGCCCCCTCGACTGCCCACTGCCCCGAGAGCCAGCGCAGCAGCCTTGGAACACGGAGCCGGCTTTGCCGCAGGCGCCAGGCTGGCCGGAGATTAACAGGAATGCGGGTCACGGAGATCAGCTGCACCCAGGGCAGTGCAGGACAAAGGACAGCGGCGTCCTGGCAGCAGCTTGGCGCGGGCCCCTGGCACAAGGTCCAGCAGAGATAGGGGCAGGAGTGGCCTAGAGAATGGAAAACAGATTAAGGGGACGTCACCTGGAAACGCTGTGCATGCTGGCCAGGCACCAGGATCTGGATTTCGGGGGTGGGGGGGGAACAAGGGGTTGTTAGACAGGGAGCAATAGACAGACGTCTGAGGCTGGAGACAGACAGGATCTAGGGATGGACAGACAGACAGAAAGTTTAGACACCACCCCTCCCTCAACCTGTCTGAGAAGTTCACCATGTTTTTGGTAGGCCCCACAGAAACACATTGTTTCTCCCTCTCGTGCGCCCCCCAGCTGGGAGGGGTGGGCCAAGCCTGCTGCGGGTTTGGAGACTCGCTGGGGCATTCCCAGCACTGTGCCCCTGAGCGTGCATGTGTGTGTACGTGTGCACCGCACGGGGCTTTCCTCAACTCTCCCACCCCCACTGAGTCCCCGTCCCAATCGAAGCCGGGCCGGTATCTGAGCTCCCTGGTTGGATGCGACATCAGCAGGTGATTCCTGTTCAGAGAGTCACGTAGCAGAGGCCACGCATTCTGGGAAGGACTAGGAGTCAGGACCCCTGGGCTCCATGTCCAGCTCTGGCAGGGAAGGAGGGTCTAGTGGTTAGAGCAAACATTGGGAGCCAGGACACCTGGGTTCTCCTCCCAGCTCTGGGTTCATTCTCCAGCTACAGCCACACACACACACACACACACACAAAGTTCAGATGTGATCCAGTCTCTAGAATGGGGCTAAACCAGGACCACAATTCCCACCCCCCGCCAACGCTCTGGGGACTTGGAGCTTCCGGCATGAGAGATGCTGCAGGAACCAGGATCTCTCTGGACCGTCCCGCCTGCCCCTGCAGGTTGCTCCTATCGGAGGAAGCGGGCCAGCCAGCACCAGAGGCTGCCGGAGGCTGCTCCCAGCCCTGGCTGGCCCAGCCCAGCTGCTTGTTTATTTGTCCTTTTGCAGCTGCGACGGGAGCGGAGCAGGGCTGGGATGAAAGGGCCCCGCTTCCCAGAACGCAGCGCTTGGAAAACAACCCCTCTCCCCGGCCCACCCATGCCTGGCATCACACCCGGGCTGGGGCGGAAGGAGTGGGCGGGGGCTGTGCTCACATCAACAACAGCACACAGCAAAAGCTGGCTTCCGGAGCGACTCGGCCACTCAGCACCGAGTCCGGCTGGTGGTTGGAGCAGGAGCGAAGCAAACCAGGTGCCAACCATGCACCGCTTGGGCTGGAAGCCCGGGGCCAGGCGTGCCCCAACCCAGAGGGCTGGTAAAAGCCTTCCTCGGCAGGCCACTTCCCCAGCAGTGGGGAGAAGCAGAGACTTCAGGTTACTGCGGCCCCAGGCACAAGCAGGGACAGGTCTGGGCTGGCGCATTGTGCGGGCACGCTGCACGGGGGCGCAGGCCAACTCAAATCAGGCGGCTCAGGGGGCAGGCGGAATGGGTCAGTTCCGGGGGCCCAGCCAAGAATCACTCTCCATGACAGAGCTTTGAGTTGGCAACAGCCCTGGAGTGCCAGGTCCCTGCGTTCACCTGGTCTAACAGCCCCCAGCTTCCTTGGGTAGCTTCTGCCCCTGAAGGATCCCAAACGTAGACTGCAGTACCCAATATCCACAGGGAGGGCTTCTGCCTGCCACTGAAGTGCAGCCACCTCTGGCTTGTAACACAGCAGCTGGTGAACAGGAAACAATGAACGACCACCAGCGGTTTAGCTGAATGGTAAGAATGTGCGCTTCTGGCACGGCCCTCGGGGCACAGTGGGAATTAACAGCTCCCTCGCATTTGCCCCCAGAGCAGTGCTGGTTGCTGTACAGACGGACTGAAAAGACAGGCCCCACCTCAGACCGTGCCCAGCGCAGAGGCCTCGGCTCGTAGCGAGCGAGGAGGGGACGGAAAGCAGGGCCATGATACCTAAGCCCATCAACTGGGACTGCTCAGGGCAACCTGCTTTATTGGGGGTCGCCTCCCTCGCCCCTCCGGCCTGGCCTGGCCGCCCCTCTGGAAAAGGGACTGATCATTCCCTGCCAATGAGACGGGACAGGCTAACTCTCTTCCCCCATTTGCAGATCTCATAGTGAATTCATCCCAACCCTCCCCCACCCCATTAAAACCCCTTTCACCAAGGCGGACTGATTTGCATTGTTATTAGTCAAGATAATATCAAATAGCAGCTTCTGCTGAGCTGCCCAGGGCATCTTTTAACCCAAGGCCTCTCTCGGGCCAAGTACAGGAAAACCACTTCCTCCCAGCCGCTGCAATGCAGCCGCCTCTGGGGTGGAGCTGCTTAACAACGCACAACAACAGTGAAGAAAGGTAGATCCTGGCCCCAGAGGAAGGGAAAGTTTAAGGTCCTGGAGGGTTTAATCTCTCCCAAGGCTGAAAAAAATCCCCAGAGTAGCACCCCCAAAGAGCAGGATTTACAGCGGCAGCTCAGCCCGGGGCAAGAGACCTTTGAAGAAGGGGCACAAGGCAGGCAGGACTCCGGGGTCCGCTTCCCTCTGCAGAGCTGCAGCCTGAGCCGCCTCCCACTCCGCACTCCCCTCCCCCGTGCGTGCTGGCACACTGCAGGGTTGTTCCCGGGGCTGGGGAAGCCGCGTGTCTCAGCGTGGTGCTGCCCATGCCTTGGGTTAGCGTTGTTCTGTCTGCCAGGGGCTGGTGCCAAAGAATGACGAACTAAGACGCTAGCAGGTTTTGGCTGAGTTTTCTCTCTGGTTTTCAAAGAGGGGGAGGCACCGGCTTGGCAGCCCCAAAGTGTGCAGGAGCCTGAGCCTCGGTGACCCCATTCCTGGCTAGGGGGCAGAGGTGGCAGTGAGCTAAGGTGGCTTTAAGCCCCCTTTATGCAGGGACCTGCTTTGTCACTGGTGTAAGTTAGAGCTGCCCCGATGCTGTTCTAATTCACACTCTGTTCCCCATGGACCCTGGGCAGAGCTGGTAAAAATGGCACAGGGCATTACCTGGCAAGAACCACTGCACCAGCCTTCTTTGCTACGTTTAACTGGACCTGACAACCAGAGGCTGCTCCAGCTATGGGCAAGCTGGGGGGGGCACCGCAGGTGGGATCACGCAGCAGTGGGGTGACAGAAGTTCTGTCTTTGGGAAGTTTCCCCAGGGGCACGCAGCCCTGAATCTGGGCATCCCAGGGATTGGGGTGACAGACAACCTGGCTGTACAGTACGTCTGGGCAACAGCTCCAGGGATTATGGGGTGGGGGAACGGGGCTGGAGAATGAGATGCCAGGCCTGGGCCGCATCTGCGGGGACTATGGGGGCGTGTATCATTCAGTGCTTGGGCTGCAAGTTGGAAAACTTCCTGACCCCAATTGCCCCTCCCTGCGCTGCTGCCATTCCCTTGCCCCGAGCCATGGCCAGGCCTGACGGCTGCACCCACGCAAGGCCTGGGGAGATCCCTACTGTGCCAACCCCCGGGGAGAGGCGTAGGGTGACCCAGAGCAGGCTGGCAGGCGTTGGTGCCACAGGGTAGCCACTCCTCAGCCTGGACTCTCAGGGGGAAACTGAATCCAAATCTGGCAGAGGACCTTAGAGAGATTCCCAGCCCAGGACCCTGGCACTGAGCCAGTGCAGCCTGCCCACTGCCCCCGCTCCGGGGCTGGTGTCTCCAGACCCACGCCGGCGTCGGCAGGGAGAGGGGGCGAGGAACCATGCAAGCAGCTCTGCCAGCCCCTCAGGCTGTGGCATGGAGCCACAATTCCTGGCCGCCAGCCCCTCAGCGCACACAGAGCCCGCGGGGCTGGGGCCGGGATTTTTCCAGCCGCTCCAGCCCGCTCAGGTTCAAAGAGAAGGGCTGTAGTGTCAGGGAAGGGCGGGCCACAGGTGCCCTGCCCTGCTCGGAGACAGGCTGTGATCTAACTGCCTGTTTTCATCTCCGACTGCCCCGGCACACCCCACAGGGGCTGACCCACCTACCAGAGCGCAGGGCCCCTCCTGCCTTTCCCATCCTGTCCATCCCGGGTCGCCCAGGGGCAGGCGTGTTTGGGGAGGGAGTTTCCACTGAAAACATCCGACCCCTCGGCCCGGGTGATGCGAGAGCACGTGCCAGCTTTGACCAGCGCTGGGCGGGACCTGCACCCCCCTCATGAACCCCATCAGTCCCGCTGGGGTCAGAGCGGCCTGCTGCTGGAGGGGGCTGCGGGGTGAGAGAGACGGGGGGCCTGGGGGCCTGTGCGCTTGGGAGGCTGGGCTCTTTCCTGCCTGGGAGCACAGGATGAGCCATTCCCGACCCCGGCTCTGGAAAGCTGCTTCCAGCCGCAGGGACCGTATTTCACTGCCCAGGCCTAGCTGCCCCCACCGGCCCTGGGGCTCAGGGCACAGGCCCAGCGCTGCACCCTAAGACCACAGCGGCGGCCGGCTGAGCCTTGATCCCACGAAACCCCCTGGGGGCAGGGGTGGCTGGCTGGGCCCGCTCCCATGTCACCTCTGCTCTGCCCAGGCAGGTGCTGCGACCCCACATGGCCCACTGGGGTGGTGCGCCAGGGGGCTGAGACCGGGGCAGGAACAGCAAAGCCAATAGCTGGGCACTGGGAGGGGGCCGCACCCCCAGGCATGCACCCTCGGGGCCCTGCAAAGAGCCTTCAGCTCCCTCCTGGGGCTTGCATTAGCCACCAAGAACAAGAGACCTCCCCCTGCCCCCTTTGGGGAGGGGGCACATCTCATTTACTGGCTCCTTTCACAGGGTACAACCCCCTAACCGCCGGTCAGCCCCTCCAGCCCACCCATCTTCCGGCCCCAGCGCAATGCCGAGAGTCCTCTCCCGCAGGCAGGGCCCCAGATTCTCAGGCAAAACAAATTCACATGCCTCAGAGCAGGAGCCCCCAGCTGTCCTGCTAGGGCAGGGCCAGCGGTAGCCCTCGGCTAGCTTCTGCCAGGCCAGCCCCCTTCCACTCACTCCTTTCTCCCGAAAGCTTGGCAGGGCCACAATAACTTCGGAGCCACCCACCGCCCCCCCTCTACAGGCATCTCCTCCAATGCCACCCTGGCCCAGGGGCTCTCCGTCAATTAGCTGCCAAGCAGCCGCCTAGACAGTTAATTGCTTACAGGTGGACAGAGATGGGCTCCTTGTCCTTAACACAGCCCCTCGCAGGTGGACTGGGGCCACAGCTCCCCTTAAAGGGACCACACACACCGGGGCAGTAGCCAACTCTCAGGCTTTTGGGGATTTTTTCCTCTAAGTCAGGTGAATATGTGAGACTCTCAGCTTGCGTTTAAAAACCGACACCAACAAAACCAGGACTGCGAGCTCGAGCGGCTCCGAGGAGGACTCGACAGTCATGTTCTCAGGATATCTAAGTCACGCTCAGGGGAAGGCCTGCTGGGGTCATTCCCGGGCACTTGGGGGTGGCCGAACAACAGTAGAAACAACAGCCGATGAGCACAACAAACCAGACCTAAGCTGCAGGGACGACGAGGCTGCTCCTGCACTGCCAAACTCCACCCAGGATGCAAAGTGTTAACAGCACTGAGGCAATGACTTGGCGGGAAGGGAGACTGTGGGGCTAAGGGCACTAAGCTGGGACTCAGGTGACCTGGGCACAGATCCTGGTTCTGCCACTGACTCATGTGACCTTGGTCAAGTCTCTCTGGGCGTCACTTCTCCAGCTGTAGGATGGGAGAGAAAGATCCTTCCTGCATCTGCTTAGACTGGGAGCTCTTTGGGGCAGAGCCCACTCCCCTGCCAGCGCTGGGGCTAAAACCCAGGAGTCCTGGCTCCCAGCCCCCTCTGTTCCAACCACTAGACCCTACTTCCTGCCAGAGCTGGTGCTAGATCACAGGCGTCTTGACTCCCAGCTTGCTGTTCAAGCGACTACATCCGATTATATTCTCTCTCCCATATAAACTGTTGTGGATGCAAATAGAAACACCCCCTGAACCAAACCCAAATGAAATGTTCAGTGGGTTCAGAAAGTGTCTTATTTGTTTTTAACTGGGGTCACTTTTGCTGCTGCTTCTGCCCCCCCCCGCCCCCAGACCAGAGAGGCTGTTAGCATGTGGCTCGCAGGCCGGATTGGCACAGCAGAGAAGGTGTATGGGGGCTCCACTAATGCAAACCCAGAGCCCTTTGTACATTCTCACCACACACACACACACACACACACACAGACCTCTGCGAGTAGTGCTAGAAGAGAATCCTCATTAGCTGTCAGCAGTATAGGGCATATGACACATAGCTGAACACTTCTGATTACATCCTGCAGAGGGCAATGGTGTGCACTCACACACACACACACACACACACACACACAAATGTGCACATCCACAGACATGCATCTACAGGTGCACACACATGCACGGCCATTGCACATACAAGCTACGCAGCTACATTCCTGTTGGAAAATCCCAAATCCCCTGTCCTCCTGACTGGCACGGACCCCCCACCCTGCAACTGATCAGTCATGCCCACGAGGATGGGGATAGGGGTTATAACAATTGTTTATAGTCACGTTTTCTCCCCTTTTTAAACTCCCTTTCCTTTCTCTTCAGCCAGGAGAAGGGCGGAGGGGTTCCGGGGGCTGGCGCGTGTGCTGGGGCCTGGCTGCGTTGCCCTGCACAATGCAGGCCCCACAAACAGCTGTCAGAGCGGGGAGCAGGGTGGGGGTGGGGTAGTGGGTAGCTGCCTTTTGTATGACAATGCGGGGGAGGGCAAGGCACAAGCTGCTCCGGATGGGCTGGGATCTCCCTGGGTCATGGGTGGGGGGAAGGGGCATATCACAGGGAATTCATGGGGAGTGAGTGAAGTGACAAAGGGCTCAGGGGGACAGTGCCCAGCGTGGGGACCCCCCCCCAACAGAGCCCAGGGCACTTGGGGGCTAGAGAAAGATGCCCATCTGGGAGCGGGCAGCCCTGCCAGACACAGAGAGGCAATGGGGGGGCAGGGATGGGATCAGAACCGGTCCAGAAGCCTGGGCCTTGGCCCCATGGGGGGGGGGGGGGGGAGATGGGGAGATGGGTCCCTGGCTTATTTCCACTGCAAAGGACTGATCTGGCCAGACATAAAGGCCCTGTTGAGGACCCCCCCCCAATCACACAGATGTCCCCCCACCCCACCCCCATCTGGCGTGTGCAGCGTTTAATGTGCTTCCAGCCCGGGGCACCAGCTGTACGGGGTCAGGGGGCCCAGTGCCTGGCGGCAGCGGGAGGACCCAGGGGCTCATTCTCATGGAGACGGCAGCACAGGCCACCCGGCCCGGGGCGCTGGGCAGATGGCTGCAGGCAGCCGACAATGGGAGCCGTGACCTGCCTCGCAAACACCCCCAGCTGCAGCTGAAATGGCAGGCGCAGCAGCTGGGCCAGGGACTCCCCTCGCCACGAGCCGTGGCTCCCACTCGCCCCAGGAACGGGCAGGGGCCAGGCTGGAGCCACACTGGGCTGGCACATCTCCATTCCCAGCCAGGGAAACGAGGGCGGGTGGCTAGGACCTAAGGCTGGGAGCTAGGACTCCTGGGTCCCATTCCTGGCTCTGATGCCAAGTTGCTGGGTGAGCCGGAGCTCGTCACGGCCACGCGCCGTGCCTCAGTTTCCCTGTCTAATACATCGCAAAGCATGTTGTCATTACGGTCGTGCCTAGTGACTCCCTGTTGTGCCTGCCCAAAGAGAACAGAAGGGGAAACGGCGGGACAGCACCAGCACGGGAACCCAGGCGTCCAGAGCCCTCCAGGCCCTGCTCTGAGCCACGGGAGGCCAAAGGAGGTGGAGAAGCACTGAGCAGGGCTAGATCTCAGGCTCTGAGGCCCAGAGGCTCAGTTCAGGTGCCTAAACCCCCTGGCTCTCAGTGCGAGGTGGTCTTGAGGCTCTCGCTCTCCCACCCCTCTGCCCTCCCCCTCTCAACTCACACCCCACCCCCACAGGGCCGGCTCCACGGGGTGTCTTACGGGGTGATTGAACCCTGGCTCCCCGATGGTGGCTCCCTGGGCAGATTTACTCACCACATTCCTCAGGGCCCGGGGCTCGATTAGGGCTTGTCGCGTCCCGCTGCACCGATGCTCTGTTCTCCCATCCCCTGCCGGCCAGGAGCGCAGGACACAGGATGCTGCTCCCTGGGTCCCGGGCTGAGCAGGGCCAGGTCTGGGGGAAGATTAGGGCACTGGGGACAGAAGCAAATGATGGGTTAAAACATACGAAATAAACTGGAGAAAGAGGTGAAGGACCTATCCTGGCTGGAAACAGGAGCCTTTGTAGGAGCCTTGGGAGATGGGGGGGCTGTGCCCTGGCTTCACACACCCCCTTCTCCTCCCGCCATTAACAGTGGGTATTGGCTAGTTGTTACACCAGGAAGGCTGAGAGGCAGGACTCCTAAGTTCTATGCACGGCTCTGTGAGGGAAGTGGGGTCTAGTGAGTTGGGGGGGGGGGGTTGGGAGCCAGGACTCCTGGGTTCTGTCCACGGCTCTGTGAGGGGAGTGGGGTCTAGGGAAATAGAAGGGGATGCTGGGAGCCAGGGCGCTGCAGCTGTCATTGGGTGGGTAGAGCCATGGCCCAGCCCCCATTGTGCTCGATGCTGTACGAACGCAGAGATGGTCCCTGCCCCAAATCTCGCACACTGAGTAGGAATCTCTTTGCTGCACTGGAGTGTCTGGCTGCTGCTCCAGCTCTACCCTGGCTCTACCCTTTCGGCATTTGAGTGTCCCCCCCGCCCCCTGTCCCCCCCGTCCTAACTGGTGCGCTTTGGGTGGGTTTCATTAGCCGGCAGACATCTGCCCTCCCCCTTCCCACAGCTCCAGCTCCGGCCTTCGATGGCTCTCCAGGCCCCTTGCCAGGCCGGGGGAGCAGATCTGGGCTGTTCTCTCCACTTACAAGGGAGGTGAAGAGCCTGGCCCAAGGCGACGTGGCAGAGGTAGAAAGTGAACCCAGGCATCCTGACTCCCAGTCCCCTGTTCCAAACGCCAGTCCTGCTTCAGACCTCTGGGGGGACTTTGCTACACTGAAGCTTTGAACCAAGGGCTGAAAGACCCCTCCCAGCTGGGGATGGACTCCAGAGATGGGATTTGAACCTACCGTTTATGCCATCACTGCCGCAAGCCTGAACCAAGAACTTGGCCATTCCTGGATGTAATCGATTCCATTTAACCAGTTCCCGCTCTCAGCCATGTCTTTTCCCTTTATGAATAAACCTGTAGATTTTAGATTAAAAAACCCCCTTGTTCTGAACGCAGGACTCCTGACTCCCAGTTCTTACGCTCTCGTCCAGAGGCTACTCCCCTCTCAGAGCCAGACCTCCTGACTCCCTGTCCCTTGTTCTATCCACCAGGCCACTAGAATATGTGGCTCCGGGAGGGGGGGCACGTCCCTGGGAGCACGCAGGGGCTGGCAGATTCCCCCAGGGCTCCCTTCACAAGCCGGAGCAGGAGGGGGACCATTGGCGTTCCTGCACCCCAGCCGGGCTGGGGGGGCTCTCCCGGCTGCTGGTGAGAGGCGCCCGTCTGGCCCATTAAGATGGAGATTTGGCACACGCTGGCGGGGGAGCAGATGTGCGCAATGGAGACACAAAAGGCAACATGGGGATGTGTGGTCACAACCTGCCCCCCCGCCCCCATTCCCTAAACACAGAGGCATGGGCTGGGGGGCTAAGGGCAGCTCCCTCCCTGGGGGCTGAGTGGGCCCAGCCTTCCCCCAGCGACAGGGTGTCAGAGGGGGGGAGGAAGGGGATGGGAGGTAGCAGGGCTCAGAAGGGTTTGCTCATCCCACAGGAGGGGAGGTTTGGGGTGTTTGGATCCCCTCGCCCCGGGCAGGCAGAGAGCAAACCCAAACTTGCTGGCTTTTGTGGACCTGAGCATCTGCAAGGCCTGGAGAAGGCGATGGGAGCTTGGCATCAGGGGAGTTGGGCAGCACCTTTGCAAACCAGGCCCCTAATCCTTCCCCCGATTTGCCTCACCCTGCCCTGGCTAATCAGTTAACCTCCCCCCGGGCCCAGTCTAGCAATGTTTGTAGCTCTGCCTGGCATTTCTTCTAGGAAAGGGAGATTACAAACTCATCTAATTACCAAGCTCATGCCCAAAATAACCACCACTGAAATGCAACCACCTCTGGGGCAGCACATGGCAACTGCTTCTATAGGGCTCCCTTGCCCATTGCTGAAATGCAGCTGTCTCTGGTGTAAGGCCTGGAGGCTGTTTATACCAAAATCCCTTGTCCAGTGCTGAAATGCAGCTCTCTGGGGTAGGGAGCAGGGGCTGTTTATAGGGGTGCGGAAATGCAGCAGCCTCTGGGGTGCAGCACGGCAGCTGTTTAACAGGGCACAGGTCCAAGGCACAGCAGTGTGGGCCAGGCTGTGAAGGAGAGCAGTGTGCTGGTTGTAACGGCAGGGTGGGACATGAGGGTTACAGCGACTGCTCCTGCCCTGGTGGGAATCCCAGCTTTCCCCACAAGGCAGGGCCTCGGGGGCTTTGCCCCACATTGGAGAGGGTCCCTGCAGCCGCACAGCACCCCGCACCCCTCGCGGCTCAGCACCGATGCTGAGCGGTCCCAGAGGAGTCACCCACATCACTCCCTGCAGCACCTGGCGCGGCCGGCAGCCTCCCGTCCATGCACTGGCCCTGGACTGGCTCGGCAACTCAGGCACTGAGCTACAGACTTAGCCTTAGGGGATTCCCTGGCCAGGGCCCATCTCCTGGGGCTTCCCCCATGGGGGTGGGGGGGTCTCTCCCTATCTGCCCCAGGGAGTGCTCAGGCCCTGGGCTAGAAATGAGCTCAGCAGAAACCTCCCCGGCACGGCTCCCAAGGGCCAGCGCTGCAAAGGACTTCCCCCCGGGGGGTTTCTGGAAGGAGGGAGAGCCCAGAACTTGAGGCAGGGAAGTTCCTTTAATCAGCCCTGACGGGGGGGACCCCGACACCCACCTCTGGCCACTGCAGCCTCAGATGCCCAGGGCACTGTGACTAGGACCCCACCAGCCTGCACCCTGACGCCTTCTTTGGGACTGGTCGTTTTCATAGAGCAGCCATTCAAATGAGGGGCATTTGGTACCTCGGTATGGGAGGAACCCAGGGATCCTGGCTTCCAGTCCTCTGCTCTGACCACTAGCCCACGCTGCCGCTGAGTGGGCAGACACACAAGCTTCACTCAGCAACCAGCCTGAGAGCTGCTTCCACCCCAGAGCTCGGGCCCCATGCTGCCCAGCCTGGGGGGGCGCGGACACAGATTGGTGGGTGGTGTGTGTAGGGGGAGAAGGGGGCTGTTTATGGCCCCGATCCCAGGTGGGGATGAACTGGGCAGGATCAGGCCCCAGGTGGGTGTCTCTCTGCAGCATGACTGTCGCTGTCACACGCCCACTGAGCCCTCCCCGCCCCCAGCAGGAAGTACAGTGCGCACGGGGAGGGGGGGTGACAACTGGAAGTCCCCAGCCTTCGGTGGCGTCACGGGTTTCACCAGCCCTGAGCTGTTCCAGTGCGTCGTGGGAGCAGCCTCACGCCAAGGAGACCCGGCCCCTGACGGCCACACAGCGTCACCCCGGGGGAACGGACGTGATCCCCTCACCACTGCTGGGGGCAGCTCCGACCGCGGCCTCCCCCACACCCATGTGTGGTTCCCGGGCCCCAGGGATCCCCCTTTCCGCAGCATGTGGGTGATTCACAAGCTCCCGTCCCTCGGGGATACCAGGGGAGGAGAAGGGGTTGCCCAGAAAAAGAGGGTGGATCAAGATATGCTGCCCCCCATGCAAGGGCAGGCGATGCCCCACCCCCGAGGATCTCACCCCTCCCGAGCTCTGGAGATGCCCCCATCCCGCCCCTGATAAAGCCTGATCCTTCTTGCACAGAAATGGCCCCGAGTAACATGCTGCCAGCCCCGTGGCACCAGATGTATGCCCAACGCTCCTTAACAAGCTGCAGGAAGCTGGTGGAGATGGCATCACGTGTGCTGGCGATCCCCCCCGCACAGCCCCCTGTTCCAGGGCCCAGGCGCCTGCAGCAGCCCCGGTGCCTGCCCGTGTGCGCCGTGCCCCCGCCCGGCTGGTGGCCTCTCGCCCGCTGGGCAATGCAGGGCACAGAGGGCAGATTGTCTGCAATGCAGGGCACGTGCCCGAGAGACAAGGCCGCAGCCTAGGGCGCGTGTGTGTTAAAAGACTGCACATGCCGCACCCAGACCTGCCCAAACACGAACCCGTCTGCCCAGGGCTGCAGATACACACACGCACACACCAGGATATGCTGATGCAGGCACAGAAATACACCTGCCCAGGCAGCGTGTGTGTGCGTGCACACACACGCACGCACACACACGCACACGCACACACACACGCACACACACACACATGCACGCACACACGCACGCACATGCACACGCACGCACAGACACACATACAGTCATGTGCTAAACATGGACACCAGCAGCTGTGGACAAATATCTGGGATTAGGGAGCATCAGCAGCGTTTGTGGGTGGGGGGCAGGTAGAAATCCCAGGGCTGGAATAGCAAGCGGGGGGCATGACTGGGGACGGGTGCAGAAGGGGGGCTGGAATAGCAGAGGACTACGCCTGGGAACTGAGGGCCAGGCACAGAGCTGGCGGGGGGGGGGCGGGCAGGGCTGGAAGGGCAGGGGGCTGTGGGCCAGGCACAGAGCTGGGGGGTGGGCAGGGCTGGAAGGGCAGGGGTCTGTGGGCCAGGCACAGAGCTGGGGGGGGGGGCAGGGCTGGAAGGGCAGGGGGCTGTGGGCCGTGGGCCATGCACAGAGCTGGGGGGGCAGGGCTGGAAGGGCAGGGGGCTGTGGGCCAGGCACAGAGCTGGGCGGCAGGGCTGGAAGGGCAGAGGACTATACCTGGGGGCCAGGCACAGAGCTGGGGGAAGGGGAGCCGTTTGCCCGCGTTTCTTTCCCCCATCAGCCCTGGGGCAGCAGAGCGGGATTTGGCCCCTTCCAAGAGGTGACCTGGGGCTCCCCACAACCCAGCAGGGCTGGGAAATAAGCGGGCGGTTGCTGGCAGGGCTCCCTGCACGTGCCCCCCCATCCCCGTCCCTCTGCAGCCCGGGGCGCGGCTAGTTGCAGAGCAGCCCGGGGTGCGCCGAGGCTCCTGCCTCGGGCAGGCCGGGGTGCCCGGAGTTTCCTGGCCTCTGACGCCAAGGGCCGATCACTCTAGCCCCGGCACAGCTAAAAATACCTCCTGGGGGGAAAGGGAGGGTTATTTTTAGCAGCAGCTCAGAGGTTTTTTCCATCAGCAACTTTCCCGACCACGCAGCGGCCAGTGCTGGGGTGGCTGCCAGGTGGGCCCGCCTGGCCCCTCGCTCTTGGCCACGCGGCACCCAGATGAGCCACCCAGGCATGGGGCTGGGATCCCTGAGCCACCCAGCTCCCCCAGGCTGGGTTCCCCTGGCGCCCCGCGGGGCGGGAGGGGGGCCGGAGTTTCTGTCATACTTTGCCAGCTCGGGCTGTGGCTTTTTTTTGCCTTGCCTTGCGGTTTCCTTTGAAGAGGGGTTCCAGGAATCCGGGAGCTGAGCCGGGGCCGGGGGAGGAGGGGGATAAAAGCAGCAGGGTCGGCCCCCGGGGCCAGTCTGGGTTTTATCGGAGAAAGATTTTTTCATTTGAAGTGTTTTTCAGAACGAAAAAAGAAGGAGGGTTGAGCGGGAGGGGGTCTAGTGGGACTGAGAGCCAGGACTCCTGGGTTCTCACCCCGGTTCCGGGAGCGGGGTCTGTTGGAGCAGGGGGGGAAGCGGCTGGGACTCCTGGGTTCTCACCCCAGTTCTGGGAGTGGAGTCTAGTGGACAGAGCCAGGATTCCTGGGTTCTATTCTTTGTTCTCACTCAGTTTACCTGTGTAGAGCATGGAGTTGATTGCACCCCACGCCTTTTCCTGGTTATTTGTAGCATCCTCTGGCTCTCAGGCCTCCCCCTCCCTCCCAGGTGTGGGCACAGCCCCTCCCAGCAGCAGGGCAGAAGCAGCACTAGCCGCGGGCACAGGGCCGCTGGCAGACGCTTGGGTTGGGCCCTTCCTGCGCCTTTCCCCTGCGTGGCCCCCGGCAGGGCCCCGGCCCCTCGGCTGTCTCAGCGTAGCCCTAGGGGTCAGTTGAGGCTCCCCCCAGACCTACTGAGGGTCAGCAGCTCCTTAGCCCCGGGAAGCCCCACGGGGGCAGATGAGCTGAGGCTCCTGCTTGTTGCTCCATGGCAGCCTGGACCAGCTGGCGGCTCCTTGGCCAGCAAGTCCCAGCCCAGGGATCTTGGTGAGCACTAGCCACTTAGCAGATGCTGGTAGCCCAGCTGCTATTTTTAGAAAGGCCCTAGGGAGACGGCCAGGCGGGTAAAGATGCTGATTCCCGCAGAACCAAACCCAGTCCCCATTGCCCACTTGTTACTCAGCAATAATGCACCGCTGCCGGGCTTGGCCACAAAGACACCGGTCACACAAGGAGCCTGTTCCAAACCCATGGGCTCCCTGCCAGGGCTCCCTCCACCGGGCCGCCAGGCAGCGTGAGCGCCTCCTGCTGGCCAGGCCCCAGCGCGGCTTCGCTGGAATTCCTGGGTGTTGTGTGTGCGGGAGAGAAAAACCTGCCCAGCACCCCGGGGGCAGGGCCAGATGCTCAGAGAGATTCAGGGGCCTGCGCCACTTATGGCCAGCTCGTCAGGGCCCTGGGTACGGGACACAACCAATGCCCCCGCTTCTCTCTCACATCAGGTACTTCCCAGTTGGCCCCTGCCCCACCAACCGTGTCATTTTATTCATACCCAAACCCACTGTGCCCAGCTCCCTGGGGCCAGCCCTGCCGGATCAACCCTCCCCAGAGCCTCTGCCGCCCTAAGGGTCAAAGGCTGGGTGTCAAAATAGCCTTTGCGAGCCCTCTCTTCCCCCCCAGTGCCGAGCTTTGTGCTGGGTTCCCCCAGGAGGGGGTGGGAGGGGGAGCAGATGCAGACACAGCTGGCCCCAGAGCTAGCCCAGCTGCCTGTGATTTGCAGCAGGACACGGCCCTTGCTAGGCGAGAGCAGGTCACGGCTGCTGCGACCCTGGCTGGAGCCACTGCAGAGGGGCCCCTGCCCCCAGCAAGGGTGACTGGTGCTTGCAGCCAGCCGGCCTCTGGCCTCGCCTGGGAGGAGCTCCACCGTTTCACGCTAGATCCAGGAAAGGGCCAGGCTGCATTGGCTGAGCGGCTGCAAGCTGCTCCGGCCCCACTGAATCACTGCCAGGCGCTGCTTCATGGCATCCCGCGCGCGGGAGCTGGGGAAACAAGCTTGTTAAATGAGGCAAACGGCTTCCCAAACGCGCCTGGCTCGGGGCCTGAATTCCTGCCGGTGCTGGTGAGCGCCCAGCAGAGAGAGCAGGACTGGACAGTCACCCTCATCCACCAGCCTTTGGGCCTGCTGTGCAGATGGGGGGACAGGGGCACCCCACTGTGCAAAGAGACCCCCCCACCCCAGCTCCGGTTCATGCAATCTAGGGTGGATGCTGAAGCCCTCGGCCACAGACGCAGGGGGACGACCGCAACCAGGCTCCGAGCACATCTTCACGATAGCTGTTCAGCCAGGCTTGGAAAGCAATGACAGGGCCCCCAACCCTGCTCTGCCCAGCCTGGGCCAGCCCTCTGTGGGGACGTGGGGCAAGCTCGGGGGGGCTCCCCCTTCCAAGCTAGGTTTCGTATAAGCAGACAGGCAGGTTTAGCTGGACACGGGCCGAGGGTGAGGCAGCTAAGCCTGGCATGGATGCAGTGGCCAGGGCCCTGTCTGTGCATCTGGGCTCCAGCAGGTGGGTCCCTCTCAAGCCCGGCTGCATTTGAGACCTTTGCTTTGTCATGCAGCGGGCGGTTGGCTCCAGCTCTCCCTCCAACCCTCCCTGCTCCGTTTCCAGCTCAGCAGTTCCGGGCAGACACTGAAAAATCCCAGCTATTCCAAGCATCTGCAGGAAGCTCCAGCCCCAGACTGCCTGTTCGCAAGACACATTCCTGCCTGGGCCGGGCGGGCGGGAATCCGCTCCAAGTTTTTCCCCACACCCGCCGGCTGAGACTTGGCTTCCTTCCAGGAACTCAACCTGGCTTCACCTTGGCAGGCGTGGCCAGCAGGAGGCCTCCTGCCACACGAGGGGCGATTGGCCAGAGGAGCAGCGAAGGGGAACCGAAGGCAGAGCCAGGCCAGGGAGCATCACACGCCCAGCAAGCGGCCCCACGGTGCACAGAGCAGCCGGCACGGGCCGGGGAGAGGTGCTAAGGGGACCTCTGAGACCAAGGAAGCCAGTGGGGGTAGCGGGCTGCACTGCATCACCCCAAAGGCCAGCCCCACCGTGGCTCAACAGCTGGGGGGAGAGGGGGGTGTCTCCCCCTTCCCAGCCCCACTCAGGACGAGATGTGCAAACCTGCCTACAAGCCGAAACCACACGCAGCTGGGTGGTTTGTACGCGATGCAGCCCACAAACCAGGCCCACCGTGAGACAGCTGCAGCCATCTCGCTTTGACTTGAGCGAGCGGGGACACACAGGGAGCCCCGGGGCAGAGCTGGGGGCAGCGCCCCCCACTGGCTCCAGGAGGCCTGATCCTGAGCGGAGCCGAGCGCACACAGTGAAGGCAAAGGGGGGAGGCGTCGGGAAGCAGCAGGCAATGGCCCTCTCCTCCTCGGGGTGCCAGCATTGCACTCAGTGAGATGAGCCAGTGCTCGGGGTGGGGGGGCCTTAGCACACACCTTCGGGGGGAGGTTGCAGTGCACGGGGCTGCCAGGGTTCCAGACAGAGGCTTGTTTAAGGAGGCACCAATGAGCGAAGCAGCCCCTGGGGTCTGACTGCCACTTAGGGTCCGTCCCTGCTGCAAACCTCAGCAGCAAGGCCCGAGCCTGGCTCATCTGGCTGGCACTGGTGGGGATCATGGTACTGGACTGAAAACAGCCATGTAGGGGACCCACCCCCGTCACCGGGCACCGCCCGGGCAGGCAGGTCCGTACCCCAGGCCCTGAGAGCTGCTGATCTGGGGCTGGTTGGTTATGCAGTGTAGACACACCCTGGCAGGGCAGAGGGCGCCCCCTGCTCGGGCGGTGCTGCTGAAGGCGGGGGAGACCGGTGCAGGGGAGGCCTAGCTGTGCCCTGGAGCTCCTCCGCCAAGGGGGCTGCAGCTGGAGGCTCTGCCAAGGGAGATAAGGCCTAGCAGCCGCCCGTGCCCAAGCAAGTTCCCTGCAGCCTGCGCCCCCAGCAGGCAGCACCCGCTGCACCCCAAGCCTGGCTAGGCGGGTTTAAAGCCAACACATACTTCCGGTGCGGCAGCCAGGCGGAGATCGGAGCCTGCCGGTAAATGCAGCTGGTGCTAACAGGAAGGGGGAGCTCAGCCCAGAGTCCACTTCCCCTTTCGGAGAAGAGGAAAGGAACCGCGTCAGCCCTGGGAAGAAACGAGGCTCTCGCTTCCACTCCGGCTCACGCAGGGCTCTGCCTGCAGCCTCCTGGCCCCAGCTTCCCAGGAACGCATCCAGCTCAGCTGGTGCAAGCGGCGGGCAGCACGAGGCTTTTATCTGACTCGGCCACCACGGGGCTCTCTTCCAGGCTGCCCCGCCACCAAACCACCCTCGACCCTGGCCCGTGGCTGCAAATGGAGCAGAACACGAGCCCTTTGCACCCATGGCCTAGCCACCCACCCTGGTGGTGTGGATGTTTGTGTGTGTGTGGGGGGGGGGGGGGGGGCAGATGTGATAATTGGTGAGTCTTGTCACTGCAGGAGAGCTGCACACCAGAGCTGCATGCAGCCATCCCCACCTCCATGGCAGGAGAAAGGGACCATCGCTGTTACGCTGGCTGGAGCCGGCGGGGACTAACACAGGCCATGTCCTTTGCACTATAGCAGCATGAGAGCCGTGCCCCAAGATCGGGGTGGGGGGGGCCTGCCCTGAGGGGTGTGCAATAGAAAGAGACGAGCCAGGAAGGATCCTCATCCCCATGTGACTGCTGAGGCCCAGGGAGTTTTGCTGGAAGGCCACAGCAAAGGCAGGTGCAGACTGCAGGTCCAGGCCAGAGCCAGGCTGCCCCTCCCAACCTAGCCCTTCCCGGACTTGGATGACCAGCGCGAGGGGGATTTTCCATATCATGTGCTGGGAATCCTGAAGCTTGAGGAGTGAAACAACACGCGTTTGGGGGGGGAGTGGGGGGGATTTCCAGAGCTGGCGTATGGCATGTGGCTATTCCTGGACGCCAGGAAAGGTGCCAAGACGGCCGGTCCTAGGGAACACAGAGTGGCAGCGACAGAGAGGGAGAGGAGCAACGGGCAGGGCAGCTTTCGGAGCCCAGACTCACCCCAGAGCTAAGGCGCCCGAGGCTCACCAGAGATCCGTGGGTGGGACCCTTCGTTTGCAGGAGCTTTCCCTACTTGCAGCTCGGCTTTAGCCTTCTGCTGGCTGGGTGCTCTGGCTCGGCCACCCACTGGGACCTTGGTGCAGCCGCGATGCAGATTCCCAGGGAGCACCTGTCCGGGACCAGGGGGAGGTAGAACTCGACTGCAGCAGCCGGTGATGAGCCAGCGGAGAAGACGGCAGGAAGAACTGCCCTTCGTTCCCTGCTTCAGTGGCATCCCTGCTCCAGCTCTGATCCATCTTTACTTAGGAAAGGGTCGGGGGGGGCGGTGGAAGATGGGACGCTTCAAAGCTTTAGCCATCCTTGCCAGCTGAACAAACCGCCACCCTGCTCTACTGGAGCAAAACAGCTGGGATTCACCCTGGTGATGTGTCACCCCTGGGACACGGTTTCCACTGTATCACCTCCCTTACGTGCTCTGTAACCTGCACACTAGAAACCTGCTCCCTTTGTAATTGCCTCATAAGGGCAATTTCTCCCTTACAGGTTACAACATTGAGAGGTGCAAGTGAACGTAGGAGATCTTCGAGAATTCTTGCTCAGATGCAGTATAATCTAGGGAGAGTCAGGACGCCTGGGTCCAACTCCCGCTTCTGGGAAACCAGCTTTGCCTAGCAGACCAAGTGGGGGCTGGGAATCAGGATTCTTGGGGGTGTGCTCCCAGCTCTGAGAGGGGCAAGGTTCTCTGGCCGTGTTCTCACCCCTGTTCCAGAGACGCATTGCTGGGGCAAGTCACTTCACTGTAACTTTCCATTTCCACGGTGGTAAGAAGTGGGTTCAACCTATCACTGCCTCCCAGGAACTGGGTGGGAAGGGGTTGGAGGCTCCCTGCGTGAAAGGTGCTAAGCACAAGTCAGGCATATTCTGCAAGGAAGTCAATCAGTAACGGGACTCAATTGCTTTGATTTGCGGTTATTGAATATACTCTCCAAATGCTCCAACTCTTGAAGGACCCTGACTTCAGAACTGGGCACAAGTGGGAGGGGTTGGCTACCATGCTCCAGCTGTTTCTCCCCCAGGGAAACACACACTTGGTGTGGATTATGTTGTTCGACGATAATCTGACAAGTGACTTTATAAAAGAAGGAAGCCCAAACCAATTAAAAGTAGGTTAAAACCTGCATTTAGCAGCATCCAAACATTTTGCCCTGGTGTAAATGATTGCAGAAGGTGCAGATCTGGCCTAGTGTCAGCCCCTTTTGGGAATGTCTCATCTCAGTAATGCCTGGTTATTGGAGAATCCCAAGTAAGTCTGATTAGCTGCAGTGGCTTTGGAAAACTTACAAGTCATTGCAGGCCATGCTGGGCCCCTCTGGACAATCCTGGGAGGTCTGCAGAGTAGGAACCAGCGTTTATAAGAGAAGGAAATGCCTGACACTATTTGGTTTTTAAGCCATTTGCTGCGGGGAAGGTGCTTAACCAGAAATAAAACCCGATTATTTTTCTCTAGAGAAACTGAATCAAATCCTGGCTCGCACCACAAACAAGCACTAGCCCAGTAGTTGAAGTCTCTCCTGGGGATACACCCACACCAGAGCATTCGGCACAACGTAGCCCTCCCAAAGAAAACTGGGGGCTGGAATAGCAAGGGATTGAGATGCAGTGTCACACTGGTTCTTGGATCTCTGGACAAGAACAGGAAGAAGTATTGGAAATCAGGGCAGAGGCGCTGTGATCCAAGACTGCACTAGTTGTGGGGGCCGGGGGGAGATGAACTATACGATGGAGTTCAGGTCGCCTTTGCTCTCTCCAGTTTCAGGGATGCTAGGAATAGTGCAGCAGAGGGTTGCTGCAGGGAGCTCAGCACTGGAGTGCAGGGACGCAGCAGGGTCTGAGGAACCTCCCACTGCACTTTCTAGGCTATTGCCAACCCACATTTCTCCTGCCATTTCAGTTAGAAGATGCGGTTTCACTTCCGCCCAGAGCTGCTGCGATTCCACAGCAGGGGAAGAGATTCCTGCATGTAAAGCACTTTGGGAATTTGGGGCTAAAACCACCACAATACAAATGCAAAATCGTACTGGCTAGCCATAGCCAATAGTAGCCCTCTCTTCAATTTTGTTCATACTGGGCCAGATCCTCAGCTGGCGAAAACTGGGACTGAAGTCAATGGAGCTGCTCTAATTTTCACCAGTTGCAGATCTAGCCGGCTGTGTTTAGTCGCTGGCACTCGGGCATTCAAGAGAATACTCTGCTCAGTCTTCAGGAACTGCAGCTGGCTAGCAGAAATGGCTTCTCAGTGCAGGTGGCTGTACGAAGGATAAACAGCATGCCAGGTAAAATGAAAAGTGAGCCTCTTTATTGTGTTATCAATTCACTTTTTAACAACAATTCCACAAAATATTAAACACTGTGCAAGAAATTGGTCTATGGCACACCAGAAATAAAAACCAGAGATCCAAAAATGCAGACATTCTGAAGAACCTACATTACAGACACTGATTACTTCCTAAAATACAGTTTTTACAACTCTTGATTTGCATTTGGCAACAATATCAGAGTTTGGCAAAAAAATTAATCAGAAGAAGAAACCAGAGAGAGAAATGAGGAGCGCAAAGTGCCAGATGCGTGGCTTCCCGTTTTGATGACGGAAATGCGTTATTTTTACTCTAGTTAAATAAAGTTGACTTTTTAAGTTCTCGTAAAAGGAAGAGGGATTTTTGTTTCTCAGAACTGGGCAAAGAGTGATGAGTTCCCCATTAGCACTTCCAAAGAGCAACGTGGAACACCTTAAAGCCCCTCCTCACACAGCTGGAAGGTGAATTGAAGGATATGGACACAGTGCTTGAGGCCCAGAGATCACTACAGTATCAAAGGGGTTGGCTTTTTAGAAGCACCTAGAGCACAGTGCTCTTGTTGGTCACTGGGGCTGCTGCGTGCCAGTGCACCAGAGTGCAAAGGGGACATGGAAGCAAGCACTGCTGCTCTGTCTTGTTGCCACGTGCTCAGCTGCCCTGCTCTCCTAATGGATAAGCCTGGCTCAAACAGGTAAGGATGCTGGTCAGAGCTAGGTAAGGAAAGCTGCCTTTATTCTAAGAGGAACAGGACCAAAGATGCCTCCTGGAGAGGCAGAGCACTGGAGTTACATTTATAACGAGGGGGCTGTTTAAGGGGGGGTTGGATGGGAAATACTCCCAAATCCTAGGCAACCATATACCTGGTTTCAAGTACAGAGACCATCTATGGGGAAGGCTGTAAGTAACGTGATCTTTCCAGCTAGAGGCATCATGCAGCCTTTGTCCTTGTGTAACCTGTTTGTTGGGGCCCAGATACTTGGCATGCAGCAGGATAGCCTCCTGGCTACTTGCTAGCCCAGCTGGAAGCTCTCCAAGAGCAGGGGGAATAGGCTGGCCTAGAGATTACATCCCTCACCTTTCTATTTTGGGCAACAGCTTCACCACATGCTAAAGAAACCTCAGACAAATTTGGACATGTGTTTGCCACCCAAAAAGGTCTTTGTGGAGTAAATGCTGAGCTGGCACTGGCTGTCTGGCCACCGATTCAGCTCATAATAGAGGCACCACTACCTTCCTCCCCCCTTTACATTTTGGAGCACTTAAAAAGTCCTGAAAGTGTCTTTTTTTTTTTTTTTTTTTTTTTGGGCAAATGCACTAACAAAGGACAAGCAGCTACTGTAATTTGCACTTATATTTATGCTATACAAAAACATCTACAATACGATCACCCATTTACTCAGACAAGGAAAAACTAAAAAAGGTTGAGGATTTTTCCACCTAGAGGCAAGTCACCAGTTGAAGATACATCAGATACCCAAGTGGCAAGGCTCCTTCCAATTCTCCCGCCCCACTCGGAAATAGCTGTTCAGACCCAGCTGCCTTCACCCCACCCATTCCCCTTATATAGCGCCAAGGACTTCCATTCGCCTCTATCTGCATCCGTGGAGACCAAGGAGAGGCAGGGACTCCAGACAGCACATGGCATGCATTTGTGAAAGGTTCATGAAAACATGGTCTGGATCAGTGGGGCCTGAGCTGCCAGCTGCCCCCAGCTTCCCTCCTCCCCATATTCTTTGCATAGCTCTTGTGGGGAAACCACAAAAGCATCAACTGTATGAATCAAAGGAATTGGCTCTTGCTTGGCACATGGATCCTGTCCCCTCTCCCCTGACCTTCTCAAATTGTGTCCTGCACCAGAAGACCATTCCACCCCCAGCCCCTCTCCACATGTTGGATAATATGGCACAGTCTAAACTCCACTACCGGTTCATAGTGTAAAGGACCACCCTCCCCGGTTATCAAACCGGCTGGCATGTTAGAGGGATTCAGACAGAGAGAGATTAGGTGAAGGTGCCGAACTGGATATGCCAGGCAGAAAAAAAGAAAAGGAAGATCGACACCAATTTGCTAAACTATTAAGTGACTGGCTGGTGGAATTCAACAATAGAATGACCTGTGGGGGAACCAAGTGTCTGGAGTTTATATGATTACTAAAGACTAACCCTGCAGACACGGTACAGGGGGTGAGAGCTTGACCCAGGGACAATTCAAAAGAGCTTTGGGCAGGAGATGGCAGTTGGCGTGGGACACGAAAGGGCTGCTGGAAGTAGAGAGAGGGATGGCATCAACCTCAGAGGGGTAGGTTTTGGGAGACTCCTTAGGCTGTGCGAGCTAATGACACTGGCCTGTCCTTCGCTTGGGTCTGGAGTGGAGTAGAAGTGGATAGCTTCTGCAGTAACCTCTGCCACTAGCTTTCTCCTATGCACGTGAAGAACCCAGGTCTTCTGGCTGACCTGGAAATTCATGCATCTGCCTAGATTGCCCACCATAGCACCATGCACTGTTCTCTAACGTAAAGGAAGAATCAGCAATGTGGAGTAGAAAAATAAGGCTGGAACCACACTAGGTTAAGAACAGAAGGAATCCTTAATCTACAAGAGAAAGCCCCTGGGGAGAAACCCAGACACCCCTTGGGACAGCGTTAATTTCCCACGACAGGAGTAACTTTCGACAGAGTTTTAAATCACATTGGACAAAAGAGAACAAAGGTATTGCTTGCCAATTTTATGGGAATAGCTCAGCCTACAGGAAACCCCAAAGGCAGCTAGCTGCCTCGGGAGAGGCCCATTGGGTTTCTTGGCTGACAGATCAAGTTTAACACTGCGCACTGGATGGCCTACAGCAAGCCAGCAGTTCACAGTGCAAAGGAGAGGAGCGCGAATGCCGTGCCGGCCCAGAGGCGTTTAATGAGCATGCCCTGGGGAAGGCTCATCGCAGAGGGAAGCAACACTCTCCCCTCTGCCACCCACTTCCTGTGGCGCACAAGCAAAGGCAGGGCAGGAAAGGGAGTTGGCAACTAGTTATGAGGCTCCTGGCTGATTTCAGGATTGGAACCCAGGACCCTTGGAAAGGCCAGTGGAAGGTCGAAGCTCCCTCAGCTCAGCACAGGGCCCCAGAAAGCCAGGTGAAAGCGGCAGCCCGACGTATGGTATGTGCGGCAGTTTGCAGTAGTGTTTACAAATGTGATTGTTTTAAAAAATGGTTTAAAAAGGCAAATGATCATGTAATAAAAAGCTGCCGGCAAAATATCTGGAACCCACGAGATCAACAGAGCGTGTCCCTCCTGCATAACAGGCACTCTCGTCCTGTCAAAAGCAGCCCTGTCAATCAGCTGCATGAGCAGGTAGAGTGGAGTGGCATTTAAGAGAGGCAGACTCAGATTATTAGGTCCCCTCCCCGCCCTCCATCTGCCACCCCAGTAATAAATCTCACGCTGAATGGATAAAGATCGAGTGTTACTCCCCATGCAGATAGGCACTGTGCGTGCACTGAGCTGGAAAGAATCGAAGCTAGGTTTCTGTCAAAGGGCCGGTGTCAATGACTCAGCTATTATCCCTATACATTTTAGCCTGGATTGTGGCACTAGCTCCCCCTTCCCCCACCTTTCATTTCACTCAAAGTAACTGCTGTTGGATGGCATGCCAGGATCACGAATCCGGACAGAGAGCACAGCCTGGGCTCCAGAACCGCCTTCGAGAGTGTCACACTGCAACACTTTTCCCTTACGGGAGCGCCAGGAACGTAACCGGGGAGCAGTGCCTGCCTGCCTGCCTAGGCTGGGCTCCAGGCAGATCCCCCATTGCTCATTTTACTATTAAAAGGTGTGTATAGTCTCCATTATTGATATGCAAGTCTTCCCTCCCCCAAACTGCACCTCAGAAGAGCCCAAATCCTCAGAGTTCCCATGAAAGCTCAAACCCAGGTTCTCCTCTAGCTTTTCTTGTCTACAGCACAGAGATCGACCTGGCGACAGGAAGCATTCTCTGGCTTTGAGGGTGCCGAAAGTGCAAAGCACTGGGCTTCTATTAAAGGCCTAGACATTTCAAACAGACCCAAAACGCTGGGGAAATGGCTCAGTGTGGCAGGCTTCCTAGGATTCCATATTGGAGGCTTTTGTCCTTCTCATCCTGAACACAATCTGGACCCAAACGTGGCAAGAATATGTACAAATGGACACCCTGTGTGTCAAGTGAAAACGATTAGTACTTGCACCTTGAATTTGCCAGTATTCAACTCCCATTTTACCTCAGAAATGAGAAATTACTAACTGTTCTGCTGCCTCAGAAGCTTGCTCGTCCCTCAGAAGCGGGCCACTCCCTGGCTTCTCCATGTTCTCCGTAGAAAGCTGGGTATTCTCTTGTAGGAAGAGATCTAGGCCTGACCGTTTAGATCAAGTGGACAGTATTGGACAGGTTCTCTTATAAGCTGGTACGCAAATCTGCGGCGGTGCCAGAGGACTGTTCAGAATTCTGCGTTCTTATAAAATGTTCCCAGGATGCACCCCATGGTGATAGATCTAACTACCAGGGAGAGGCACCAGTACTTCCCTGAGCTCTGACCTTTCTCCCAAGCACCATTTGGGTTGCATTGCAGGGGAGGGGGTGCTCAGAACCTGCATGCTGCAGCAAGGATCCACAAAGTAGATTAAAAGGCCCTGCACTACCTTCAGTCCACCAAGGAGCTGTTATTACTGTCGCTTACATCCTGCAGCAAGTGACACAGGCAAAGAAGAAGCGACTACCTCCCTTCCCCCTTGCCTGCTGCTGTGTGTCGTTTGTTCCCAAATGTGCAGTGCCCGTAGTTATTTTGGTAAATGAAAAATTAGTTAATTTTCTTATTTCCAAGGGATGGGAACTGTTGGGAGTTAATACTTCTTCCTGACAGCCTTAAACCACCCCCCACTCCCAATGAATAGGTTTGAATGCAACAGATCCACGTTAATGACTAATGAGAGGGAAGGAGAGCTGGGAGGTTAATGGTGGCCAGTTCTAGTGTTTTGGACCTAGAATCTCGGAAAAGCCAGGATAGAAAAGTGTCAACAGGATACTGCAGAACAGAGCGAATCCCACCACCCATCAGAAAAAGGCAGAACAAACCCAACTCGATGCCTTCAACATCGCAATTCTGCTAGGAAAATAGTGGTAACAACACACAGAACTAAAAATCCAAATTGTGACCGGAGGGTGTAAACACCCACATCTCCTTTGCCTTGGGGCCAAGCACGACTTAAGGAGAGTCATTTCAGTTTTCATGGCTGATGGGTTACTCTACGAAGTATACTCCCCACAATTGGATTCATTTGTAACAAATACCGTAAGATCATATGATGCTTCAGAACCACATGCCACATTTCATGGAGAGAGAAAGTTTCATGATTTCGTTACACATTACAATGCAGCTGCCAAACACTTTGCTCTCCCTCCCCCACCACTAATTCTGAATTTACTAATTTGTAATATCCACTTTTAATGTGTTTGTTTAAAAAAAAAAACAAAAAAAAAAACAGCCACCACCACCACCCCTCCCCAAGAAACAGAGCAATCAGACTGAAATTCTTTGAATACGTCAACTGGAATAACTAATTGAATCAAAAGCACACCCAAAAGCTTTGCCCAAATACTTTAAAAGGTCAAAACTCCATCTTTTTAAGAGGCCATGAATCCCATTGGCAAATGCAATTAAATTCTTGTTTCTCCCACCACCCTTGAAAACAGAATTAGTATTAATAATGCGCCCGCCCTCCCCGATGGTTTTGTAAATTGAAACCCCACTCAGTATGCAAACTGCCCAGGAGCACCCGAGCCCCTTTCTGAACACTTCCAATTTGAGATTTTAAGTTCTATTTGAATCCAACATTTAGTGTTTATCCCTCTGCGCAGTTTTAAGTTTGGGACTTGGTTTAAATCGATACAGAACGGTGCCCTGCCTGAGAGAGAGTGTGCACGCGAGAGCGAAGAAAGCTATAGGATGATACAAGGCTTTTTGTCCTTAAAAGGATTCTCCGAGGCGGGTACTCCAACCAGCAGTGGGTCATTCCTGGCATTTTGCTCACAGTAATTCATTAGTTCAGAAGATGCTTTGGAGACCTAAATGTTCAGAGAGAAAGAACAGGTTTAGTGAGAATGCCTTGGATATCCCCACAAATTCCCCTCATGGCCAGCACTCAACCCACGCGGCCTGCACCAGACCAGCTGCTTTTAAACGTTTTTGAGTTATACAGATGTGCAGCAAGTGTTCTAAGGAGGGGACAGAGACTGGAATTTTAGGGGTGGTGAAGTTACAAGTCCAATGTTTCACAATGGGAACTCTACAAAACTGATCACCAGAAATAAAAAGGGGAAATGAGCGTGGAAAGATATGCTTAAGACTCAGGTATAAAAATAAACTGAAGCGCAAGGGAAAACTCTCTCTTTACTAGAACGAGAGCGCTTTTAAAATTATATTCCCCCACCCCATAAGTAATTTCTGTCATCTTTCAGGACTTTAGGAGAGAATGCATGCCTGGAAGTGGTGATTCTCTGCTGCTAAAAATGGAGGTTTTGAAAACCACAGCACTGAAAGCATTAGAAGCTGTTACTTAGGGTCCTGCTTATTTTAGTTCAAAGATTTATTCTGAGAACTTGGAACCCAGAGTAACAACCCAACCAAGACACTAGATGGAAGGGGAGGCTAACTTGGATGCACCTTTTAGTAATTAGAAGCCTGGTACACATGGTTAGGTTAGGTTTAAGTCAGGGAGGTTTCGCTAGCTTTGGAGACTGTACTTAACGCTGTATCCTTTGCTACTGATTTAACAGCTGGTTGTACATAAGGGCTAACACACAACATACAGAATCCTCATATCACAGGGAGGTCTCTTCTGGTCCCAGATGTGAATTATTCATATTTAATAGTTTTATTCTAGGTTTCTATTTCAGCATCAGATCCTGCCACTGCAAACCCTACCTACAATCACAGACTTAAGAATGAAAAGACCTATTCAATTTAATTCCATCCCACACCCTTGGGTAGCACAGAATGGTCCTTTAATTTGCTTTCTAGTGCTTTGTCCACACCATGTACAATTGACCTAAGCAAAGGGGCTTCCACTATTGCCCTTGAGAGAAGATTTCAGTCAATTACTCCTACCAGTGAGATCTATTAAAGTAAATAATGAGGAGGAGGAGGAAGACAGCCTACACGATACCCTCACTCCAGGATGCAGTCAGGATGCAGTACAGCCTGCAGAAGGAGAGCTTACATTGGAAGATTCAGCAATTTGGTGCATTTCAGTTTCTGAACCTTCTAGCAACAACGCAGTATACAAAGAGCCAGAGGAAGGCTGGCCTGGTGCTGGAGGCACTGGGCTGGGATTCGGGAGATCTGGGTTCAGTTCCGGGCTCTGCCACAGACTCGGACTTTGGGCAACTCACTTAATCTGTGCCTCACTTCTCCCGCTATACTTTCTCCCACCCTCTGTCTTACTATAAGCTCTTGAGGGCAGGGACCATCACTGTTTATTTGCACAGCACCAGTACCCAGCCATGGCTGGAGTCTCGGAGACTAGTGCAATAATACAAAAAGCACTGAAACCCTAGGAGTCATGGCAGGTTTCTAACACCAACTGTCACTAGCCACCCTGACCAAATATGTGGAGGGGACAGTAACTCTCTCTCCTGCAATCAGTGACAAGGTCAAACCTCCAGCTGAAACCAACTACTCACACGTGAAGCTCTAAGGAACAGTAATGACTCCTAATTCCAGAGCAAAGGGAGGGGAGAGAGATTATCTTGACAGGAGTCTGACAGTAGGTGGCTTGAAAGTCCTGGCAGTGATCCTAAACCTTTCAGCTGATCTATAAACAGTTTAAGTGAACTGAATAAGGAGGAGGACGAGAGACAACGGGGATAATACTTAGTCCTGCCACGAGTACAGGGGACTGGACTAGATGATCTCTTGAGGTCCCTTCCAGTTCTATGATGCTGTGTGATATTCTGTACTAGAGGTGTGCAAACTATTGAGGCTGGATGCCTCAGTGAGTTATTCATGAACAGGAGAGACATGTGCAGTCGATCAACATTGTGATGCACTGGTGGAGCATAAAACTTGCAGTGTCAGGTCCAGCTGAAGTCATTCACTGCCCAATTCTCTGAGCCCAATTCTAATCCTCCATCCTGCCATTCTCCTCTCCTAACTTGTTCAACAAAACGTTGGCAGTGGAGCGTCAGAGGACTGGCATAGGATTTGCATTTATTTTCACAGCTGACGTTTTAGTAGTCACTCCTCTAGGAAGCCCACCTTTTTCTCCCATAATAGAAACAGGAGTTCACCCACGTTTATTTGCAATGCAGAGAGACATTTCACTCATTTTAGCTGTGAAACATCCAGAGAAGAAAGGAGGATGTAGAAGGAAAAAAAAAAAAAAAAAAAAAGACATGGGGGAGGCGTCTGACCCACTATCTCACAGGACCAGGAGATCGATTGCTTGGACAGGGCTTGGCTCGTGGCTTTAAAAACCAAACAAACCAAAGCTGACCTAGACAGCACATCTTCTCCATACATGCTACATAGTGGTGTGGTTGCAGTCCCGCCGTTGTTGTTCTTTCCCCCAGCAAAGGCTCTACAATAAGCACAAAGATAGGTAACTATACCCACACCCTTCTTGCTCTTCACCACACATGGTTTTGGATCTGAAAGTTAGAGATGCTTAGTAATACTTGGAGACTCAGCAATGCCTGTGCAAGGGAGACCTGTAATTTGTTGCGTCTTCCCCAAACTGGCCTCTCAGATCAGTGCATCACTGGAGTCTGGAAAGTGGTGCCCCTAAAAACAGCTACAAAACCTCAGGCTGGATTTAAAAAAGAAATTCCAAAGTAGTAGCAGCTCCCCCTGCCCATCAAAAGCTCAAGATGATGAATCTATCCCTGCAAGCGTTGCTGAAACTGGCCGTCAAAGAAAACATTCTTCAACCAGGAAGCATTTAAATCTTAAACCAGGAGGAATTAATGTATATTTAACCAATATTTTAGTTTTTGGATGGTGATGAAAGACACAGTAAAGGCTTTTTTTTGCTCTGCTTGCTGACAGGAAGTGATTTTTCATGAACACTTCTTTGCAGTTACCCAGCCACCCACCCACTTTCCCTCCACTCCCAGGGAGCTTCACTTCAAGCCACCAACAGCAGAAACATTACAACCTTCCTGCCCCTAAAAACCAGTGCATACAAAGCAAGTCTTTTTCCAGATTAGAGCAACACTGCTGGCCTTCTGGCCAAGTGCAGTTCTTCCAGGGCACAAGAGCCCAGGGTTCTAAGAATGACCTTGTGTGTCTTGTTCTTTGGGGTGGAAAGGTCAGGAGAGTCACAGGAGATGACTGAGTTTGTAGGCAACGAGAAGGAATGACTGCCCAGTGGGGCCAGTTAGTACAAGATGCTAATGCACAAACTAGCACCTGTACCCTTCAGCAGAAGCTGCCCACTGGAAATCACATGCTCAATGGAGATACTGCACCTCCTGGAGGGCTAACAGGAGCATGGATCCCAGAACAGAGTAAAATCCTTAAGGATCCACTCTCCAATTTTCAGGAGGCATGGTGGGTGTGAAAGAGGGCGCAAAGGATATATTCCCTGTGCCCAGAACAAACTCTTCAAGAATGCCATGATAAAATGCCTCAAATCAGAGCGTAACGTGCGTGTGTGTACAGAGATGTTGCATTTATTTTGTATTCTAAGACACAGCAATGACAGAGAAGCAGCAGTACACCAGAGACCCTTTGGCGGAGGTTGTGAACGGTGTTCAGGCAGGGTAGGGAGAAATAAAAGTTGAGATGGTTTGTGGGGTACTCATTTAGGAAGCAAAATTCACTTAACAGGTGCTGCAAAACCCAAGTCCACTAGAGAGGTTACAGCAGCATGTGCCTCTGCTACAGGGTACTTTTAGTGCAGAGTTGAGAGAACTGGTTCTGCCCACAGCATGACTGTAAAGGTGACTGAATGTTTTTCCAAACAAGCATTAACAGAGCAGTCTATAAAGCATACAGCACTTTATCCAGAGGGGCAATATGCAGCCGTTCCGAAACAGTGTCTGTCCACAGGAGTTAAAGGAAGCTTGACAGCAAAAGGCCATGATTCAATAGCAACATGGAGAGGGCCTAATTTATGTTTTCGTAGCCCATTCCGGCACAGGTGAACAAGCATTGTACATAGAGGCCCTCTCTTCCCCTCCTCATAACCACTGAGAGAAAGGTTACTCGTGCATGCTACTCCTGATCCCCTTCTCACCTTGATCCTCTCAATTCCAGCCTCGATACGGAGTTGCTCCACCAGCTTCCGGGCCTGTGCTATGTTGTTAGTCGTTGACATTGTCTGCCATCAGTTCTAGCCCCCAGCACTTGAGAACGCTACAACAAAGCAAAACGAGAGAGAGAAAAGTTGGATTTAAGAATCGAAAGGTTCACTCTGCGCTACATCCTCTTGGAAAGCTGGACAGGGAGAGTCCTAAAACAGCAGAATTTCACCTTCTTGTCCACTTCTTGTCTTCTTCACACTGACCCTAATGCAACACATAAGATGTCATTGTTCAGAACTGCAACAAGACACCCATGTAACCATTCTGGAAGAGATCCCATGTAATATGTTCTGATTTTTTCCCAAGTTCCCTTTATTCAATACCTTTTATTCAAAACGTAATTCCTGTGCTCCTATTTATATATTATAAGGGTCTTTTCAGCAAGGGAGAAGCTTACTAACTACAGAGGAAAGTGAAAAGACTATACAGAAAGTGCTGCCAGATGCACAAATTAAACAGACTGAAAAATTAACAGGAATATTTTTCTGTTATCTTAGGTGAAACATTTTTAGTTAGACGAGTCTCATTGTTTCCTGAGGTTCCCACTCTTCTTGTCTGTTTGTTGTATTTACCAGTTGTCTCATCACACACTGCCTCAGAGCTTCCAGTCTAAGTAACTGTTTCTCTGCTCGGTGTGTATGGTGCCTTGCACAGTGGGGCCCTGATCCATGATTAGGGCCCCTTGGCACTAGTACAATACAAAACAACATACATTACCACCACCACCTCACCCCCTGCAATTTTTAAATGGGTGTCTTTGAAAAGCAGAGTAAGATGCTCAAATGGCTCCATAAGGGAGAAGTCTCCAGTGGGATCTGAATTTAGATGGATAGTCAAGGAGCAGAGGAGACCCAAGGAGGTTCTTCCAGATTGCAGGAACAACAAAGGAAAAGGCTCTCACACCAGAAAGGAGGCCAGTGCTAGACAAGGAGCAGAGAAGTCAATCAGATGAGCTGATGCAAGGCAATTACAAGGATATTTAGAGCATGCGTCTCAGATGAGGTCTTGCAAAATAAGGACATGAGTGCACGTGAAAGCCATGGCAGCATGGTTCAGAGTCACAGACAGCAACATGAAGGGATTTTATTGTCTGTTTTCTGAAGTATGATCTGCTCAGCTGCCCTGGATGGAGGGTCCAGTGCAGAAGGGACTGAGACCTGGGTACCATCAATGCTGCAGAAAGTCAAATGCACTGGGGGACTCTTATGACATGGCGAGGCTCCACCACAGCTCATAGTGTTTAGCTGTGCAGTGCAGACACAAGCAAGGTTCCAACCATGCGACCGCCTTGGATTTTAAGAAGGCTGTAGCCTGGCTCAGAACAAACATGGTTCCAAGTTGCACAGCAAAGCAGAGGCAACAATTTAACACTGTCCAGGACTACTACATTTGTCCCGTGAATGAATTTGCAGAGCAGAGGCCAGTAAAATTCAGGGCAATCAAAGCAGAGTAACTGAATGCCATTTCTTAATGGCCAGAAAGTAACAAAAACAATGTTGGGTGCGATCTACTTATCGGCAGGTTTATTCAAATTAAAATAAACCTCTGCTACTGCCTTCCACGTCTGTTGCTGATGAGCAACTTGGCAGTCCCCTGGTGTACACTCATGGACGCAGCATGTGATATGCAGTAGTGTTAGCCTCTGCCACAGTTTCAGCCTGACCCATTTGGCAAATTCTGCTCCCTGATACCAGCCGCTGAAAGGTCCCACAGAGTGCTGCTACATTTGTATTATAGAGGGGTCATCCGAAAGAGCCTCCTGGGCATCTCCTGACCGTGACTTACCCATGACCTGAAGGAAACTGTAGAGAACTGAGACAAGAGGGAAGGATGGTGTCAACGCTACCTCCCCTCTTGCAACTCCCATGCCGATTGCCAAACCCCCGATAATTGCAACTGAACTTAAAATCAGACCAAACACCAGGCTGGAGATGAACCACACTCCCAGATCTCTAGTCAGCCACGTACGGGAATCCTGGTGTCCTAGCTTTAATCCACAATTTTTCCAACTCAGACAGCTTCAAAGCAGACACTAAAGTGCTCTTTTTAAGAGGGGAAAACAGGCATCTGTCCTGCTTAAAAATATCTCTCTCAGTCTAAATATAGACATTAAAAGGGTGTATTCTAGACCAGAATGGCATGCTCTGGGCATGTTTTGTTTGGCAGAATTGTGCAATCCTCATTGAACTTTTAGATCCATGACAAATTCTACTCATGAATTTCGTTTTGTAACATCGAACGCTGAAGAAAAACAAATGGTGTTTCAGCCAACATTACTAATTCTATTATTAGACTACTCCCTAACGCAGTAGGGAGGAATTTATTTGGAAGTTTCCTTCCCTATACACTGGAACATGTTATCATTATCAGGGCAAGGTACCAACCCTTAACATACGGTTACTGGAGGATCTGTAGTCAACAACATTTTAAAAGGGCAGGCAAAGCTTTTTTTTTTTTTTTTTTAAGCTGGTGGAGGCAAGTCGGCTCCTGGAGAATTTCTGGTTTCTCAAGAAAAGAAAAAGCCGCAGAGAAAATCCAGGTGGTTTACAACAGAAAGTAGGTCTTGCCCGAAACTGGTGGCTCCTGCAACTACTCAAATCCAAACTCAGAGAACTCTGCAGATCAGGGCATAATGGTATCTGGAATTAAAAAGGGATGGGATCCTACAAAAATCTTAATCAGCTGTCTCAGCACACTACCCTCACGAGACCCAAATGTCACAATCTTAAAACCTTTGCTTCCCCGCAGTACAATCTGCCTGCTTGAGATTGCCTCTAAGGGTGCTTGGCACAGCATTAACTTCTATGACTCAGCACTTTTCTAGACCCAGTCTGACTAGGGAGAGCGCGTGCGTAGGACGGCTCCAAGATTTGATCTTTTCCCATGATAAAGCAACCACGGTTCCACCCCCCGCTCACACATACAGAGTTTTGAAAATAGTTGCTTTAAAAAGTAGCGTTTCTAGATTGTACCAACATAAGCTGGTAGCTGCAAAGGGCAGCTTACCTTGAACAAAGTTTGCTATTGTCGTGTGAAGAGCTACACAAGAACTGCTAGTCTCCCTAACAAATACTGACAAATTCAGAAGAGGAATGCCAGTGGCCTGTGATGTGACCTTGTATCATTTATAGGAAGCAAAACTTATTTAGCACTGAGCTCTTATACGAAATTAAGCCAGAGTTAGGTATTAATTAGTAGACTGCCAACGTGTCTGTGGCATTAACAGTGCAAAAGGCAGGCTAGTTTTCTCCTGCCCCTTGCTGGTTTTAGTGCAGCCAACAGTGTGTCTGGATCAGTGATGTCTCATTTACATATCTAAAGAAAGTAAGTTATAGCCTGGTGAAATAGCCTATTAGGCAGCAGGACCATTATTAAAAAGGCAGCTACAGCGGAGTACTTCCTACAGCATATGCAATGGTATTAGGACCAGGGAAGAGAACTGGCAAGACCTTATTGCAAATAAAGTAGCCAAATAGTCATTGTTAAAATATTAATTGTTCATCCGGATAGGACTTATCACAGAGTTGGAGGGGGAAAATACAAGCAAACAGCACAAGTCACCTGCTTGTATCTTTACAGCTTTCTGTTTATGGAACGCCACCGGTGAATCAGCCAAAGCCTGTTTAATGAAATTATAGCAATACCCTGAGCAGTGCATTGTACTAAGAAGTGCAAGATCATGCACAAATTTGAGCTTATTTACATAACATTCAGCTTAGTTTCCAGATGAGGGACATAAATCTGACACAGCAAAGGACAGATGCACCGCACCGCAGAGTTATCTGCCTCTCATGCTAGCTTTACAATTCCTAAGCCAATAGTCTAAACCTTTTGCAAAGGGTAAGAGTCCTCACTCCTCCCTCGCCCTGGCTTAAGAGGGTCTATCTGCAGGTACACACTGTCCATCGACAGCAATAGTTTGCAACACAGAATTAATGAGTGTATGTCCTTCACTTTTAACCCATAAATGATGTTTCATTTAGTCACTCAGGAAGTGCAGAAGAAATCCCTCTAATGGTTAATTTGGGAAAAGCCCACAAATAACTCATTCTTTTGAAGGTAGGCAGATTTCCTTCCACTGCACTGTACTATTTTGTGACAAAAAACTCCCCCAACTGATGGGTATAGTAATAGGACATACCAAACAAACAACATTAAAGAGCAACGTACTCCACGTGCTACCAATTTCAAAGCAGACCATCACTAAGAGCCATTGCTGGTATGTTTATTAATTTTATTGCAACAAAAAGATGAGGTAGGCAAAACAGCCCTGCCCTAGAGTTTCCAATCTAAGTTTTAGATGGGACACCAAGCAGGGAGGAAGGAATACAATCATAAGGATATTCTGCTTAGATAAGTACATGAAGTACTGGCCCATACCAACATCTGCATTCTTCTGCGATTTAATGGTTTGAGAAAGTGCAGCCTAAAGGTTCCCTTAAAATAAAGAATGGAGAGCAATATAAACCCATCTTTGAAACTATTCAACACCAGAAGGCAGCAGGCTAGGCATGAACTATGTTACTGTAACACTGTTGAGAAACTGATGCTGAAGATCATATTTCCCTGGGAACGTTCTTCTGGTAAGTCCCAAATAGAGGAACAGTTGCTAAAGATGGAGAACACCCTAATGAATATGGTAAACCTTGCTTTGCTTATTCAAGCAATAAAGACACTGAAATAATAACTAGAAAAGGACATGAAAAAAAGACCTGAAGAGCTCTGTGTTGCTCGAAAGCTTGTCTCTCTCACCAACAGAAATTGGTTCAATAGAAGACGTTATTTCACCCACCTTGTCACTCTAGAATCCTGGGACCAACACGGCTACAACACTGCAAAAGAAAAATAAAGATCAAGCATCTTGAAGATCAATACAATGCATGCAACCAAAGGACCCTGTATATTTCTGCGCTGCGATGGCACCTTGCAGCGTTCTTACGGCTGGGCTGTGAAACGGTCCATGTTGCCTCGGTACACCCAGGAATGCAAGCTCAAACAGACTGGCGTTTGAACCAAGTTAACCCATGTTTAAATGACAAGCCTGGTTTACAGTTATCATGGTAGAAAGATCATTTTTGCAAGTCACTTTACACCACCTTTTTATTTTGCATCTTTTCTGCTTCACCTGTTTTTTCATAGTCTAACTGCATTCCTGTGAATGAAAGTAAATCCATATGCCTCTCTACGTGCAATGAAACCAGTTGCCTATTGTAATGGGATACAATTGCCATCTTAACTGGGATTATGCAGCTTCAGGGCTGAAAGGAGGATGCTGAGATATAATCTGCTCTGTTTTGGGGGGAGGGGGGTACAGTATCTTTGTATTGTGAAATGTATATGACAGAACTAAGACATGATTCCAACAGCAATAACCACGAATAGCAACATTTCAGTGCCCAAGAAACATAAGTCAGAGTAGAGACGATGCATTATATGCCACCAGTGATAAAATGTTTACAGATCAAACTACATTTCTATACAGCTTTTCAGCATAAAGGCTTCCAAAGTGCATAATAAAATAAACGCTTACCATGACTAGAGTACTTTGGAAACAAAAAGTGCTATGAAAATATCAACTAGGCCTCACAAGAGGACTGTCGACCAAGAGTCAAATTGGGGGGGGGGGGGGGGGAAGGAGTGGGACAACTTCTCTATCTAAAATAATTCCAGAATAGCTGAATGGTTCTGCTAAAATGATCAAGGTAGCACAGTTGATCGTTACTGTACATTTGTCATAATGAGGCTTCAGTGTTAACTGAGATTAATTGTCTTGCTTTATCATCTGCAGAGTCAAAATGACAAGTATTGCATGAGGTCACATTTGGAGAGTTTTCTTCACGGTCATAGAGGCTAGGAAGCTTTTTTAAATGAAAGCTTAAATTCTGCACAAACTAGCGGGGCCCAGAGAAGTGCTGGCAAAGCAACTACACCAGACCAGACCAATGTTGCTCAGGTCTTGGTCAAATAGATGATAGCCCCATGTTTCAGATGGGGAAACTGATGTACAGAAAAGGGACTTGTCCAAGGTCACACACAAAGTGACAGAGCATGGATTAGAAATCTGACGTTCCCTGGTTCCCAGTCCTGAGTACAGTTCACTGCCTTAATATATAGGGATTACAATCTACCACTGAAATTCTCTGCAATGGAACGTGGCAGTTGCTTGACAGTGCAGATCAATGATTCACAACTGTCTGGACAAGATGACAGTGAAATTTATATACAGCAAGGAAGTCCAGGCCTAATATGCAGTGGCACAGATTGTGAATTAGTGTAATAGATCTTGATGCTCTTTGTACTGACAAGGTGTGCAAGGCAAGCAGCGCTCCTAAGTCAAAATAATGGTCTCTTGAGAAAGCTAGCACTTGTCTAAGGAAGAAAACCTACCCACAAAATGCCAAGGACCAGTCTGATTACTTTAGTAGCTTCAAAGAGTATTCCAGGTACTTATGATTGTTATATTGTTTAAACAGACTGAGAAGCAGCCTGTCTTGTCAAATGATAGTAGTGAAGGAAATATGTCCACGCATAAGGGTATGGGAGCTTACAGTTGCATAGTAAAGGAGATAAAACCTTTGCCTTGTTACAGAGCAGTTCTTATAGTAGTTTGACACGTCATATGAAGCTATATCCGAAATGGAGGTGCTGTAAACATAAAAAACGTTGGTGACATTCACCAAGTAGGAATAGTAAGAACTACCGTTCCCCAGCAGCATTTGCAACCCAAACACGACAGTGCTGAGCTACTGCATGAGAACCAGAAAGTGACTCAGCTAGTTTGACTGTCCAAGCTGAGAACGAACACACACATGTAAGTCACATGATTAGTGAAAAACAAGTTAGATTTTTAAAAGTTGTGATGTTTTTCTGTAGCTTGAATACTAAAATTAGGTAGAAAATGGGCTTCACCTATGATTTTGTCACTTGAATCTGTCCCTTTATCTTTTGTTTTCTGGAGAACAGAGTGGCTACTTTTGGCTAGGAACATGGCATGAAAAGTGAAAGAACACAGTCTCTGTGCTCTACAGTCATTAAAGCCTGATCCTGAAATCACTGACGTCTGCAGGAACTGTGTATGCACAATGGGTATATCAGGTAGATAAGGGTGCAAGACTGGCCCATAGTTTTTATAGAGGGGCATTCAAATAATTGTTCCCCTCCCCCATCACCGCCATACAGACCTCCTTTACATACAAAACTAACTCAGCCATGTTTGGTTTAGCTTGAGTTTTGGACCCTAGTAAACTGAAGTTTTCACACATGTTTACAACAGAGTTGCACTAAACTCATCACCACAGGTTGACAGTGCAGTGACTGAGCTTTGAACCCCCCAGATTGCTGCCCCCTGTATCTCTTAATGCACTGTGGTCATGTATTAACAAAGAAGGGGTAGATAGTTATATCTAGTAGGACCATGGGTGAAAAACTACAATCCTAGTTTCACTTGGGATTATCTACAGATAATCTGATCAAAGAGTTGCTTTGTAATTCTCATCAGATCAGTGCAGAACATTTAGGACCCAACTCTGCAAAGGGTCAAGAGTCCTCAACTCCCATTTTATGAGCATGGGCTCCAGTTTGTAGAAACCCAGCTAGGTTTCCTTAATACGAGTATGCAAAGGGACTTTTTGAAGCTATTTGCCATCCTAATTTCTGTTAACTTTTGCCAGTTTCTGGGGTTTGACATCACTACTTGGAACAAACACACCCACTGGAGCTCTGACATGCATAACAAAGGGAGACAGGCATCGTTCATGCCTTTGAGTGTTGATTGTGTAATTCTTCAAAGCCCAGATTCTTTTTGTTTTAAAAATACACATTTCCACCATCAGAGTCTCCTCCCCAACCCTCAAAAGAGTAACCATTGAATATTTCTATTATATAAAACTACTTCAGATGCTACCTCTGGCCTTCGTGCACAACATGCATCGAACGTTTCCAAGTGCACTTAATACCTGTACTGTATCTGAATAAAATGTTCAGATTAGCCTCACCTGAAAGCTCAATATGTTCTGGTTCACTCAAGAAGGTACATTTGAAGTACACTTGAGAAGCAAAGGCCCCTCTACATTTTACTTTCACAGCCAGAAGAAAGGGAAAGTTAAATTTCACTGACCATTTTCAGTTATCCTGCATTTAGCTTCCTTCTAAATTAACTTCATTTTCATTTCTAACCTAGCAATTGGAGTCATGGGGACGGGATGATGAAACTTCATCTCAAAGACCCAGCCGGTATTCTAAGCCTGGATGGCATTTCAGTGCAGGTGCACCAAGCCATTGTTAAGATATGGAGGTATGAAACTGAATACCTTGCTTCTCTTGTCAAGGGAACTACATGCCTTGTTATAATCTAGCATGCTTTACATGAAAAGGCTGACAAATGCAAAAATTCAACACAGCCTATGGAAGAACTGGAACTCTGGGAGCTATGCTGTAGATCAAGATATCCAGGGGTTGTGTACACTAGACCGATTTTTCTGATTTCCTACCATTGCTACCACTGGACGTGGCACTGAGAGAGCATAGACAAGGTGCTGGCAGTCAGCGTGTTGTCTAGACCTGCTCTGGGGAGGGTTAAAGGACAGTTGTTAGAAGGCTGGCAGCCCCAGTTGACAGTAGCACTCCCACCAGCCAACGTTACCAAATAGCGTAGCTGCTAGGGGCGGGGAGCTTGTATGGACTCTCCTCTACGATTAGAAAGAACTCGGTGGGACCACAGGCAAGTCACTTAACCTGCCCAGGCCTGTTTCTTCATCTATAAAGTGGAAATGGAAATACCTGCCCATCTCATAGGGATATTGAGGGTTAGTTAAATTTTTTTAATGTGCTAGGATGATAAAGCCATATTAACCCACCTCCGTAAAGCCCTCAGAGCTATGGAGAAAAGGTGCTGTAGAGAAGGCCAATGATGATTTCTTACTGCTGATTCATTCTAAGTGTAGGGAAGAAATAATTGCTTAGACATTCGTTGTTTGCTTCCAGACTTTATGGTCAGCCAGCAGCTGCTCACCTGGGCTCCTCTGCAGGAACAACTACAGCTGCTGGAGAAGCAGCAGCAGCACTGGAAGTTAAATGAAAAGGAGCTTTGGAGGGAAAAGAGGCAGCCTAAGAAACAAGCACTGCAGCTGGGTGCATTTCCTCGGCTGCATTGCATGGCTTCCAAGCCCAATTTCTAGTACGGCATTGTAAACAATTCAATGAGACAGCTAGTATTTATTTCCACATCAGGTAGACTTACATTGGAGATTTAGCCAAATAAAAAATCCCTCAGCTACTGGAGCATACAGCAGTTATGCAACTCAGATTATTACAACGCATATGTGCTGCTCTTCCATTGACCCAACATGCACCCATTCAACACACACATTGCACCCACCAATTGCAGTCCCCTTTTGTTAAGCAAGCTAAAAAGGCTGCTATAACTACAGATCTGGTCATGCATACTTCCAGTCTGAGCTGCATGGTAGCAGTGTGCTCCCAGGCTTTAAGAACATCTCAATTAGTTTCTTTGAAAAGGTGGAGGATAGTTAAATTGCCTCTCAAATTGAGATTGCTGGAATGTTTCAGGTAGCCAAGCTATAATACCGGTCACATTCCAGGACTGATTTGCCAGACAAGTATTGAAAAAAAGATTTCCGTTACCCTGGTAAATAATTGACTAAACGCGTCATTAGCAACTGGAAACCATGAACACAAAAGATCCAGCAGCTTGCTGCATAGCACATGAAAGGCTTGGATTACTGTTTCAGGACCTTTAAGAAGCCCAAATAAACTTTTGAAGATGTCATCCATAGATTTATAATGGATATGTAAACTCCCAGCGTGAAATCCTTTGGAAGAGGACCTTATGGAAGTATGTTTGAGCAAAGCACTTTTGATCCTATGATAGTTCATATCAGAATGAGGTTTAGGCCACATCTGATCCTCCCTCTTTTTCCCCCAAGGAGAACATTTTTAAAGTGTTGTGTACTTGGGAATACAATTTTAAAGAGAATAAAGGGAACACAAAACAGTCAGGACACCTGGGCTGTTCTCAGATCTCTGCCACTGATTTGTGGTATGACCTTGGGCAAATAATTCTCCCACCCAACGTTCCTCACCTGTAGGTCAGGGATGATACATTACAAGAATATAGATAGAGGCACGAAAGAATATTTAGACTTGTCTAGGAAGACCTTTCCTTTCTGTGTCATCTCTATTCATGACTCTGCAAAGGCAGAACAGAACTGAAGACTGTTCACATTCCATAGACTGTTTTGCTTTTGCTGAGAAACAAGGTAGAGGAGGGAATATCTTTTATTGGACCAACTTCTGTATCAGGTTTTCTGACTTCCCGTGTATGGGAGCATGTGGTGATTTCTTATTTGAAGGGGTCCCTTCTGAAGTATGTAAGGTGCAGGAGATGGTTCCTCAGTTTTTCTGAAGTCCTCCTGCAGAGCTGTGCAGCATATTTGAAGTTGTATCGAGTGGTCAGAGGGATACAGACGGTAAGTCCTCTGGGGATGATGTTTTGTTTCTTGCATCAGGAAGCAGATGTTTCTGTTTACTCTGACTTCCTTCTTCATGTTGTGAAGTTTCCATTTTAAACAGCAAAATTCAGTATCTTTCATGTTGTTTGCAGCACTGTAGCTGTGTCGGTCCCAGGATATGACACACACAAGGTAGGTGAGGTAATATATCTTATTACTACTACAAAGGCAGCCATTGAGAGAGATGGCAATCAATGCAATTAATAACGTGTATGTAAATACAATGTAAGTATTGCACCAATAGAAGATATGACCTCACCTACCTTGTTTTTGATAACCTGGGACCAACAAGGCTACAACACTGCAAACTGCTTTCCATTCTGTTTTTCCATTACATTCATGACTCAGCAAAGCGATGCTATTGGAAAGAAATCTCTTGCCTCATTCCCCCTTTGCCTAGGCAGGTTTTAACTCTTTGGAGTCCTGGGTCAGAGAAGGGAGAGATGGAGTCGGAAGACAGTGCTTCTGCAGGGAAACAGCCTGAGTTTCAGAAACGTTGCATTAGTACATGCAAAGTTAAAACACTCCTATATGTATATTCACGTGGTCATGTGAGCAATTACAGCACGATTAGAGTCATAAGCTTCAGAAAGTTAGGCAGCCTTGAAGTTCTCTGCCTATCTCCACATTCCTCTTCCAACAGCACAGCACTCTGAAGACTTGAGAAAGGGAACAAACTACAGGTCATGATCACCCGGTCATTGAAAACTCCACGTTGACGAGGTGATGTAAGCATAGGACACATGCTACAGCAACAAGGTAATAACACTTCCCACATAGCAGCAGCAGGACAGACCTGTGGAAAGAACAGCATTGCTGCACACTCCTGAATGCAAGCAAAATACTACAAAGGCAGCTGCTGGGAGAGAAGGCGATCAACGAAATTAAGAATGTGTACGCAAACACAACACAGGTATTGTACTAACTGGCAATGTTTGGAATCTCTTTAAGGAAAGAAGTGTTGAAAGCAGTGAGGAAGGACTGCACAGTTTTGCAGCAACCAGGCAGTAAATCGAGAATGGGGGTGAGGGACAGAGCAGCAATAAGTAAGAAGCAGGAACAGAGCAGGCAAGCAGAAAGAATTTTGATATGGGGAGGGTTGCATGAATTCCAGGCAAAAGATAACAGCAAAACTGATCATGAAAAACAAAGAGCAAGTCCCAACAGCAAAGCTAGATTGAGTTGTGGGAAGGCCAGAATCCTCTGTTTTCAATTAACAAAATATGCAGATCAGTTAACTGAAACCCATCTCTCACACAGGATATAAAACAATCTCATTGGTGTATAGAGGCATGTGATAGTCTGACACCTCTGCCCCACAAACCAGTTCTTTTGATCTAATGACTGGCTAGCAGTTAGCTGGAGAAATCCTTGCAGAAACGTTCCCATGTAATTGTGACAGAAAATCAAGTTCCATCAATAAATCAAACAAAGTAAAGGCTCTAAATAAGGCTGATCTAAAAGCAGGTTTCTCTATTTAAAATACATAAATTCCCTTTAAAGGGTTCAAAAACCTAACAGTTTCTTCAGAGTTTAAGTTCTGATCAAATGCTTTGCACAATGTTTATTACTGCTTACACACTAACATACATGTTGATTTGTGATCCATAAGTTGCAATGCAACAAACATCTGAAAAATGATATTTAGTCATGAAAAAACAAGAGTCCCCAAAGCCTGGGATCATTTCAAATTTGTTTGGTTTGTTATTCCCATGAACTATAGAGAATCCTCTGAGTTTCTCACTACAGTTTCCCTATTCCCAAAGCAATTTTTCATGCCCAAGGTAGTTTACAATTCTAATGATTTCAGAGTTTATAGCAGAATGATTGCTTTGCTGAGTCACAAACAATGCAGGGATACCAGTGATTATTGCACTCAGCTGTGAGAAATCGTGACTCAGTACATTAGAGTACTGGAGTAGAACACAAGATTCAAAAAACACCCTCGGACTCCATCTTAATTTGGCTTTTAAGGATTATTTGCCCACTTTCATACCCCCGACTCCTTTCCATCAAAACACCCTGCCTGTCTGAATATAGTCTTCAAAATTAGCTCAGGAGCAAGAGACCTGAGTTCAGTTCTCTGTTCAGTACTGTAACATCACTGTGGTGGCAAACGTGTTAAGTGGCAAATTTTTCTGCATATCTTGGAGTCTAGTTTTCCCATTCCTCCCCCAACATCAAGAGCATTCAAAGTGATGCACAATCCTCCTGCCAATCCTCCTGGCATTCTCTTGATGTAGTGCAGTGTTTAATATACAGCATCCAAATTAAGAGGATGAGCTGCAACACTCAGAAGCATACACCGAAAAACTACAGAGAAACCTGACTTGTCCTGACATGTTTTTGTCTGCAAGGTATGAGGTGACATTCAAAGCAGTTTAATCATTTACCTTGTATAAAATGGAATGCTCAACAACAAATCCCTTTCTCTTCTATGCAATCAGTGCCACCTCCACCCTCCCACCCACAGGGTGCTCTCAAGCTAAGGACAGGAAGTATTACAGTAGGAAATAAATATGCATTGATCCCTCTGGTTTCGGAATTCTTCCCATACTTCTCATAGCTGGGAAGTAGCCACTCCTAGCTGGCTACATAAACAAGTTAACATCTGAGTTAACTGCTGAAGCTATGTTGGGGTTTTGTTTTTTTTAAATATTAAATAAAAATAACTTAATTCTGATAGATGTTTCTGGATGTCACAGAGTTCAACATGCTACATGAAAAGCATCTCAAGAATGCACTTTGTGATGCTGAGGAAGCTTTGCTTTGGTTTCACATCCCAAATCTCTGAAACTGACTGAACTGTCTCCCACACATCCTACCATCGAGAGCTGATGGAACTGGCCAGGGCATAAGCTCAGCATTTGCACCCTGGGGAGTCTATTTATGAAGTAGATGTCTAGAGAAAGAGGTTTGAGAGAGAAGAACATATCGCTCCTTCAGGATCTCCTTTGGCTACTGCCTCTAATTTACTGCAATTTGTAAGCCAGCTGCTGCATGTAAGTATTACAGCAGAGTGTGTAATTCCACCTCAGGATAGGAAAACTCTTCAGTACAAAGAAAAGGAGGACTTGTGGCACCTTAGAGACTAACCAATTTATTTGAGCATAATGCATCCGATGAAGTGAGCTGTAGCTCACGAAAGCCTATGCTCAAATAAATTGGTTAGTCTCTAAGGTGCCACAAGTCCTCCTTTTCTTTTTGCGAATACAGACTAACACGGCTGCTACTCTGAAACCTATTTAGTACAGGTAAGACACTATTACCAAGTTGTGGAGCTATGTAGAAGTGTGCACACTCACACACTCAGACATAAAAGCCAGTCCCCCATGTGAACATCTTTCTGCATCAGTGACCTAGCACTGCTTTCATCATCAGCACTGCACTATAAAAGCAATCTTGTCTGGGAGTCTGAAGTAGGTTCTATACTTCATTTGTGCCCAGCAGGGGACAACCATCAGGGAATTACAGAAAAAGGGTACCTGCAAATTCAGCCCTGTTCCCTCCCTTTCCCTCTCACATTCTAATTGCAGATAAAAAGGGCACAAGCTAAAAAGGCATCAAGACTATAGGGAAGCATATAGCTTAGTAGTTTAACAGCTAGGTTGGGGAAGCCTCTGACTCAGTGGCTAGTTAGGATTGACACCCTGAAAAGACTAATTCTCATTTTAAAACATCTTAATTTTGCAGTGTTCAATAGAGGGGACAGGCCAGTTTTATAGCTCAGAACAAGTCTGAGACGAGGCACCATCAAATAATGCTACAGCATGTACATACACCCACCCACTTTTACCTTCTTAACACATTCTTAGGGCCAAGCTTTTCAATAGCAGAGCCCCCACAACCAGGGCCAGATTTTCAAGAGCTCAGCTTCCATTTAGATACAAATATAAGTGGATAGATTAGTTGAGCTCTTGAAAATGTGGCCCTTAATAAGGGCCAAACAGGAGTTTAACTCTGGAAAATCTGCCCCATAGTTGAGGATATGGGGCACTTGAAAGTCTGGCCCTGATTGCTGCTTGCTGGGACTACTGTGGAGAATTTGAAAATCCTCTCACATCTAGGAATGGTTTCCTCAGAACGTTGTTTAGAGCACATTACTCCTACCTACAATTCAAGCTAGGAGAAGGGTAGCACATAGAGTGAACACAACGCTCCTTCCAGACAAAAACAAAATAATCCACAGATCTATGGTTCAGGAAGAGCATACTGAATCACTGGATTCTGAAGTTCCCGTAGTTCAGTGTAGATACTAGAGCAAGGAGTACTTGTGGCACCTTAGAGACTAACAGTAGAGACTGGGAGTGGCTAAGTCATTATGCAAGGTAGCCTATTTCCCCTTGTTTTTTCCTACCCCCCCCCCCCCCCAGACGTTCTGGTTAAACTTGGATTTATGGTCTCTGTGTATATAATGTCTTCTGCAGTTTCCACAGTATGAGCTGTAGCTCACGAAAGCTCATGCTCAAATAAATTTGTTAGTCTCTAAGGTGCCACAAGTACTCCTTTTCTTTTAGTGTAGATACTGTGTCCTGCATCTCTTGAAAGATAGCCAAAGCACTAGGTTATCCACCAATCCTTCCCTATACACCACCACCACTCAGAATGACAGCATAGCTACCTGCCTCAAATATTTACAAGACAATGGACAGCCCTCAGATATCTACCCCAAACACACTGCCAAACTCATCCATTTCATCCTTGCCCATAACCATTTTAAATTCAACAACAAAACACTTTGTCCAAACCATGGGAACAGCCACCGGTACTAGGATGGTTCCCCAATATACCAGCCTCTTCCTGGCCACCTTGAATAGGAATTTCTCGCCAAATGCACCACAAAACCAATTATATACCTGAGATACATCAATGGTATTTTCATCCTCTTCACAGGTGTTAAACTCTCATAGATTTTCACCACAACTTCAACTACCACCACCTGTCCATTAAACTCTCTCTAGAACACTCCCACACCAGCATCAACTTCCTGGACATCACAATCAGCTTCAACAATGGAACACTACAGACAACTATATACACAAGAAACCCACGGATCACCACACCTACCTTCATAGATCCAATAACCGCCACAAACACACCAAGAAATCTGTTATCTACAGCCACGCACTCAGATACCACAGAATATGCTCTGAGGAGAAGGTCTCGGATATACACCTTAACACACTCAAAACTGCCTTCGCCCCTAGTTGTCATTTACCACCCTACACAGGAACCCATACAGGATATCAAACAATTACAATCCATACTCGATGGGGACCCCATCCTGAACAAAATCTTTCCTGAATCCCCTCTTCTGGGCTTCAAATAACCCCCCAACCTCATCATCAGAAACAAGCTCCCCACAGACCAGGACACACCAACTCATAGCAGCAACAGACCCCGCCAGAACAGATGCAAAACCTGTGGACATATCTCCATGGGTCCTACACATGGGTCCTACACCCAAGATCCATGGGTCCTACACATGCCTGTCAACATGTGGTGTACCTCATGCAGTGCACTAACTGCCCCAACAACTATGTGGGTGAAACCAGACAATCACTACGCTCTCTAGAATAATCCTAACACAGGAAGATGATAAAAGACAAACACCGTATCACCTGTGGGTGAGCACTTTTCACAAAGCGATCACTCTGTATCTGACCTACCCATCCTCAAAGAAAACCTGCGCAACACTTTCAAAAGGAAAGGAGTACTTGTGGCACCTTAGCAACTAACCAATTTATTTGAGCATAAGCTTTCGTGAGCTACAGCTCACTTCATCGGATGCATACTGTGGAAAGTATGCATCCGATGAAGTGAGCTGTAGCTCACGAAAGCGGATGCTCAAATAAATTGGTTAGTCTCTAAGGTGCCACAAGTCCTCCTTTTCTTTTTGCGAATACAGACTAACACGGCTGTTACTCTGAAACACTTCCAAAGGATGAGCCTGGAAGCTTAAATTCATAACTTTGCTAGACACTAAAAATCATGGTCTTAAGAAAGACACTGGATTTATGTCTTATTACAACACTCTATAACCCACTAACCCACCTTTTGTCCTGGGACTACAGAGGTGTTAACGAGCCACTTCACCCTAAATGGTCCCTTAGAATATGTGCTAACTTCTTATGCTAAACGATCTGTTTGAACTTGTCTTTAGCTGTGACTCTCTTCCTCAGGACCTGAGGAAGAGCTCTATGTAGCTTGAAAGCTTGTCTCTCTCACCAACAGAAGTTGGTTCAGTAAAAGGTATTACCTCACCTACCTCTTCTCTCTAATAACAACAGGGATTCAATCTGCTTTTCTTATACATGTTAAAACTATTTTTAATCACAGTGTCTCCTAACATGGTTTTTTTTTTTAAAAAGTGAGGACAGGTCTCCAAAGAAAATCCTTGCTTGCAGATCACTGACCTGCACTGACCCTGGAGGAAAAAAGTGCTCTTCCCACACTGCTCCTGGATGACAGCCAGGAGTGCACTGGCAGCAACTAGAGAAGCAGAGCGGGACTTGACATGAGGTAATGCACATGTTACTGAACTGATTCTTAGCACCAGTCTTAACCCAAAGCAAGGCTGGTGTTTCAGGAAAGGAGGAGGGGGATGGAGACTGGTAACCGAGTGTACACTCATTTGGTGGTTATTTCTTTTAACAATGACCTCATGCTTTTTTGGAACAGAGAGTGGCTGTTGGGTGATGGCTTTTACTTCTTGTCTCGGGAGAACAAAGCAGGCTCCATTTTTCTTTTACACTTCCTGCATCAGTAGCTCAACAGCTGAATGAGCTATTGAAATTTTTCCTGAGTGCTGTAATTTTTTTTAAACCTCCAAATTTCTATGGTGTGACAAACAATACACGGTGAGAGCACTGCAAGAATCTCTGCAGACAGAGCCATATTTTGGGTTGGAGCACATAGCCTTAAAGGGACAGTGTCAGGTAAAGATAAGCCCCACCTCACCCCCCCCCCCCTTTTCACTTTTGTTTGTTAAGAGGATTTAACAAATGCAAGAGACGTGCCTGCATTTTGGTTTGGGCTTAAACATTTCCCCGCAGCGTTTACAGCCCAAACGCTGCAGCACAGTGCTCATGCATGAGGACTAGCAAGTGAAATTAACCTAGTCTATTTTCCTAATAGCAAATATTTTATATTCTAACCAAGTGTTCCATCTAGGGTGAGGTTTCAGAGTAGCAGCCGTGTTAGTCTGTATCCGCAGAAAGAAAAGGAGGACTTGTGGCACCTTAGAGACTAACCGATTTATTTGAGCATAAGTTTCATGAGCTACAGCTCTTCAAATAAATTGGTTAGTCTCTAAGGTGCCACAAGTCCTCCTTTTCATCTAGGGTTAGGGCTCCATGGCACTGGGCACTGAACACCTCCTAGAGCAGGGGTTCTCAAACTTGGGGTCGGGACCCCTCAGGGGGTCGTGAGGTTATTACATGGGGGGGTTGCGAGCTATCAGCCTCCACCCCAAACCCTGCTTTTCCTCCAGCATTTATAATAGTGTTAAATATATTAAAATGTGTTTTTAATTTATAAGGGGGGTCGCACTGAGAGGCTTGCTTTGTGAAAGAGGTCACCAGTACAAAAGTTTGAGAACCACTGTCCTAGAGAATCCCATCCCAGAAGACTTGCAATTTAGAACTTGCAATTCAGAGCAGCTACACAGGAGACCTTACAGCAGGGCCTAAATTCAATAGCCGAGCCACAGGAGCTCGGCTATTGAATTTAGGCTCTGCTGTGCCCCTGTAAGGTCTCCTGTGTAGCTGCTCTTTGCTGGCAGGAGAGAGATCTCCTGCCGACATAGCACTGTCCACACCAGCACTTTTGCTGGTAAAAAGTATGTCAGTCGGGGTGTGTTTTTTTACACCCCTGACCAACAAGAGTTTCAAGATGAGTGGAATCCAAGCAATAACTGAGTATCTGAGGCTGGCTATCACTTTTCCTTTTGGGGTTGATGGGTATATGGTCTGACACACAGTTCTTGGATTAAAATAGAGGCTAGAACACGGACTATAGTTTGAGGACCCCTGCCTTTGGTATTTGCTTTCCATCATGATCCCCCAGATCCAGACACTAGTGAATTTCAGCCATCATTTATTTTGTTGCTTTGAGTTTGATTTTTTGGGTTTAGTTATGATTTCGATTAGTAGATCAGCAAAATAAAATAAGCAAGTGACTTTTAGGATCGATAGGATGAAAAAATAGCTTTCTAAGGATTTAGTCAATATGCTGAAGATATGTGACTTCACATATAGCAAGCTGGAAAAATATCATTTCCTGTTATTCTAGAAAGCAAATAAGGGCTTGCAATGCTGAACTGAGGAGTCAAGGACTTCAGTGAGTAAGGGGCAGACAGCAAACTGACTATTTTATACACTTCCCCCGTAAACACGTGGCTAGCGGGAGAGGAGCTTGTAGAACCATCTTTGCAGTGAAAGTGTGTACTAACATGGTTGCCAAGTTACAACTGTGCAACCCCTGTAAAAATGCCAAACAGCTTTCTCTGATGTAAACAAGAGCTTCTGTGTTGAGGGAAAGGGAGCGTTAATTGATACAAGACTGTTGAAAGGTGTACAGATGGGCATTGTAGTTTACAGATAAAGCCCAAAGTGTTAGAATGGCACTACCCCAGTCTGACATGAGAGATCAGAGGCTAGTCTACTGCTGACATCAGAGATCTCAATGTAGCTACTGACTGAAATGAATGCTCATTGCCTGATTTAATCAGCCAGTAAGCACAGGTGAGGTCATGCTAAAAATACAGGACTGAGTGCCATTATGCAAGGTCACTAGAATATTTACCCAAAAACATGTGTTTCTCTCCTCTTCTGGGAAGCAGTATAAGCTCTGTTCCTGGCAGCACTGCCCATGGAGAAAAGGGGGATTAGCACATTTACAAGATGGGGAGGGGAATACAATTACACAAATCAGACCTATTCTCTAGCTTCAGCTCCATGGAGTTCCTTTTAAGCTATCCAGTGGATTTTTTTCCTCTTTCAGGGCACTAATTTACACATCAGCATCAATTTAAGTGATAATATGTGGAAAAAGCCCATGTGGATCAATAGCAACTGCCCCATCTATAAGATCCATTACTTGCATAAATGTTTAGAAACTGGAGCAGCTCAAGAGACTGGCAAAGGATTCTGGGAGGACATTACATCTTAAGAGGTCTATAGCTCCATTTCCTTCCCATTAAAGATGTTACTTGCTAGAGAGAATATGAAATTCTTTAAGACAGCATCAGGGCACTTAAGACACAAGAATTAAAAGGACTCCTTTTCTTTTTGGGGATACAGACTAACACGGCTGCTACTCTGAAACAAGAATTAAAAAAAACACAGATTTGGAATTGTACTAGAATATGATTATTTGCAAAATTACATGGTAAACTTGAAGATTCCACAGAAAAGAGTAAGATTAATGCACATATGCTACTGCAGATAGGCCTGGTGTTAAAAGTAACACTCCCTCCCTTTTCATTTTATCATTAAAAAGCCCTGGGTGTCAGGTAGGTGGGGACTTCTGGTGACAATGCATTTTCACACAATCATAACCTTTGTACTATTGAACTCAGTGCCACCAGGTACTTCTCAGTGTTACAGCAGTTATACTTCTATCCAATATATATATATTTTTAAAATCAGCAGGAGCAGCAAAAGCATGAAGCTGAATACGTGCACAAGTCACTACCTGGTTTCACCACCCAGGAGCTCTTTTGTAACTAATCACGTAAATGCAAGAACAGAAGCAACTGCTGGCTTCCGTTTTGCATGCATGTTCAACATGGGCTGCCTATTTCAGCCACCTCCCAGATACCTACAAGTCCTCCCATGCATGAAAGCCACACAATTAGAGTGACAGGTTTCAGAGTAGCAGCCGTGTTAGTCTGTATTTGCAAAAAGAAAAGGAGGATTTGTGGCACCATAGAGACTTACAAATTTATTTGAGCATAAGCTTTCGTGAGCTACAGCTCACTTCATCGGATGAAGTGAACAATTAGAGTGGTTATCATCATATCTACTCCTTTCCTGAAACCAGCCAACACAGTTCCCTCATCTGAGTAGATAAATTTGATTGTTTTTCTAAAAGATCTGAAGCTACCCCCCAGGGTTTTTAATATTAGTCCATGGTGTAAGAGCTAGTTATATTATAAATGCTCCACTACATAATTTAGGCTAGACTAATACCTAACCTGTGCTAAAAGTCTTTGATTTCAAGAAGTTGAAGGATTCGGATTTTGGAAGAGGTATAGTCAGGATCTGAGAGCAGAGCAAGACTTTCAACATTAACATCTTCCCTTGTGTGCATTTTAGTTCATTTCAGTCAAGGGATATGTATGCTGAAAATCAGGCCACTTGTGCACAAAGTGCTAAGTACCTGCAGCTCCCACTAATTTTAATAGGAGCTGCATGTGCTCAGAGCCTTTGAAAATCAGGCCACAGCATTCCTCCTCATTCTCCTTGTCCTTTGGAACAACTGCAGAACTAGAGGGTCTTGGTCAGTATTAATTACATTTTTCTCTGGGAGGGAAGGGAGAAGAGCAAAAAGAATATGCTAGAGAGGCCTGTGAGTTGAGTGGTAATGGCTATAACGTGGCAGCTCAGCAGTAACAGGTGCCTTGCAGATCAGAGAAAACTACAACATGGCTATGGCCACACAGTCTGCAATGCTGTGTAACCAGACATAAAAAAGGCTTCACCTCTAGTAACGGAGTAACTCCTGCTTTAAATCTTCTTACTTTTGATCGCTTGTGGTTTATTCTCAGCTACTTTCCCTGTGCCTTATACAATCAGATTTTGGGGTGAAATTCGCCCATGTGCAGAGGGCCATTACAAGGAATATGAATCACTTATGTCCCACTTAGAAGTACTATTTTGAGGGCTTATTAGCGTCTAGGGCTGAATTTCATCCATGGTGCTCAAGAATCCATACCACAGAGAGGAGCAGGATAGTTTCTCCTTTTCCCTCTGATTCAGTAAATTCCCTGAATTATGCTTACAGACTTGCTCATGGGATATAATAAACTGCACAACTGCTCGGTAGTTCTGTCTGCTAAATATTAAACCGTCTTTTGCATAAGGGCTTTTAAAGCTAAGGACATTTATGACCTTTGAGCAATACATACGGTAACAGCATGTGTAACCTGTAACCAAAGAAATCTGTGACTCTGCCTAAAGGAAAAGGGTAATAGTCTTTATGAAAATAGATACACTGTACAAAGAAGGTTGGGTAGTTATTTTTAAACGTTGAAGAGGAGCAGTAATTTTTAAGTAAAGGAACATTTGTACAGGTTTCAGAGTAGCAGCCGTGTTAGTCTGTATTCACAAAAAGAAAAGGAGGACTTGTGGCACCTTAGAGACTAACCAATTTATCTGAGCATGAGCTTTCGTGAGCTACAGGTGTTCATGCTATTGTTAAGAGCAGTGCTTGCCAGATACCAGAGTGTTAGCATTAGCCAATTACCACACTGTAATATACTCTGAACAGGAAGTAACAATGAATTAGTGTTGATTTTTTAATAACCTGTCCTAGATACATGTTGCAAAACATTTTATTAGGACAGTTCTATACAATGGCATAACTAAATGATGTATTGGATCTTTCTTTGAAAGTCCTACAAAAACTTAGTCTTCGTGTTCTGCAATGACATTTGGAGGTACAGCAAAACACAGAAGTGGATAATAGTATATACAGAAAAGAATCCATTTTAGGAAGAAGGCAACAATCCATGTTAGGAAGAAGAAATAGTACTGCATCCCAGAAAGGCAGCTCTATACTATTTAGCCTATTACATTCAAGCAGACTTCTCACTTTGATGCACCACAGTTACAAAAATGATCCTGCATAAGTCATTATACCTTGATTTAGGAAAGCAACCCTGTTCAAGATCGTAATTAAGCACATGCTTAAATACTGTCCTGAATTGGAGCCCAAAAGGAGGGACTGATTTAAGTGGACAGATTGAGAGCTGAATATGTACAGCTTGGCTCAGCCACCATGGAGGTTGAAAATTGGGGGAGGGAAGAGGAGAGGGGCACTTGATAGTAACTCTGCAACTATCTATCTGTCATGTGTAAACATTAAGCAGGGAGACAGAGAATTTGGGAATTTTTAGAGTGGTACAAGGGGGTATTGCTAGAGTTATAGGACGAGATTAAGGAAAAGGAAGTTTAGGCTGAACATCAGGAAACTTCCCTTGGCTTTTTCATAGTCTACTTGACCTGAGTCGGGAAATAGTGGAAGTACCTCTGAGACACTAAAAGAAAAGTGGTAAGAACAAAGCTTTGAACAATGTGCTGGACTGAACATGTCTACATACAATGCTGCGTTAGGAGAATCAAGAGGTCTGTGATTTGTACAGAAGGGAGGCAAGTTAAAAAAGTGTACTATGCAAAGAGAAAAGTAGGAGATTTTACAAAGCCATTAAAAATACAAAGCTGCCACCACCTACTAAAATTAATAATTCTGCTCCACGCTGCTCTTAGAGTCTTTTGTCCCAGATCTAAATTGGCACCAGCTCAAAAACAAAATTTCATCTTTCCTTCGCTGCTCTGCAGCTCCTGTGCATGCTCCGAGTGGGTGGAGAGGTTTTGAAATGAATCTTGTTTTCTGAAGATGAGCAAGTGCACCAGGAGGGGAAAACCCCGCCAAACCTAGTAGCCACATTTGTTTTTCTTCCCTAAAAGGAAGGTCTTAAATGGAGGCCAATGTTAAATGTCATGCATTTGCAAAATTCTCACCTTCAGCAGCCAAGCAGCAGCCTAGCACTACATTGCACCTGAACTTGTGTACAATGTAAAACTGGACAGAAACATACACCAGGCATAACATCAACAAGACCATTCTCTATCCACCAAGAATGTGATGGATCCAAAATGGCATAAGACTGAACATCACATTTTGAAGCCAAACCCTTACGGAAGAAGGGCAATGCCCGCCTGCACTATTCTTTAGATGCTAACACATCATTACTCGTGAGCCCTTAGAATAGCTGGCGTTTGGGAGATTAAGAAAAGTTTGGCATCATTTTACCAATTGGAGGGGAGAGGGAATGTATGGATGAAGGCAGTGATTCAAGACACTGAATAAGATTGCTGTTCTTCAGGTGTTTTTTTGGTGGACTTGATGCAGGAGTGAAGAGAAATACCCAGGTAAGTAACATGCCATTTATAGTAACAGAGCAAAAACTAAGCTATATCTGTTTATGTCACTGTAGCTGGAAGATAAAGGTTATCTATGGTCTGTAAAACACATCTTTCCTTATATCAAACTAATTTGGCTTATCAGAAAAAGCAGCTACCCTCATATATAGCAGATCTATGCAAAAAATATTTTACATGGTACGTAGGCATTGAAGAATTAAATGTCAAGTATCTTTGCTCAGCATCTGTAAGCTGAATGCTTTGCTTCTCACAAAAAAAGCTCCACAAATTTATTCTCTCCTAGAAATAGGATCATACTGTTACAAAGCAAGTTAGCCACATATTAAAGAGAGAATATAAAAATACCCTGTACAACACTCAAATAAGTCAGAGCAACTACTGTGAGGAATACACCAGAGCGCATCATTCTTATTATAGCACTGATTTACAAATGGCACGGACAGTCAGAGCTCTGGAGAATAAATATACCACAAGAAAAAAAAAGGGAGGGGGCATATTTACTGAAACTTTGCACAGCTCTGTATGAGAGGAATGGAAAGGCTAAGGCGTTTGGTTTCATAGGATTTTAAGTTGACTGTGGAAAGTGAGTTTGCTGGGAATGACATCAGAATCACAAGTTATAATATCCTCATTGTATGATTAGGCATAACAATCTTTTGTTCAGTCATTGCTACGTGAGATGCTAAGACTACTGGTAAATACTCGAGGTAACGTAACCATTAAAACTTTCACTGGCACAATATGCCTATAAAAGCTTTTTTTTTTTTTTTTTTTTTAAATAGTTACTGGAAGAAACCTTGGCTTCTGTATTATATTGCACTACAGGTACTAGGCCAGAAATACCCTTACTCTGTTTTCTAAGTATCAATTCAGGAGGAGCATAGCTGTGATAAAATGTTACTGAAATCCCAGGATAGCTGACCCTCTCAGAAAGACTTCAAAGTAGCAAAAACATGTTTTTTCCAACTACTCTGTTACAGTAAAATGTTAGTAGTACCCAAAAGCTTATTTGTTCTCTACTAGCCTGAAGTTATTGTGCTTTCAGTAGTGATCTATTAGGATATCCCACTCTAATCAGGATCAGGCTTGGTCAGTACCGAGATTAGAGATATCCAGGGTGCTACATGAATCAATACTGGTGGCTTAGTGAGCAACAGTGTTCCCTCCAGATCAGTGCTGAACCAAAGTCCCTATGTGGTACTGGATTGCTGTAGGTACCGTCTACATACAGCCCTCCAAAGCATCTAGGAGGGCTGGTTCCTCTGGACAAGGTACCAGGAGCCTGATCTGCAGAAGTACCCACAGATCCACAGTTGAAGTCAGTGGGAACTGTGGAGGCTTAACCATTTAATAAAAGACAGGTCCCATAAACTTAAGAACAAGCCACGTGACTGCTGGTTGCCTTCACTTGAAATCGGAGCCAGATACTTCTTACTGCAAGAATATTTTCCATTTACTTTGTAGGCAAGTCTACAAACTGATCTATAAAGACTTAAGTGGTTAAGAACCAGGAAGTCATCATCTCTGAGTTGTCCCAGAAGTTGGCCATCTACCAGTTTTAAGATTAGGCAAACAGATGCTTGGTGACAAGATACTCTTCACAGAGGAGTTCGCTACATCTGGTCCAGCACCGCTTTAACTTGTTAACCTTTAGGGCACAGTTCAAGACATGTCTTTTTTCAGGTGTTTGTCTATAAGTGAGCTGAGGGTAGCCTGCTCTGGGACTTGTCCTTCGCACGACTAGTGTGCACAGAGATGTGCAACTGAACATATTTTAGTAAGTAAAGAGTCAGTGCAGGGTGGAGTCTTCCCCCTTTAACACATTTTCTGCAGCTTCCAAAATAAAAATGTAAGCAACAGCCTCCTCTATAAAATCATGACAATCCCATACAGTACACAGATTAGATAGATAAACATAATCCACTATAAAACCGTTTGGACATCACAGATTCAGTCTTTTACAAATACCTGTGCAAGGAGGCTTCTGGCTTAGACATCTACCAGCAAAAAGTTTTCAAAAATTGATGTTATGACAAATATTTATTTCATATGAAAAGCCCTATGTCTCAGTTTAGGGCAAAATAAACTACCAGCTTGACACAATTGTTCTCAGTCAAGCTTCACATTATTGGGAACCAGCATTCAGCTGATGCTACGCAAACAAAATACCGACAAGCCCTTGGATGTGCCTTGGTGAAGTACACGCCCATAAAAAAGTTCTCCAAGAACATGAGTACCAAACATACACTAACCTCTTCCATGTGCTTTGACAAACCTGATATACAGTCAGCTACACCAGCTCTAAACGGACTTTTTTTTTGGGAGGAGAGAAGAATATAAATCACAGCATGTTTTCTGCTGGTCACAGATAATCCTTTGAACGTTGTATGTTCGTAAGGAGTATTTATGACCACAACACTACATTTAAAATACGAAGTCTGAACACTTTGCTCCTAATGACAGAGTGCTTGCCAGGAGTACAGTGATGTGGAAGGTCAGACCGGCCAAACCAGCCAACATGGTTTGCACAATCATAGCAGCTAGAAACTTTTTCCTTTTGTTTTCTCTCTACTCCATTTTAACACCAAGTGGGGTTTCTCATTTACTGCTTCTTCGGAAAATGTTTGTCAGTTGCAGCAGATAAAAGCAGACTCTAAAGTGCAGAGCTGGGACCAGCCAACCCAGAACTATCAGAATTACTAGAATTGCTTCCCCTGTTCTGCTTCACAGGAAGAATCCAAGGAGATGTCTGTCTTGGAATGTGCAGCTATGGCCCTTCGCTGCCAAGCAATCTAGTGCACATCAGTGTAATCTGATGTCAACATTTTTACCAGACTAAGTGATATCTATAGTGGGCGGATGTACCTAGGAGTCAGACAATCTTCCAAAAGGGCCTTTTTGGTATTAATTCCCAATACCTTTCAATTGAACAGAATATTTAATGTGCCCGTGTGAATTGGCATTTGCTTTAATCTGGCACAAGCACAGAAAAGCTAGTTTTCCAGTTTCATACAAGAGATATTAAAGTGTGAACTCTGACCCTTCATGAGAACATTTTCCGTTGCTTTACAATGCAGCTGTAGTCAGAGAAGTGACTATAAAAACGGCACCTCCTTATTAATCATATCTGCTATATGCGCGTCTGGGTCACATCTGCCAGCAGCACTGCCAAGCATACAAAGTTTTGCTGCAGATCCACTACAGTTTTGGAAGAATGAGCTGCTGAATTCTATTGTTAGCTCACAGCTTTGTGTGTGGGTAAATTCCCATTAGAGAACCTTTATTACTGGTAACAATGAGAGAGGCAGAATGAGACCAGTTTGGTTTGAAGATCCAGGGTTGAATTTGCAATACTGACTGTTAGAGAAATCTCTTGAGTCAGGGTGAGCAAGTTAGATGCAGAAGTGTGTGTGTTGTTCTGAAAGTCACTGACTAACTGCACTTTCACCCACGTCAGTGGAAGAGGGAGACAGCAGTAACAGACCATGCACTCAGGCCCCTCTAGAGTTACATCACAAGTACTGCAGGGGGTTAAAGAACAAAAGGCTGTTCCTGGGACAAGTAGCCCAGAGTGTTTTTCTCTCCTTCACTGAGCATGCATCAGAATGCACTTCACACGAAATGTGGGACAAAAACCTGACTAACTGCAGAGGACAAAATCCTTTTTGTTGAAATCAAGTGTCTGATATGACAATCTCTACTGAACCATTGAACGGTGGCTGAATTCTCACACAAAGAAGTTTCTATGAATTTAAATGCGGAGTGTGTATTTGCCCACAGATTACATGATTTAATTTGGCGACACCCACATTTCTTCACATTCTAAAGGACAAATGTTTCACAGTTAATATTGACAGCCTCTATTTTTAGAAGTAGATTTCATTCTGACCAGTCAAACTTACACAACCACCAGGAGTATATTTCTTTTCTCAGAATCTTTGACTTAGATTTCTCATACAGAAAGGGTCCTTTTTCTTCATCTCACGGACTGCAGTGCCTGATTAGAACAGTCTAAGCGCTCAGCCTCAAGTTATATTACAAAAGTCTTTGAACAAATGTCACCAATTCTTGTCCCGTCACTGCTCAGCCATTATGTTCTTGTGTCTCATTGTCCTGCTTTAGCAAGACGATCACTTACAGGACCAAAAAGGAGAACAGAACATTGTGAACACTTAGCATTTGATGCTTCCTACAAGAGTAGGCACAGGGATTTTGATGCCACTGTGCATTGCAGTTATGGAATTTAATATGTTTGACATGATGGAGGAAGGACATTACCATTGGTAAGTAACTGTCTCCAACTCACATCCTGCTACCCAAGGTAATGCTAGCCTAGGAAGTGCGGCCTGTGAGATTTTGGGACTTCATTTCCCAGCATGCTATGCTCCCTGCTGCTCCTCCTATTTGGTAGATGGCAGGGTGGATTAAGGGAAGATCCATGAGCTCCACCATTTGACACTGCTGGGTCTGCCATGAGGCCAGGGGAGAAGGAAGCATTGGCAAGGTATGGAGCCAGTTGTGCTATGAGCTCTTTTGCCGGATTCAGGCCCCATTCAGCCTTAAGCCATGCATGGCAGCTGATGGCCGCCTGGAATAAAAGATGGGGAGAAGAAGAAATGGAATTAAGAATGGATCAGGGTAGGAAAGAGTGCAGACATGGGGAAGGAGAGAAGAGGGGATAGAAAGTAAAGGCATGTAAAGAACTGAAGTGGGAGAAGCAAACTAAAGCCAGGACACAACATTCTCTATCTGTACAGGTTTCAGAGTAGCAGCCGTGTTAGTCTGTATCCGCCAAAAGGAAAGGAGGACTTGTGGCACCTTAGAGACGAACCGATTTATTTGAGCATCAGCTCTAAGGTGCCACAAGTCCTCCTTTTTTGTCTGTACGGTTTATCCATTCACACAGGGTGTGACATTTCCCGTTCAGAAGAGGGGAGCTGGAAAAAAACGGTGCTGTCCTCGGGGCTCTGGAAAGGTGCCACGTGTCCCTGTGCCCTGCAATGTTTGGGCACCTCTGCACAGTATAATTAAGGTAATTTCCCCTTCCATTAACACCACCTTCCCTGTTAATTACAACTCCTTGGACGTTTGCAATGTGAGCTGTTCCCTTACATTATGTGTGGTTACTTTGTTCTTGTGAGCTGCTCTCATGCGTGTGGCATTGACTTCACTAAGAAAAGAACAAGGAAGGATTTTCCCTCCCCAACAAATAAGTACATGTTTTTTCTGATCAAGGAAACCAGAAAAAAAAAAAAAAAGCAAGCAAGATTTTGGGGCCAGAAACCTTGATGCTGTATCTTTAATATCACACCTTTTAGACCAGCGGTTCTCAAACTTTTTGTATTGGTGACCCTTTTCACACAGCAAGCCTCTAAGTGTGAGCATCCCCCATAAAATAAAAATGGGGGAGAATTTTAATGGGGACTCAGGGCTGTCAGCCCCATGGAGCCGACAGCTCGCAAGCACCATGTAGCCACGTTGCGACCTCCCTGAGGGGTCATGACCCCCAGTTTGAGAACCCCTGGTTTAGGCACTGGCCAGACTACCATGTTATGGGATTTTGAGTTCGTTGAAAGGAGGTTTGTATGAGAAACTAAGGAGAGCATGTATAGTATACATAGGAATTAGGGCTGTCAAGCCATTAAAAAAATTAATCAAGATTAATCATGTGATTAATCGCGCTGTTAAACAATAGAATATCATTTATTTCAATATTTTTGGGTGTTTCCTACATTTTCAAATATATTGATTTCAATTACAACACAGAATACAAAATGTACAGTGCTCACGTTAGATTTAAGATTACAAATATTTGTATTGTAAAGACAAATAGTATTTTTCAATTCTCCCATTACAAGTACTGTAGTGCAATCTCTTTATCATGAAAGTTGAATTTACAAATATAGAATTATGTACAAAAAAACCTGCATTCAAAAATAAGTATGCATCCGATGAAGTGAGCTGTAGCTCACGAAAGCTCATGCTCAAATAAATTGGTTAGTCTCTCAGGTGCCACAAGTACTACTCTTTTTTTTAAAAAATAAAGCAGGCATTTCGCATAGCACTGTTGTAGCCAGCATGGCAAGATATTAACATGCCAGATGTGCTAAAGATTCATATGTCCCTTCATGCTTCAATCACCATTCCAAAGGACATGCTTCCATGACGTTGACTGGTTATGTTCGATAACTATCCAAAACAGTGCGGACTGACGCATGTTCATTATCATCATCTAAGTCAGATGCCACCAGCAGAAGGTTGATTTTCTTTGTTGGTGGTTTGGGTTCTGTAGCTTCCACATCAGAGTGTTGCTCCTTTAAGACTTCTGAAAGCATGCTCCATACCTTGTCCCTCTCAGATTTTGGACAGCACTTCAGATTCTTAAACCTTGGGTCGAGTGCTGTATCTACCTTTAGAAATCTCACATTGGTACCTTCTTTGCATTTTGTCAAATCTGCAGTTAAAGTGTTCTTAAAAATGAACAACATATGCTGGGTCATCATCCGAGACTGCTAGAACATGAAATGTATGGCAGAACGCGGGTAAAACAGAAGGGGACATACAGTTCTCCCCCAAGGAGTTCAGTCACAAATTTAACTAAACGCATTTTTTTTTTAAACGAGCATCATCAGCATGGAAGAACGTCTTCTGGAATGGTGGCCGAAGCATGAAGGTGTATACGAATGTTTAGCATATCTGGCATGTAAACAACTTGCAATACTGGCTACAAAAGTACCATGAGAACAGCTGTTCTCACTTTCAGGTGACATTGTAAATAAGCAGCGGGCAGCATTATCTCCTGTAAATGTAAACAAACTTGCTTGTCTTAGCAATTGGCTTAACAAGAAGTAGGACTGAGTGGTCTTTTAGGCTCTAAAGTTTTACATTGTTTTGTTTGAGTGCAGTTATGTAACAAAAAAAATTTACATTTGTAATTTGCTCTTTCATGATAAAGAGATTGCACTATTGAAAAATACTATCTTTTATCATTTTTACAGTGCAAATATTTGTAATAAAAAATGTAAAGTGAACACTATGCACTTTGTATTCCTTGTTGTAATCGAAATCAATAGATATGAAATGTAGAAAAACATCCAAAAATATTTAATTTCAATTGGTATTCTATTATTTAACAGTGCGATTAAAACAACGATGAATCACAATTTTTTTGAGTTAATCTCATGAGTTAACTGCCCTAACAGGAATCCTTTTGATAAAATCGACTGCTTCAGAAGAGTTTCCTAGAAGAGCACATAGAGCAAATGTCACTGATTTCTCCAGAAGGGCACTGATTTCAAACTTAAGAACAGTCTCTTCATACAACACACTGTTTCTATGACAGCTGTGCTTGTTTAAGTTCACAGCATTGCTCAGTTAAAATACATGGACTGTTTCCTTAATATTGACCTCCTATGCAACACGGGACACTCCCATATTTTCAGGTGTTCACTTCACAGGCAGTGAAACTAAACTAAGAGGGTGGTAGAATCATATCAGAAGGCATTAAGAAAAAAGACTAATTGCTCAACTAATGGAGACTTCTAGCTTAAGCCAGAACAGTTACACGTATATCCCATGTGCCCTTTGGGTGCCGTCATCCCCCTCCCCCACCCCTTGACATGTAGACACGAGCTCTTTTTCAATCTATGTGAAGCAAAGACAAAGAAGACGGGGATATGTGAGCGCACAAAAAATTCTCTGAAATTCTCGCAGATTTCTAGACAAGCAATTTCCAAGAGGAGCAACATACTAACCTTCAGGGAACCATAAGAATCAATTAAAAAAAAAAGACCAGAGCAATATTCTCTCTGTGAACACTGCTGTGCCATTGACAATGTATGCAGCATGAATTGAGGTGACCATGTCCTTGAAAATAGGATACCAAGACAGTCTGTTTGCTAAAGAAAGCTAAATATTGCAAAACAGAATAAGTAAAATACCAGACATTACTGCAAAGCCATGGGCAAGACATCCGGACACCAACTAAAATTACTTTGAGCAGTGAGTTAGGCAGTTTCTACTTTCTAACCTAACCCTGAGAATCCCTCAGTGACCCTGTGTCAAGACAATTGCAATCCCTGGTAGATTCAGCATCTCATCTGGTGGCAGAGTGCTATTTAAAGCTCTTAATTAGGAAGACAGTGATTCAAGAGAGAATTAAGCAACCAGCCTGCTCTGGAAATCATTAAGGCTCTGTGCACACTGACAGGGAAACTGTGTTAGCACCTCTAACAAACCATATTTGAATACTTCTTTTGCTAACCTATTTCCCTGACTTGTGCAGCTGACAGGGCTTTACAAAGGCAAGAGAGAGAGTCTTCATAAACCAGAGACTGGGGCCTTGTCTACACTGGGAAAAGTAGGATCCATAATTCCCCATGGATGCTTTTGAAAAGCCCAACCTATAGCACAGTAAAATTCCTAAACACCTTCCCCAGTATGAATTCAACAGCTGTCTGCCCAAAAGAAGCTAGGAAAGGAGGAGTGGCGCTCAGCATGCCAGAGAGGAAACATCATTTTGCAGGAGAACATATTAAAACGGCTACAGACTTAAATAAAAAGGAAGACAAAGGATGACTGAATGGGCACTTTTGCACACCAATGACTATTACCTACAGTGAGGCAGAGCCACACAGTGACATGTCTGAGTAGTGCCAATAACCTTTTATTGCTCGTAAGCCGAACCAAGTGAAGCAGAAAGGAAGAAAGTCTTAATGCTAGTTTCTTATAAATATTTCATTTGTGATGCCATCTTTGCGAGGTGACCTTTGCTTATCAGGTTTCAGTCTCACTCAGCAGTAATCATTACTAGAGTAAAGTTCACACAGCAACAGCAATCAAGATGTACTAAAATATCCTTTTCAATCCATCTGCTCTTGTTCCTTTATGTGCTCTCTTTTCACCCTTGCAGATCTGACTTCCCTCTTAATCCATGCTTAAGCCTCCTACAGTTGATTCCACTCCAGGCCAACACAACACTCCTGAAGCCCTTATATTAAAATTAAGATCTTACAAGGAAAAAAGTGAAGCTTGTATAAGTAAAGCTAAGCAAAGGAGAGCAGCACCTATCCTAAAGATGCAGTTCAGATTGTGTTTTACCTTTCCCCCACCCAGCGTCTGTCTTGTTTAGACGGCAGGCTCTTTGGGACAGGGACCATCTACTACTCTGTTTGTACTGCACCTTGCGCAGCTGGGTGCCATTCTTCGTTGGCCCATAGGTAGTACAGCAATAATAATAGCAGTAATTGCCCATGTCATAGGAAAGTGCATTTATTAACGACACTGAAAAACCAGATCACCGATAAACTTAAGTTCCTATGCATGTTATTTCTTTGGAAGTGGCTGGAGATTTATGGTATCTATGACATCTTTAAGGAGAAGCAGTGGTTGGCATCTCCCCCAAATCATATGACAGGGATTCCAAGAGATTTCTTTTAATATTTGTGTTCCGGTCGTGCCTACAGGTCCAAGCTGATACCAGGGCCCCACTATTCTACAAACATACTAAAATGACGGTCCCTGCCACCAGCAGCTTACAATTTAAATGAAAAAAGAAAAGGTGGGCGGGGACATGGAGGGGGAGTGACCTGGCCATGGTCACCCACCAGGTCAGTGGCAGAGCTGGGAAAAGAACCCAAGGACTCCTGAATCCCAATCCAGTGCCATAGCCACTAAATTGTTTTGACATGCCCCAATTAATACTGCTTCAATAATGGAAAAGCAAGTTTAAAATGAATGGTAAGCAAGATGCCCCAGAAGCCTGGCAATAAGTTGCCAGCGGAATAAAACAACTCTTTCACATGCTAACTCCTCTGCCAGGTTCAATTACTAACATAAATTGACTGCAGAAAAGATTTCTCATTCATATTTTGAAACTGCTTCACTCCCATGCATAGACAGCTCCTGGTAATTTCACTATAAATGTGCTTGACCTTTTGTAGTGGTCACATCACATGAGGACAGTAAGCGCTAATGGCTTTGTTCACGTTACATAAAACAAAACATACTGGTATGAGAGCAGTCTTGTGACTATCGCTCTCACTCCCTTTCCATACACTAACCTTGTTTTCATTAGGGCTATGTCTGCAGAGGGCAAAAATGAGGTGCCCACAAGGGACTCAAAATAGATTAGCAGTGAAACCAAGATCCCTTAATTAAGTTAGCAGCATGCAAGTAAAAATGAGGATACTTGTTCCCTAAACCAGATTAAAATGCAGCTTGATTGACTCGATGACTACTTTCCACTTGTTTCATCTATCAAAGTAATTACACTCCAGCATGTGACTGCAGTGTCTGTGTAGATGTTTTCACGGAAGCCTGGGTCTTTCAGTAATGCTGATGACTGCACCATCATGTGAGGATTTGCAACTGAGGAGCGACTCCCACATGGGCCATGGAATCTGTTAGGCAGGGAAAGGAAGCAGAAGGTCGCTTTCTTTTGTCTCTTTTACAGGAAGTCAAGTCACGTTGGCTTGGAATAAGTTCAGGAGTTGAGCTAAGGACTGGGTAGTTGTTACTAATTTGAAAGAGTTCCAGGCTAGAAAGATAGGGAGACCAAAAAAAGAAAAGTAACTGACGAATTACACAACAGGCTATACAATTACTAATTTTTGTAGAGCTACACGTTTTAGACGATTAGTACAGACTAGAATATAAATCCATTCAAATTTCTCCCAGTTTAGACAACGTATGTTGTAACAGCTGCTGTTTTAGTCGTTTGTCCCACAAAACTAAAAAATGAAGAAACAGTCATATTGATCTGACCTATAAACTAGTAGTTTTAGAGATTTGCTTTTATAACACACTGTGCCTTAGACTTCAGCAATTTATCTGTATATACAGAAGTGCATGTCGCAAATGAGACGTTTCATACAGCACTAGATATAGAACAGCTGCCAGCAGCAGCATGATAAAAAGGCCAGCAGGATGTTATCCTGGAAACAAACAACAGACCTCATTCCCCCTCCCACCCCCAATTTCCTCCCCCGCACAACCTAACCTGAAAGCACTTAATAGGATGCTCTAGATTAGCACTATTTCCTTATTTCCCAGCATTGCATCTAACTCAGGTGAATGCTCAGTTTCAGGTAGAAAGAGAAAGAAGGTGGGGGGGAGGGGGAAGAGAGAGAGAGAGCAAGAGAGAAGATAAAGGAATAACTAGGGTGACTAAAGCAGGGGAGATTGAAATCAAATTTAAATCAGTTTTCTGTTTACTGATTTAAATCATGATCAGAATTGCTGATTTAAAAAAAATCCATCTAGTTCTGCATTTGTACTTTTAAGTCTCCTAAATAAAGACTCATTCCCATTGGTCAGTAACCATTAAAAAAAAAAATGGTTAGTCTCTAAGGTGCCACAAGTCCTCCTTTTCTTTTTGCGAATACAGACTAACACGGCTGCTACTCTGAAACCTGTCATTAAAACATGTTTTATTTGCAACCAGCTAAATTTGGTATTTTTTGCTGACACCATCTATACACATTTATTTATGCAATTACATGCCTGGAATAAATTGATACATTTATCAATTACATGCCTGGAATAGGTCACCAGGACCATGGTATTCACCCAAGAGTTCTGAAAGAACTCAAACATGAAATTGTAGAACTATTAGCTGTGGTATGTAACCTATCACTTAAATCACCATCTGTACCAGATGACTGGAGGGTAGCTAATGTGATGCCAATTTTTTTCAAAAAGGTTCCAGAGGCGATCCTGGTAATTACAGGCCAGTGAGCCTAACTTCAGTACCAGGCAAATTGGTTGGAACTATAGTAAAGAACAGAATCATCAGACACAGATGAACAAGATTTGTTGGGGAAGAGTCAACACAGCTTTTAAAAAAGGAAATCATGCCTCACCAGTCTACTAGAATTCTTTGAGGAGGGTCAACAAATATGTGGACAAAGATGATCCAGTGGATAGAGTGTACTTGGACTGTCAGAAAGCCTTGACTAGGTCCCTCACCAAAGGCTATTAAGCAAACTATGTAGTCATGGGATAAGAGGGAAGGTCCTCTCACGGATCAGTATCTCGTTAAAAGACAGGAAAAGAGAGGTAGCAATAAATAGTCAGTTTCAGAATGGAGAGATGTAAATAGCAGTGTCCCCTCAGAATCTGTACTGGGATCAGTTTTGTTAAACATATTCATAAATGATCTGCAAAAAGGGGTGGAGAGAGAGGTGGGAAAGTTTGCAGATGGTACAAAATTACTCGAGATTCCAGTCTGCTTTGGACTTAACTAAGAGTTACAAAGGAATCTCACAAAACTAGATGACTGAATTCCATCTGCCATTTTACTGCAAAGTAATGCATACTGGAAAACATAATCCCAACTCTACATACAAAATAATGGGCTTTAAATTAGCTGTTATTAGTCAAGAAAGATCTTGGAGTCATCATGGATAGTTCTCTGGAAACATCCGCTCAATATTCAGCAGCAAACAAAAAAGCTAACGTTGTTAGGAATCAGGTAGGAAAGGGATAGATAAAACAGAAAATATCATAATACCACTATATAAATCAATGTTACGGCCACACCTTGAATACTGCGTGCAGTTCTTGTTGCCCCGTCTCAAAAAAGATTTTAGAAATGGAAAAGGTACAGAGAAGGGCAACAAAAATGATTAAGGGTATGGAAGAGCTTCCATATGAGGACTTCTCAGCAGGAAGAGACACAACTAAGGGGGAATATGATAGATATCTATAAAATCTTGACTGGTGTGAAGACAGCCAATAAGGAAGCGTTATTTACCCCTTCATATAACACCAGAATCAGAGGTTACCCAATGAAATTAATAGGCAGCAGGTTTAAAACAAACAAAAAGAAATATTCCCGTCACACAACACACAGTCAACCTGTGGAACTCATTGCCAGGGGATGTTGTGAAGGCCAAAACTATATCTGGATTCAAAAAAGAATTAGGTAAGTTCATGGAGAATAGGGCCACCAATGACTTAACTAAGATGGCCAGGGATGCAAACCCATGCTCTGTGTCTCTCTAAGCCTCTAACTGCCAGATGCTGGGACAGGTGATAGATCACTTGACTATTGCCCTGTTCTTTCTGTTCATTCCTTTTGAAGTATCTGGCATTAGCCACTGCCAGGAGACTGGGTACTGGGCTAGATGGACCACTGGTCTGACCCAGCATGGCTATTCTTATGTAGCTTAATATGTTTATTCAGATTCTTAATTTTTACATTATGTCAGTAAATAATGCATTTCTTATTTCATAGATTATTTTACTTGGGATTTGTGTCAAGTTGCATTTGGATGCAAATTGGAATTCAATTAAAATGTACAAAAACAGGCCTTTTAAAATTGTATTAATTAGTTAAAGAAATCTATTTTAAGTGTGCAGGATACATAAAAAGTTTATCAAAACATGTCTTGTATTTAAAGAAAAGAAATATTAACTTTAGTAAGTGAACTGAAGATTGTTTCTGTTCCCAGTGGGGTCAGATTTTCAAAGGTATTTAAGCGCCTAAAGCTGCGGATAGAGGCCTAGTGGGATTTTTAAAAGTGCTTAAGTATAGGTACTTTATAAAACCCACTAGGTCCCTATTCTGCATCTTCAGGTGCCTTTGAAAATCTGGCCCCAATGTCCTTCAAGATCTTAGAATTAGAAGACCTCTTCCTCTCGCCCCTGATTTTAATTCCTAGATTTGAAGAGGGAAAACGAGCTCTCCTGCTTCAAGTCCCACTCTGTTTCTTAACTTTGAATGAATTAGTCCAAGTGAAGGAAATATTCTCTCCACACCCATTAGCAGCCAAAAGTAATTAAGATAAAAGCTTTTCTGCACTTCAGAAACTCAAAGTACTTAAGTTTGAAAAAATGTTAATACCAGCGTTCACTCCATTGTAACAACTGAAGCTATAGATGCTTAATGCAGTATGTGACATTGTGACATTATTTACAATGCTTGAGTTGACCTCAAAAGTTAAAGATGCCCCCCAAGCACATATTCTGTATAGAGGAGCAGCACACTAACTTATTTTAGCAGAAAAAAGAAAAGGAGGACTTGTGGCACCTTAGGGACTCACAAATTTATTTGAGGATAAGCTTTTGTGAGCTACAGCTCACTTCGATGAAGCTCATGAAAGCTTAGGCTCAAATAAATCGGTTCGTCTCTAAGGTGCCACAAGTCCTCCTGTTCTTTTTGCAGATACAGACTAACACGGCTGCTACCCTGAAACCTGCTATTTTAGGAGGGCTCACTGATGCAGCACATTTACATTATTTTGTTGAAGTAAATTTAGGCCTTAACAGCGCTGTCATAATTTCAAATTGAGTTTTAAACAGGTTTACTTTTTTTTTTTTTTAAATCTCATTTAAATAAAAAAATCTGATTCAAATAAAACTCACGGATTGATTTAAACAGATTTTTATCCACCTTGGACCAAAACACTTCAAGCCTCCTACACCTTTTCTGGGAAACCTGTATCTCTCAAATATACATATTCACATGACAACCACTGTAGAAAATCTAGGCATCCAGTCTAGCCCTTGGTAAGAAACAGTGACGCATGACCTCATGTCAGTGTCACAACCCAGTGCCACAGTACGGTTTCTACTGAAGACTCAGTGTTGAACTACCAGAAAAAGGACTGCCCTCCGCCTTGGAAAGGTGAGCCTTTCAGTACAAATAAGACTGATCAGCTGCAAATGAGTTAATTAATACAAGCTTGTCTAAACATGGAGTTGTTTCAGATTCACTGTTTCTGATTAACCCCATGTGTGAACATTTATTCCAAAATCAATCTATTTCACTTTAAATTCACATGCTACCTTAGTAAGAAACAATTTTCAAATTTAGCTAAGCCCTTGGACTCTGCCTACCCATCCTTAAATCTGCTGAAAATAATTATGTCCCACTGCCTCAACTCCAAAGAAAGTTTACATAAGAACAGACTGATGTAGATTTAAATGTGTTCCAAAAATTTAAAATAGCTCTCTTAAGAAGTTACTACAAACCCACCAAATGTAGATCCTACTTTGCCTAGCAAGTGACTGGCTTGAGGCAAAACAATTAATTCTGCATTATATTTGTGTTGCAATCACTTCCAGTTTAAGTAAAACCTGCCACAATGGTCCAATTCCAAGGCTGCAGGCTCACATTTATAGCATTGTTACCTTGATCCAGTTTGCAGGGAGTACGTTTCACATCATGATCAATGCCCCCAGTTTCAAAAACAGACACTTTAGACTGGTACAAGTGTAGGGTAACCACCCAGTGCACACAGAATCCTGTGCTTATCTAGAGATATTCCCAGATGAGTGCACATTTGGATGTACTACCAGAAGGTTTTTCAGTTTGAATTTTAACCAGTCCTCCTACGCAAGATGCATTTTTGTAAACTATTTATATATAATTGAACTTCTCTACATCTCTGGAGGTGGATGTCAGAATCTTATTATGTTACAAATGTGAATGTAAAATGCAAGGAAAATCTGGTTAAAAAAGCCTTAAGCAAGTTAGCTTTTCTTTTGATCTTTGCCCTGCCTGTTAGGAATAAGGAAGGAAGTTCCAATTTTCATGTATTCAATATTGTGTTGATTAAGGAAGCTTATTTCTTTATAAAATGCCTCTGCTGTTTGAGCAAAATATGCAAATCATGACAAAGGCATGGTACCTGCCCCTTTGCTGGCTTGAAGAGATCATGCGCATTTCAGGACACCACAGTGGAAGATGCATTTTCAGAAATTGTAAATAATGAATGAATGGCTAAAAAAAAGATACTGAAAAATGTACAGAATACACCGCGTCATATCTTATACAAAGGATGATCAGTATTTAAAAATGGGCAACCTACAATCACCAATCCACATTCATTCACTTCATATTAGAAAACTTTGAGTGTATTTGTAATTTACTTTTTCTGTTCTGTTCCATCCTCTCTCAAGGGTTTCAGTGCCTCTATCATTCATTTTAAGACAGGGAAATGACTGATCATGCTGTTTCTACTCATCCCTGTTCCGCACTTGGAACGCCAATTCTTTAGATTTCACAATAAACCTGATTCGAAGTTGGAGAGTCACTCCTTTGTACTGTGGTTTATAGATTGCCCCATCAGGGCAGTGGTTTATATTCTGAAGTCTGGCAATTGTCCTGAGAGAAATGTAAGCTTTATTCAAGTATAAATACAAACATATTGGCCTTTTTTTTTTTTAAAAAAAAAACAACACTAATTCTAGCAACTAAGCCCAGCCAAAAAAAAAAAAAAAAAAAAAAAGCGTGCACTTCAAGGTGTAGAAATCAATTATTAGGGGACAACCTTATTCGAAATCACACCCAGGAATATTCTGAATGGCATATTTACATGAGCCAGGAATACCAATCCCATTAGAATTCTGTGCTTTGTGCCACAGAGAATGCTGTATGCTAGCATGCTTACAGTGTTAATGACAGAGTCCGAGCAAGAGAAGTGCTTGTGTTTTCACGTTGGTTGGTTTGCTAATGGAAGACAAGGATGTTTTTAGGTTTCACTAATAGGAGTCAGAGTTCTGGTATGTAGAGCACTTTAAACTTAGTGCCACCTTCCAAAGACACCTAGGACAGGGACTCTCAAATTCTTCCACAGTGTGGACCACATGTAGTACAGAGCACTGGCTTACAGCACCTGCCTTTCCAGTCATAATTACACGACAGCCTGTGGAACACAGAACTACGGAAACTGCCACACACAGCAAGCTAGTGGCTTATCAAATAAAAATGATCAGTACCAGATGTTTCAGTGCTTCAGAAGTAGAAGGGAAGAAAGATTTATAACCTGCTTTGGCGGGGCGGGGCGGGGGGAGGGGGGAAGGTTTCTTACTGATCCTTGTAATTTAATTGTTGGTTTAAGAGCTGACACACAAGAGTGTATTTATCCTTTCTGAAATATCTTTTCCTTTTCCCAAAGGGACTGCATACATTCTTGTCGTCAGATCTTTTTCTGAATCTACTATGCCAGGGATGGACAAACTTCTTGGCCTGAGGGCCACATTTGGGTAGGTAAATTATATGCAGGGCCATGAATGTAGGGCTGGGGCAGGGGCTTGGGTATGGGAGGGAGTGCAGGGTGCAGGAGGGGGCTCAGGGCAGGGGGTTGGGGTGTGGCCCGGCGCCGCTTACCTCGAGCAGCTCCGGGGTGGCAGAGGTGCGCAGCAGGGCTAAGGCAGGTTCCCTACCTGCCCTGATCCTGTACTGCTCCCGGAAGTGGCCAGCATGTCTGGCAGTGGCTCCTTGGGGTGGGGTGGGGCAAGCGGCTCTGCCGTGCGTTGCCCTCACCTGTGGGTACCACCCCCGAAGCTCCCATTGACCGCAGTTCCCCATTCTCGGCCAGTGGGAGCTGCAAGGGGGGGGGGGCAGTGCCTGCAGGTGAGGGCAGTGCATGGAGCCCTCTGCCCCCACCCCCCCAGGGACGTGGTGCTGTCCACTTCCGGGAGTGGCATGGGGCCAGGGCAGGCAGGGAGCCTGCCTTAGCCCCGCTGCACCATAGGGCTGGCAATCCCACGGGCCGGATTGAAAGCCCTGATGAGCCAGATCCGGCCTGTGGGCCATAGTTTGCCCTCCCCTGTACTATGCTCTTGGCTTCAATGACAGCCAGGGGCAGCAAGTTCTTCAGGTGAAGTGCGTGGTGTAGAAAAGGAGTTCCTTTCATTTGTTTTAAGTTTGTGGTCATTCAGCATCCTTGGACATCTCCTTGTTTGTGAATTTGTGGGAGAGGATAATTAGGAGCCCCCATTTGCACTCTCTACGTTTCTTCATTTTGTATACCTATCGTGTACTACCCCCACCGAATACCAGTCTTCTCTTTTCATATGGAGCTTTCCCATGCCTCTAATCATTCTTCTTATTCAACCCTAACACTCTTCTATATTCTTTTTGAGGCAGGGAGATCAGATACCCACACAGTATTTCAGGCAAGGACACGCTATTACTTATATTTGTGCTTTCTGGCATGTACTGCAATGTCTGGGAATTTGGCAAGATCTAAAAAAGCTATTTCAGTGTGCACTGCTCGTCCTGCTCAACTTCTTACTGCAACCTAATGAATTCTAAAGATTTCTACAAGAATTTAGCCAGCCTGTGGCCAATAAGAGATTTTGTGCAATATGGATCTTTTGCAATTCAGCAGGCATAACCACAAAGGTAACTTGACGGAAAGGAGATAAGAGACAGCTTGGTCATAAAGGCTCAGAAGTGCCACATCCGGGGTGCTATGGATGTGAAGGGAGATAAGGGGAAAGCAGATACCCTGCAATATAAAATATGAGCCAAATAAATTTAGACCCAGTCCCACAATGTGCATTATGTGCCACAAGCAAGACTAGGGCGCCAGTGAGCTGCCTCCCTTTCCTCTTGCAGGAGGAGGAAAATAGCTGATCCATGCAGTTTACATGTGAGGCAGGACCACTCAGCAGTAACCTGCTCTGCTTGTTAAGAATAGTCCTTTCAAGACCTCTTTTGAAGAGAGCTGTGTATGGGGCACAGAGCAATTCAGCGAAGGCTTGTCCTATAGGTGTAATGATATGGTCAGTTTAAGGTTCAGTTCTGTTTGAACTATCAGAGTGGTTAATGCTGAGCAGTACTACAGACCAGAAACCATTCCTATCAGACAGAGCTGTATGCCATGGAACAGCATGCCAATTTTAGTTACATAGTTTTTAAGGAAAGGGCTCAAAATGGCCAGTGTGTACATACCTTTCCTCACTGTTCCTGGATTATTCCTGAAAGAAAAAACATTGGACATTAGTTCTGTGTGATCATTTCAAGATAACACTCGTTAGCATCTAGTGCGCACTTACACCCTTCACAATGGAACTCAGAATGTTGCAAAATGTTGCAGTCTGCAACATCAGATACTGGAAGTCCCTGAGGTTATAGAAGCCTAATGGTATCTGACAACACAAACTAAAACTTCCATGAAGAAGGGTCACTTCAGTTGTACAGCATTCAGTAAATCACTTTCTAGCCAGGGGCTGAAAGTCAAAATGATAGAAGTGATGACCAAAGCTGAAGGCAGGAATGAGACATCCAAGGGCAAGAAGGTATTTGGGCATACAGCAGGGCCTATGCCTGAGGCACTCCATGTTGGCAGGGATAAGGGGGCAGATAAAGGACGTCACCAGCATGGCTCTGTAGTACTGTGCATTTTTCACATAACCAGCATTCTTTAAGGAGTCAGTCTTTTTAAAAATTTATTCTGCTTCATAGTTTTAAAAACACAAGGGGGAGAAGAATGAATCAAGTTTATTTACCCACAGCTCCGAGTAAGATATTTAAGCAAACTCAGGTTGGCTTTGCATGGCATTAAAGATGCTTAATGAGACTGTACTATAACTTCTAAGCAAAACTTTTAAACCAGAAATTTCCACTTGTCAACAATGACTGTGTCAGATACCTTTACAAGCTAAAAAGCTTTGTGTACTTCCAACTTTGGGCTCTAGTGTTAAAAAAGGAGGAGCAGAGGACCTGGAGCAAGCTGAAAGCTGGAAAACCATAACCTCCCTATCAAGCAAATTAACCGAAAACGGAACAAGTGACAGGAAACCACCTGATTTTCTGGCATGCTGTTTTATCACAGAGAGTAGTGGGGGCAATGAGGGCAACAGGAAATTCATATCCCACGATCAGCTCACTTGTCATGACCTAGGAAAAGGGTGGCCGTAGAAGGGTTTAATGGAATTTTACCAGTTTACTCAAATCATTTACACAAAATACATTTCAGAAACACACCTGTATTACTGAACCTTATGAACTTATGTCAGAAAACCTTAGCTTGCCATCCTGCTACAGGTTCAGTAGGTGCAGGAGCAAGTTTAATACCCCATGCATTCTCGTACATCCTTTTATGTGCATCTTACATTAAAGCATCTAATTTATCTTTCCATCATTTTTACCGGTCTCTCTTTTAAATTAGGAAAATCTAACTGACTGATCAGTTTCATCTGAGCTGCACATTCTCATGCACTAGCTGAATTCTATAAAGTTTAGGTTGTACACACGGCACAAGTGTCACTTAAAAAACCTTTTCAATATAAAACGTGTTATGGAAAGATTTCTATTGGCTGTAGGCTTTGCAAAAAAAACCCCACCTAATTTCAAAAGAAAAAAGTTTGAGACCAAATTTGACCTGGCCATGTCCCTTTAATCCCCAATTTGCACTCTTGAAATTTAAAGTTCTAATTTAACTTGTTAAAAAAGAGCAAAACAGACAGGGTTTCTATCCCATGGAACAGAATTTTGCAATTGTCACAGTGTTGCTAAAGTGACAAACTGAAGGCAACCAATGGTCTATCTACTACAACAGTGTCTAAGAGCAAGCAGTGCTGGGTAAATTGCCGAGGAAGGCACGAACTCCCCCAGAATTCACCTAGCTTTGTAATGCTCCAAGACAAATGAGCATGATCATTGGCTACTGAATTTTTTCATCCGGGAGAGCAAATTACAATGCAAAAAGTTACCAGTGCATTTTTACAACTGAAGTACTACTGCCATCTGCCAAGATGATTTCAACTAGTGTAATGAACTCTTTGTTCTCACAGCTGATGGAAAATACAATCAATACCGGCTGTTACAAGAATACAAGATATGGACAGTCCAGCATTTTCTCAGGAACTTTAAAATCATTTTGATTCTATAATCCCACCCACCCTATTGCAGCTTACATCTTAAAACCTGATGCACAAGCATATGAGAAACACAGCCAGCAGTGTCAGGTACATGTGCTAGTACTCAATATTTTAAAACCCTCTGCAGTCCAGTTTCAAGGAAGAGCAGCTGTTCATTTCTTGAGGATACACCTTCAACAATTCAGCAGGTTGAGAGTGGTTGGAGATGAGGAAAATGTATTACATTAGGTAAAAACAGCCAGATATATGTTTAATTTCTGTGTGGTTCAGTGTCAAAGTTAATTTGTAGCACTGAAGTTAGTTGATCAAGATTGCTCAGCCTCTGCCAGTGAGATGAGGTTTCAGTTCTCTGGAGAACTACTGTAAATCTCTGAAGAGAAGGGTGGAGGGGGGAAACAAAAAGATTTGTAAAAATTAATGGAATTCTTTCCACAACTGCTAGAGAACGTTTTTCAGGCATTTAGCCAACACTGCTTCAGAGGGTAAAAAAGCATGTGGGCTTTTCACAGCTCTGTACTTGAACATTAAAACAAAAAAAGGCAGGCTCAGTGAGGCACCTAGGCAACAGTCACTCTGATGCAGGAAAAACTACGTCAGTGGGCTGCATCACTGCTGAGGCTCTGGGGTTGGGGAACCCTCCTACAGCATATCACTACCCACACAGTGAGTTCAGTTTACTGTTCTTGTCCTCAGTTCTATAGGCTCAGCGAGGAGGAGGAGGAGGAAGAGCAAAAGCAAAGCACCACTTTTCACTTGAGTGAAAGGACAAAACTGACTCACACACTTACACACACGAGTAATAAGGCAAACCAGTGTGTTTGTAAGGTTAAATAAAAAGATAACACTGCAAAGGACTGAACTGTCACATGCTAAGTTAAACAGAAGTTGAACACACTGCAAGTTATCATTATGTACAGGTTCTTCTGAATTCCACTTTGAGACCCCAGGGGGTGGCCACTGAACAAAAGATACAACAAATCCCACATCCCCTTCTGCGTCTACACAATACAGTGGCAACTCTGTTGAGACTCCTGGTTTAGTGTATTAAAATTAGGCAGGATGATTTTGGTCCTCATGCTGGTCTGTCCCCCCCCCCCGAGATTTCGCCAACTTGCACTCACAGGTGACTATTTCTATTCAAACAGAGCAAGCCAGAAAAGCACATTTACAGCATAAATACTTGCTTTAACACCAAGCTTTTCCATACAATTTCATTTTACTATAGGACATTAACTACCTGTTAGAGACTTGTTTTGCAACTGGCTCCTGACTGTCTGCAGAACTTAACTTAAGCATACAAAAAAGACAGCACTTAACTAAACCAGAAGTGCAATTTCTAGCAATCATGTTTTACTCAGAAAACTGATTCTCAGTGCCTCAAATTTCAATAATTAGTTAAAACAGGAGTTAAGTCTCATTTCCCCCCCTCTATTTTAACCCTTTCCGATCTCCAGAATGAGTCTGGGGATAGCCTCATGGACGCAGATCTAAAGTTCACCCCACTAGTGTCATAATGCAGTAATGACTTACACTGAGTCATTCCAGGACAGACTTTTTTCTTATTCATCCTGGGAAAATGAAGAAGAACAGCAGGAGAAAGAGCAACCACTCAGACAAGCAGTGTGTCACCACTCAGAATACTGCTGCACCTTAATTTGCTACAGGTACCCGTATCCGATGTATCCGATTCCAGAGTATGGACCATGTTGATTTGTTAGTGGCGTTTTTTCAATAGGCCAGAAAATCTGAGGTTGCTAAATGGTGCCATAGGAGATTATTACTGAGAAATTCACAAGTTATTTACATCTGTTCAAGGAGTTTTGCTATGAGAACATACAGATGACTTTAGTCTTTGTCTGTGTGGCCACTGGTCTCATGCAACAGATCCCTTACATTAAAAAAATGTGATCCTGACAGCAGAATTGCTTAACTCCCAAAGCACATGGACTCTTCTATGCCACTGTTTTGTTCCCAAGAGTAAGCTAGAATCAATGTTGGTATCTACAGCACAAATAGCATAATTAGTTCTGAATATAGTCCCCAGAGTGGAGAAAGCTTGAATTTAATTTAGGGACATTTAAGGTATTTTTCCTACCACAGTTCAAAACAAAGAACTTTGTTTCTATAGTAATTGGAAACTGTACTAAAACAATTTCCTCTCTATTGGTTGCACAGTAGTTTATTGCTGTAGGGTGGGTCGTTGATGTTTAGTGATTAAAAAGACATCTGTTTAGGGAAAATATCTGCTTATAAAACATTATTCTGGACCCTGCAAACAGGCTAATCTTAGCAGTGTCTTACTGAAGAAAGTTAATTCATAAGATTCAGATTGCACTTGTTTTAACTAGAACTGTTTAGAGAAGACAATGCAATATCAGCTGGTCTCTTCAACATGTGTTTTTAAACAGCTTTAGACAGTGAGCTCTTCAGGGTAGGGACTGTGCATTGCTCTACCCAGTACCTAGCACAAGCTGGCCCTGATCATGCTTGATCCATAGGCACTACTGTAACCATGATTAATAATATCTGACATGCTTACAGAATGCTAGAATGAGAAGTGCACAGTTGTTAGCAGCAGTAGTTCATCTCAGAAAGAAAGGATTCCTTTATATTTAGAGATAAAAGCAGGGCAGCCTCTGTGGTTATTTGCTCCGTCACAAAGCATTACATAACAGTCTCTGGAGAACAGCCATCTTTTCAAAATAAGAATAATTATGAATGTGTGAAAGCTTAGGGGTGCGCCGTCTTGTCGGTACCGAGTGGAGATTATGGTCAGCAGCTTGCAGAAGCAACAGTACACAGAGGAGCCATCATTTAAAAAAAAAAGTAAGTAACTGCACAGGAACCAATCATAACACTGCAATTTTAGACTGGATGCAAAAATGGGCATTCGCATTTCACCTCAATTTGAGTCTTAACTAGATTATACTTTGAACGTCCAATGTCTGCAACATTAAAATTAAAACAAAGGGTCAGCAAAGGGGCAGACTGTGTGTTTTGAAAAGATCCTGTATATAGGTGCATTGGAGGTGGCTGACAGCTATTTTGACATTAAGTATTTCTAGGGCTAAAAACCATCAGGAAGAACATGCATAAGTCTTCAGTGTCTTGCTCCCTTCCTCCACACTCCCACTTTATCCACCCCCTCTACAAAGTCACCATCCTGCTCAACTTCAGAGTAAAACTGCCACACATTCCACTCAGAGTGGGCTGTTTGTCAAACTTTGCCTACATTTGTCAGCTGAGCAGCTGAGGCTAGTGAGTCGCACTGCCTACTCCCCTGGCGTGGAGGAATCAGTGCCCTGTGTGCAAGCCTCTCTCCACTGCACGTGAGGTTTTGTTTTTGCAGCAAAAGGTTCAGAGAAATAAGAAAATACATCCTCTGAGATTCATATTTAATACACCCGCAGACAACAAGTGCGTGGCAGAGCTGAGGGGAAGATTTAAAAAAATCCACTGGGATGTGCTTCTAAATCCACTAGGTGCCTTTGAAAATCTAATCTTAATCCATGAAGCTACTCTCCTAAATCAGACTCATTCAGATCTCAGAATCCTGAAGGAGCAAGTTCATACAAAAAGCTACTTAAGTCTTTTCAGGGAATGCTGTATTCTGACCATTTACAGAGTGCTGTAACTGTTGTGGGTTATGAACTATAGGGTTCAGCATCCAAACTTGAGGCAAAATCCTGTGGGGGCACTGAGTGCCTTCAACTCCCGCTGAGGTCAGTGTGGGAGGAGGGTACTTGGCATCTCACAGGATCAGGCCTTTGGGCTCATCCAATGATTTTAAAGAGCAATTACAAGCAGGGTGGAGGAGAAAGGTTAAAAGGAGAAAAAGGATGCTATGCGTATGGTAGTTTAGGGTAATTCTGGATTAAAAGAGCAAAAGGATTTTACCTGAAAGAACAGAATAGGTCACAGCAAGGGGTAACTTTCAATTAAGTTTAAGTATTACTTAGACACACTGATGATCTTTCAGGGAATCGTTTAAGATTAGTTAAATTCTTTGCCTGGGATGACAGATAAGGCAGCAGGATGCTGTAGCTCCTCCCTGCTTCCACCCTGTGTCAACACCTAATTTAGGACAGAAACAAGTGCTGTAATTTAAAGTGTGGGTAATTGCGATGGAGGGGATGTAATGTGAATGCCCCAGATACCATTCCTTACTCTTACACAACTAGCTTGTAGAAAAGGTAAAAGGAGACGCAGAAAGCTAGGATGAGAAGCCAGGTGGGATTAGTCACTGAAGACTTAAAACACAATCAAAATATATTTAGTGCATGCATCCATTCGCCCCCCTCCTTCACCATGTTCACACAAGGGATTTCAATATTCCACAGACATTAAGTGCATAGCAGCCCAGCATTAAAGTAAATGAAGTAAAACTAATTCTCTGCTGGAGAATGTAATTGCTCTAACAACAGACAAGCAGCTTCCATAGAATGGAATTGACGATATGAAGGCAGATGATCAGGTCACTAGGAAACTGCTCCCCAGCATGGTAGGAAGAGAATAATGGCCTCACAGCAAACAAAATTTTCAATCTGGAATAATGGTTAAACTCCAATGATAGGAATATTGGTCTGTTTTTATTTGCCAAGAAGGAAGGAAGCCCTAGCCAGAAATAAAAGGCAAGTTACAAAAATCAGTAGTAATGAGATGTGTCTGTTCTGACCCCTAGTGTTTTGTCATCAAATGTAAACATCCTTCAATTTTGCCACTAATGGGCGAAACAGCCCCTGAAGCTCCCTCTGTGCAAGGTCAGTTTCCCCTTGCCACACTAAAGGTAGGAAGATCCTTCCATAACCTCCTAAGAAACAAAGTGAGCTATGTTAATTTCCTCATAGAAATATTCTGGGTTTGAACATTGGTTTTGAGCACAATTATCAGATCCACAGCTCAACTCCCGAAAGAGTTCAAGGCATCTAATACGGGAAGTTACTACTAGTTCCAGGCCAACAGTTCAATGGCCAGCCTGGAAGGGTTAACAAGGCTGCTCTTAATCCTCCTCTTCAGTTTTCTGCAAAAACAAATTGTCGCTTGTAACAGATATTTAGACTAAAGGTGCCCTATGCACCAACTGCCTCCTTTCAACCATACTTCAAAGAGATTCTAGATGCACCAGACCACCAGCTGCAGAGAAGTTACTATATTAAAAAGGCTTGAGCACCTCCCCCTCCTCTTCCCATTCAGTAATTCTAGGCAAATAAAAGATCAGAAATTCCAGCCTTATCTACACTGGGGATTTACCTTTGTTACACTCAGTGAAGGACAGCAACAGTTGGGTTTACACTGGTACAGCTCTCTTATGTAGGCCTGGTCTACACTGGCGGGGGGGCGGGGGGCGGCGCGCGGATCGATCTAAGATACGCAACTTCAGCTACGAGAATAGTGTAGCTGAAGTCGACGTATCTTAGATCGACCTCTCACCGTAGTGGAGTTCCAGAGTCGACGGCAGAGCGATCGGGGATCGATTTATTATGTCTACACTAGACGCAATAAATCGATCCCCAATAGATTGATCACTGCCCGCCAATCCGGTGGGTAGTGTAGACATGGCCATAGAGAGGCTATAAACCACTTATGAGCACCAGAGTAAGCTTATGTCAGTTTCAAGTAGGGGTAAACTGCCTCTGAGGCAAGTTGTGGCCTACAGCATCTTAGCCTTTCTACACCAAGGGTTTGCCCCAGAAGAAGCTATGGCTAAAATTCCCAGCATATACAAGGGCTCTGTAGAATACTAGTTGCTCCAATTATGGTAACATCTGCAGCTATTTCTAGGGTGCTTGCCCATAACATTAGCTACTGAGAGCTACAGGTGATGGCTAGTAATCTGTAAAGAATTCTGACAGTAGCAAATTTGCTGCTTACAAATGCTCAGAGAGCATTATGCATTCTTTGGCCTCATTAGTTTACAGATTCTGCAAGAGTGACTAATTACACAATCCCCCACACTTAAAAATACCACAGGCTAGTCCATCTGTAGCATCACAAGCTTGGGCACGAGACAGACTGGGATCAAGACTGGGCACAAGACCATAGCACAGTGAGATAGCTAGGAAGCAGTGGATGTTGAGCTGGGCAATCATGAGGAGTCATGTGACATCTAAAGTGGCCTCCAGTTGCCGTGCATTGCTTCTCCTGTTGAAGATCTGTTCGAGGGGGACAGCTGAATAGCAGGATTTCTGACTCAATGCTCCTGCAAGCTCATTTTATGCTGTGGATTGTTCTACAGCTGAACCTTGTGGGAAAATACACACCATTTGCAAATAAACACCCATTAGTACCAGATGAATCAGTGTCAGTCAGCTCAGTCCCTGACTACTCCGATGCAGCAGAAATCTGATTTTCTGAAATGTCAGAGTAGGAGTTTGAAGCTTATTAATGCCTCATCAAGTGCTCGAATAGTCAGAAGAGCGAGGTAGTGTGCCATGTGTAAGTCATGTCAGTGCCAAATTTAGAGGCTGGGTGAGGATTCTGTTAGAGTCTCTAAAAGAGGATTTGTTAAAAATAAAAGTTCATTTGGTTACAGCATAATAAGGCACAGTGCACTGTTCGGAGCCTTCCCTTAGGTCCAGTTCTACACTATTTTGTGTCATGCTATGAAAAAGAAAGACAGAAAGCGTCAGCTAACCCCATTCCAGTGGGATGCATGGGGCTAGATGACGGAAAGATCAGCAACCCACTGGCTGAGAGGTCAATTCAAAACATGATTTAACAGAAAAAACATAGGGCAGAGAAGGCTTCAACGGGGAGTTCATGGCAAACCATGCAGCAGCAGTGATTGTTTAAATACTACAACTAAACTGAGTCACTGAAATGTAGCAATGGACAGCTGAGTCCAGGTTTGGTTTTACTGGGGGGACCCTGTCAATGTGCCCCCCCCCATACACACACTCCCTCTAAAATCAGAACTAGACCCAGGCACCCTCTCCCAAACTCAGCAGATTAAACAAAAACAAAAGCCTATTTATTTAAAAGTCACTTTAGAGGTAGGTATCTCACTTCAAATGGGGCGTACTCTAAACCTGCAAGAAGTGAATCATCACTGAAAGCAGAAGAACGCTTCTGTACTCCTCACCAAAAACAAGTCAAGATCTGATGCCAACTAAAATTGGGGGAAATTTAGGACCTGTGCTGCAACAGTAAAATAAGATGCATATTTAAACCCACACCTGCGTGGCTCAGAACTGCAGACCAGCAGTAAAGATATTCTGCTGCAAAACTAAACACTCAGCTTTATATGATACACTTGCTGGCAGAGTGAATCAAAGCCAAAAAAAAATCTGATAGAAGCTGAAGATCTCCTCACACCATTGCCAAAAAAAAAAAAAAAATCATCCAAGCAAAACCAAGCACTGCATGAAGCTCTGGGCTTCCGAATGGTCTACAACAGGGGCAGGCAAACTTTTTGGGCCAAGGGCCACATCTGGGTGGGGAAATTGTATGCAAGGCTGGGGCAGAGGGTTGGGGTGCAGGAGGGAGTGCGGTGTGCAGGAATGGGCTTAGGGCAAGGGATTGGGGCAGAGGAGGGGTGAGGGGGCTCAGGGAAGGAGGCTGGGATGCAGGAGGGATGCAGAGTGCAGCAGAGAGCTCAAGGCAGGGGATTGGGGTGTGAGGTGCAGGCAGGGGGCTTAGGGCAGGGAGTTGGGGATTGGGGTGCAGGAGGGGTTTGGGCTCCAGCCTGGCACTGTTTACCTAAAGCGGCTCTGGGGTGGCAGCGACACGCACCAGGGCCAGGGCAGGCTCCGTGCCTGCCTGCCCCCATGCTGCTCTGGGAAGCAGCCAGAACCACGTCTCTGCGCAGCCCTGGTGGGGTGGGGTGGGGAGCCACAGGGCTCGGCACGCTGCCCTTGCCACACCTCCAGGTACCTCCCCTGAAGCTCCCATTGGCTGCAGTTCCCGGTTCCCAGCCAATGGGAGCTGCGGGGGGTGGTGCCTGGAGGCAAGGGCAAAGCACAGAGCCCTCTGCCCCCCCGGGCCGTGGTGCCGGCCACTTCTGAGAGCAGCACGGGATCTGCAGCACTACTGGGGGCAATCCTGCAGGCCAGATCCAAAACCCTGAGGGGCCGGATCTAGGCTGCAGGCCATAGTTTGCCCACCCCCGCCACACAGCATGCTAGAGTCCAGACATTTAATTAAGAGAGCGAGCAGCCATGGGACAAGAGGGAAGGTCCTCTCATGGATCAGAAACGGGTTAAAAGACAGGAAACAATGGGTAGGAATAAATGGTCAGTTTTCACAATGGAAAGAGATAAATAACGGCATCTCCCAAGGATCTATACTGGGACCAGTGTGGTTCAACATATTCATAAATGATCTAGAAAAGGAGATAAACAGTGAGGTGGCAATGTTTGCAGATGATGCAAAATTATTCAAGCTAGTTAAGGCCAAAGCTGACTATAAAGAGTTACAAACGGATCTCACAAAACTGGGTGACTGGGCAGCAAAATGGCAGATGAAATTCAATGTGGATAAGTGCAAAGAAATGCACACTGGAAAACATAATCCCCACTACACACACACAGAAAGATCTGGAGTTACTGTGAATAGTTCTCTGAAAACATCTGCTCAATTTACAGCAGCAGTCAAAAAAGCTAATCATGTTAGGAGCCGTTAGGAAAGGGACAGATAACGACAGAAAATATAGCACCACTATGCAAATCCATGGTACACGCACACCTTGAATACTGCGTGCAGTTCTGGTCACCCAATCTCAAAAAAGGGCATATTAGAATTGGAAAAAGTACAGCAAAGAGCAACAAAAACGATGAGGGGAATGGAACAGCTTCCGTATGAGGAGAGATTCAAAAGACTGGGCCTGTACATCTTGGAAAAAAGAGATGATGGGGGGGGGAGGGGGGATAACTTTTACAAAGGTCAATAAAATCGTGACTGGTGAGGAGAAAATGAATAAGGACGTGTTATTTACCCCTTCACATACCACAAGAACCAGGGGTCACCCAATGAAATTAACAGGCAGCAGGTTTAAAACAAACGTAAGGAAGCCCTTCTTAACACAATGCACAGTCAACCCATGGAACTCGTTGCCAAGGGATGCTGTAAAGGCCAAAAGTATAACTGGGTTCAAAAAATAATTCGATAAGTTCAGAGGATAGGTCCATCAATAGCTATTAGCCAAGATGGTCAGGGACTCGATCTCATGTTCTGGGTCCCTAAACCTCTAACTGCCAGAAGCTGGGACTGGGCGATAGGAGAATGGATCACTCGATAATTGCCCTATTCTGTTTCTTCCCTCTGAAGCATCTGGCACAGGCCACTGTCAGAAAACAGGCTACTAGACTACATGGCCCGTTGGTTAAACCCACTATTGTCATTCTTATTCTTATGAAATTACTGTAGGGAAAAAAAATTATGCCACTTCATAGCTGGAGCCGCTAAAGTGAAGCAGAGTTCACTGCTCCAACTTTGTTTTCCTTAGTGTGTTCCACATTCCTTTGACAACTGCAGTCCATTAAAGTAAATGGAACATTCCACTGAACCATTCCCCAGCATGTAAAAATAAAATTGACACAAAGGGTGGCCATAGTAACTGTTAAAGGTGGAAAAAAAACCAGAGTCAGTCTGCCTTCCCTTTGTTTTCAGATTTTTTTTCCAATTAAAGGACTACTGTTAGTGAATGGTAAGAAATTAACACTCAGATTGTGGCAGGCTCAGATGTGCATTTATACAGACAGATTTTTTTTTAAAGCCTTCAGAATGCTTGGGGCTAAGGTGCTATTCAATGCAAAGTGTCTAATATACCATGCTTTAATCAAGCCTTGTATCATCATTGGGTTAGGTATTATCACTATTTCACAAAGGGGTAAAACTGAGGCCAGTTACTCAAGGCCTCATGAAAGTCAATAGCAGAGGAATGAAACATGCACGTCCTGTTTCTCAGGCCTCTAGTCCCTCACCTCCAAGCCAGATAAACACGGTGCTGTTCAGTGTGCATGGTGTCAAAAAGACTAGGCACTCAGCCCTTTTTAAACAAAGTGCCAATACACAGGCGCACCAAGCCTATCTTTAGCACATAAAAATGTACTAAGCCACTTAAAGCTGAAACTTTGCAGGAGTTGCTAACGACACGCGCATGGTTTGTCAATGTTAAGGTCATAGAATCATAGAATATCAGGGTTGGAAGGGACCTCAGGAGGTCATCTAGTCCAACCCCCTGCTCAAAGCAGGACCAATCCCCAACTAAATCATCCCAGCCAGGGCATTGTCAACCCTGACCTTAAAAATATCTAAGGAAGGAGATTCCACCACCTCCCTAGGTAACGCATTCCAGTGTTTCACCACCCTCCTAGTGAAAAAGTTTTGCCTAATATCCAAACTAAACCTCCCCCACTGCAACTTGAGACCATTACTCCTTGTTCTGTCATCTGCTACCACTGAGAACAGTCTAGATCCAACCTCTTTGGAACCCCCTTTCAGGTAGTTGAAAGCAGCTATCAAATCCCCCCTCATTCTTCTCTTCCGCAGACTAAACAATCCCAGTTCCGTCAGCCTCTCCTCATAAGTCATGTGTTCCAGTCCCCTAATCATTTTTGTTGCCCTCCGCTGGACTCTTTCCAATTTTCCCACATCCTTCTTGTAGTGTGGGACCCAAAACTGGACACAGTACTCCAGATGAGGCCTCACCGATGTCGAATAGAGGAGAACGATCACGTCCCTCGATCTGCTGGCAATGCCCTTACTTATACATCCCAAAATGCCATTGGCCTTCTTAGCAACAAGAGCACACTGACTCATATCCAGCTTCTCGTCCACTGTAACCCCTAAGTCCTTTTCTGCAGAACTGCTGCCGAGCCATTCGGTCCCTAGTCTGTAGCGGTGCATGGGATTCTTCCGTCCTAAGTGCAGGACTCTGCACTTGTCCTTGTTGAACCTCATCAGATTTCTTTTGGCCCAATCCTCTAATTTGTCTAGGGCCCTCTATATCCTATCCCTACCCTCCAGCGTATCTACCTCTCCTCCCAGTTTAGTGTCATCTGCATCCTTACTGAGGATGCAATCCATGCCATCCTCCAGATCATTTATGAAGATATTGAACAAAACCAGCCCGAGGATCGATCCTTGGGGCACTCCACTTGATACCAGCTGCCAACTAGACATGGAGCCATTGATCACTACCCGTTGAGCCCGACAATCTAGCCAACTTTCTATCCACCTTATAGTCCATTCATCCAGCCCATACTACTTTAACTTACTGGCAAGAATACTGTGGGAGACCATGTCAAAAGCTTTGCTAAAGTCAAGGAACAACACGTCCACTGCTTTCCCCTCATCCACAGAGCCAGTTATCTCGTCATAGAAGGCAATTAGATTAGTCAGGCATGACTTGCCCTTGGTGAATCCATGCTAGCTGTTCCTGATCACTTTCCTCTCCTTTAAGTGCTTCAGAATGGATTCCTTGAGGACCTGCTCCATGATTTTTCCAGGGACTGAGGTGAGGCTGACTGGCCTGTAGTTCCCAGGATCCTCCTTCTTCCCTTTTTTAAAGATGGGCACTACATTAGCCTTTTTCCAGTCATCCGGGACCTCCCCCGATTGCCATGAGTTTTCAAAGATAATGGCCAATGGCTCTGCAATCACATCCGCCAACTCCTTTAGCACTCTCCGATGCAGCACATCCGGCCCCATGGACTTGTGCTCGTCCAGCTTTTCTAAATAGTCCCATGCTGGAGTTAGTACAGAATATGGGCAGGGGAAAGAATGCTGCCCTGGGATTCTAGTTAACACTAAGGCCTTGTCTAGACTAGGATATGAACGTGAGATAACATGTTACTGACAGCTTTCTCTAGATGAGGATTGTCTAGTTTAGTCTCCTGGGGTTGGTAATAGTTTGGCCTGATTCTGGCTGTTGAGTGTTGTGTGGTAGTGGCTGGCGTTTGACCTCCAGTATAGCACAGCCCACTAGACAATGAGCTGGTGGTCCCTTCTGGCCTTAAACTCTATGACTTAAACATGTGTTAGGATATGTCTTCATGGCAGAGTGTAGCTAACTGGAGTTAAGAGAAGGAACTCAAGTTGAGTTAGCCTAGCTCAAGTGAGAGCACCCACACCGTGAACAACACTCGGGCTGCTGTGTCCATCCTGGAGTGATCTCCACTCATGTGTGGGTGCCAAGACTTCTAAGGGCATATCCAGTGGTTCTTTGCACTGCGGTAAACTGAGCCCCTCTATGAATTATCTTTCCCAGTGAATTATGGGATAAACTGTCTGAACTTTCTGGGCACAGAGGGGAAATTGTTGGAAGGAACTGGAGAACTAGCGGCACTCAGGTAGAGCTGGCCTGCGTCCACACTGCAGAGTGGTCATGTTAGCAGCTGACTTGTGCTAACTCAAGCTTTTAGCCCATGCCTCCTGATGGGCCAGCCAACACGAGTTAATAGCAGCACCACTAGAGTGAAGAGTGTGTGTGTGTTAGGACAGGACTCCAGAATTATAATTCAGGTTAACTTTGCAGTGAAGACAGACCATTAGACTAGTCAAAGTTAAATTTCAAATCCACCTTCACTCCACCCTCCCAGGTTTAAAACTTGTGCCTTTTTAAGGCACATTAAACTGGTCACTATCTTGCTTACTTCTATAGAAGCAGAGGAACAAAGACACTGAAAAGTGGTACAAGGTTTGAGAACATTTCTCATATCCCAAGGCCTTAGGATAGAAGGCAAATGGACACTAAAACAACAGGTTTATGGATTGGAAAATCCAATTCCACTGTAAAGACTTAATCCCCGTTTTCACTTCTGCTGAAGTCACACAAATGCTTGTATATTCTTAACTCCTATGAGTCCTAGTATTAACTAATTTCACATTAGTGGCTTTTAAGTTTAACAGCCATATCATCATGCATTTCTTGAATTCAGCATTCCAAAGAAGATTTCACTTGCTCAGCGTGATATTCAGCCACAAGACTAGAGAAGACTTTCTATTAAAGTCCACAATTCATAAAAGAAAACTATTCTAAAGAGAGACTGAAATTCAACATCTTCAAAAGTGAAACTGAATAGCTTGATTTCATGCTATCTATTCCTAGAAGGGTCACCTGTGGGTAAATCCCCCTTAAGCAAACACCAGAATTAATATTTCACTTTCCCAGAAACATACTATAGACCCCCTTCTGGTGCTTTATTCCCCACCCACATCCAACAAGGCTGTTAGATACTCAACTTCAGCTCAGAATATGAATCAATATGGAAACTCCCCTGTCTGTCCCCCATTCTCTTCTGGAGGCTTTTAAGTTTCAAAAGTTGGCCACCTAAGTGCTATTTAACACAATGGGTTCCTGTAGGGGCAAAGATGTACTCTCCATGTGCCTAACTACAGACTGTTGCAGCAGATTCACTGTACTCCTTTGGCAACAAGAGCTCACCTGGAAAGTGGCTGTCTGCAGAGAATTTTCAGCAATTCTTTACCATTTGTCTGGAATCTGAGCAGTATTAAAATGCTAGTGCAATGGTGGAAGACTGGATAAAAAATTTCTGTGCAGAGATGATCAAAGTGATAAAAGCTTATTCATGAATAATTAGTCACTGCATTGGGACTTTGTAACATACTGTTATCTTGCCAAGATCTCAGATCATAGCATTAAAGAACTTGTTTCCAAGTTGTCCTATTCTTCCTAGCCCCCATATATAAAAGCTACCTGAAAGCAGAACAGCATTTGTGAATGCTGTTGTACTTAACATGGCCACATTTCCACAATGTGGAAGTTGGCTATAAAAATTTTCTCCCAAAGTGAAAACTTCGGCTCCACAGCGTTCTGTTTTGAAAGATCACAGCTCGAAGATCAATGCACCAGATCCTCAGCTGGTGTAAATCTGTAGAGCTCTACATACATGACATCAATGGAGGAACATCAATGTGTGTCAGTTAAGGACTCATTCTGGTGTGTTTACCATTCAAAGTAGAAGGCAAACCGCCATTATACTTTCTGGCAGTGGCTAAACAACAATTCTCTGCCCAACAGGTATGAAGAGCGTCTCAGATTTATGCCACAGTGTGTAGAACAGAGGATCAATTTAAGACCAAACTGAATATTTAGGAAGATTTCCAATGCATCAAGAGCATAAACATGTCAAGATCACCAGCTCCAGGCCTTTGCTGTCAGGTGTTCCGAGCGCCCATACCATGATAAGTGATGGGAGAAGAAGAGACATTTAACCAAAAGGACTGGGTAACCAAATTGCAAGGATGTAAAGCCATGATTAGAATCAGCAGAATTAAATTCTGCATATTCCACACATTAATATATTTGAGTGAAAATATCATACATCTCACTTATAGGAGGACACCAGGCAAGTAATTGAGATGTGTGGTTCAAGAACCCCCACACTTCAAAACTTGTCATATCTGAGAAGTGTGTCCAGCCTTGCTTAGATTTTCTAGGCGAGGTTTACCATCCTTCAGACATCAGACATCAAAAAGGTCTGATTTTAATTTGATCTTTGGAACAGACAGAGCTCAACTGCAGGGTGGTGGGACTGATACACCTGAAAGGTAATTTAGCAGCTCATTTGCCTAGTGCAAGCCTCTTCACCCTAATAATGGAAAAAGCTGCCTCCAGGTCCTAGCAACTTAAAGAAAGGACACTTGCACCTAAGGCGTCACAGCTGAGAAATACAGCCCTCCAGCCACAGCACTGCTATGGAATCTGACTTGATATCCGGCAATTAAAATGCTGTTCAAATACATAGGCACTGCACAGGGCAGGTGCATTGCAGGAATTTCAGCTAATAAACTGACTGACAATCTTTGATGTATTGGGCTGGGAAGCAGAGACTCTCTATAGCCTCTTAACAGAAGTAACGTATTTAAGAGATCAGTAATCTGTATCTTCTATTTATACCTGACCTGGTGCCACTGACTGAAGTAGTTTGGTGCCAAAGGGGTATTCCCCTTTCTGTCAGTACCTCTGCTGGAAGAACAGGAATGGTCTGTGGGCTGAATCGTTTGATGTGCTACTTGCTACAGTGTGGTACATTAAAATTCTGAGCTGAGAGAATCAGCCAAGTAAGGACACAGAGCACACAGGATATCCTCAGTTACACTAAGAACATTTCAGAGGGTGCTGAAAAGAACATGTGGTGCTTCACAAACATTCAAAGAAAGGTCCCTGGGCCAATTTCCGATCAATTCCCCCTCTGCAAACTACCAGCCTCTACTAAGTGGGACCTCAACCCCATAGGGTTTTCCATCAACGAACAGGATGGTCGTCATCAACTCCCGTCCCCTACCACACAGGCTGCAGAATCTAAATGAGTGAAAAAACTCATTCCTCCACTTCAGGGTGGTAATTATTAAGAGTACTGCTAAAAAGGTCCTTCCAAGATGACCACTGTCTCCTTCCCCCTCTGTAGAGTGCTCATTGAGCCAAGGGAGTTGTTTGTCTTTGCTCTCCTTGTGTCATTCTCACTCAAAGAGCACATGAGTCAGAGGCTGTGCACCACAGATGCCACTGATAAAAGCATACTGCATTTGGGAATATTAGCAACCCCGCAGAACAAAGAGGCAGCTCAAAAACCAAACCAAACCTCCATCGACTCCCAATCAGCTTCTCCAGTAAGTGCCTGGTAAATGTCACTGGCTTTAATCTTCACATAAACATCAATTTCTAGTTGTTCCAGATTAACTCCTAAACTCCTGTGCATTAAAGCAGCACCAGCAAAAATTAAAGGTCATCAGCAATGCAAGCTGTGAAATACCTTTGACATTAAATTGTGTTCTTGTCAGCTCAGCCCATGTCGTTATTGTGAACAGAAAAAGTAAGATTTAAATTCTTCTCTTTTCCTTTTTTTCTCCTAAGCAATATTAAATAGCCTACTCAACACTGCTCCACCGGATTTTTTCCAGGGGAAGGAAAAGTCACTTATTCGTAACAGAACAGCTAGTAAAAACAGAACAGCTAAGAAAAGTAGAACACTCACCAAAAAAAAAGGCTTTCATCCAATTTTGAGGAGTCAGTAGGTTGAAAGCTTGACCTAGTAACAGAAAATTGGCCTTCTAATCTAACACTTAACTGGGCTGACTTTGTTCTGTGTGTGGTGGAACAAGGGGTGTTATTTGTACCTTACAAAAGTCCAATATTGTTACTGTATAAGGTGCAATGGGGAGTCCAAGTTTCTAGCTAGAATAATGTAGCAGGTTGTCTCTATACAATTTGCACCAATTTAGCAAAAATCTGTTTACAAAAATAGATTAAGTCTGTGCAAAGCCATTGTGTGCATATTCTTAAAAACAGTTTAAAAGTGGCTCTTTAATTAAGTTGGAAGCAACCCTACCGCTTAATCCCACAAACACTTAAGCACACGTGTAATTTTGCTCAATGGGGCTACTAGCATGATTAAAGTCAGCCACAAGCTGTGTTTACACATTCAGATTCTTAATGAAGCTGCCACCTCTCTAAGCTACTGGACAATACAGTGCAGGCAGTTTTTAATGTGGTTTATAGATCTGCGTCTTTTTGACCAGAGATGTTCCAGAGCTGTGAGTGTTTGAGCCCCTCTAGTAAATCAGACAGACAGTGTGACCCACTTTGAATGAGAAGTACAACGTGTCTATTTTGGTACAGAAGAGAGACAGCTGCAGAGCAGCCTGTGTTCTGACCAAGGACAGAACGGAAGTCTTCCTTTGCAGGCACACAACGCTGTGAGTAGGGCTGTAGTATAGCCAGGCAGTTCACAATGAGCAACTGCTAACCCAACAAGCTTTGCTTCTGCAGCAAAGCCATATTTTGTATAGCATTAACACTACTCATGAAATGGTCAAAAAAATCTTATACACAGATTAGTGAAGAAGGATCAGATATAGCATCACTGCAGGAAGTTACTTCACTAAGTCTGCGAACACTAGTTTATTTAGCCCTGGCAGTTTTAAAACATTTATTCTGATTGGGGGGTTGCAATGAGTATACCTGAAAGAAGAGTTCTATGAGGGAAGGGGCAAAAACTTAACAAAAAGGTAGCAAGAAGCATGGAAGACATGCAAAAGCATGCTGTGCGCTTACTAGGCCGCATGCAGCCCACGGGTTGAGAACCGCTGCTCTGGACATAGATAAAACCCAGTTTGCGCTTGCAGTGTATAAAGGACTGGACTATACTTTGTATATTTTGTATCCGATGAAGTGAGCTGTAGCTCACGAAAGCTTATGCTCAAATAAATTTGTTAGTCTCTAAGGTGTCACAAGTACTTCTTTTCTTTTTGCGAATACAGACTAACACGGCTGCTACTCTGAAAACAGTCTCCCTAGGACCTTTGTAGCTCCCACAGCAGAGAGGAATGCAAAGAAGTCCACAGCAGATTTGCAGTTTTGTGACAGACCGACCAAGGTCAGGACAATTTTCATCCACGCAATTAACTGGAGAGATGGGCTGTAAATCCAGAAACTTAACTGCTTGTTTGAAAGCGTGCACAGCTGAGACTTTAACTTAGTGTAAATGGATAAACTTAAAAAACCCAGCAGCAGACTAATTATAAACTTTATCACTTGGATCGTGGGAACAACTAGAGACCCCATCAGGATTGGGACCCCAGTGTGCTAAGTCTAACAAAGAGCAACAGACGATCCAAGCCTCGATGAGCTTACATTAATGCATATTTCTCTTTGCAGACTCTGGCAGGAGAATAAATCTCTCTCTACATTACAAAATAACTCCATGATTTTGGTAAATTGAGCTCCTCTGCGAATTTATGGCCCTGCTAACAATGTGGGGAACTCGTTACCAGAAACAAACAAATGAGGTGTTGGGTGTCATTAGCCACCTCTTGCCTACCCCAACAAGCGGCTGTGCTAAGCAACTTTCCAGCTGACTCCTGCCTTATGTGGAAGGTGCTAGTTTGGCTCCAAGCCTGAGAAACACAAAGGTGTGTTCAGACTAGGTCAGCAGTCTGCTCCCAAAATATACCCTATGGACTTGTCTTGTTGCATAGACAGTGACTGGATTTATGAAGGCAAGCCCATCTATATGAACAAGAACAAAAATGCTTTATCTAGTCCCTTACTGCTGCTCAGCCTTAATGATCCACTAGCTCCTCACATTAAAAACCTAGAAGCAAAACTTTGCAGCCGTGAATCTGTTTGGCTGATTTAAGTGAAAGCACATAGCACAGTATTTGGAAAGCCAAAAGGTGATCATGCACCACTTCTGCCTACCCAAAATGATTGGAATTCTTCTCTCCCCCCGCCACCCCACTCACACAAGTACCAGAAAAGAACCTTGTACTTTCTGGTACACCAGTGCCAAAACATGCCATCAAATGCAAATGATTTTCTCCCCTTCCTCAATAGGCCTAACCTGTAAATTTTAGGTAAGTTAGTTTGTAGCTGACCATTCAGCAGTACACTGTAGTTCTATTTCTTGCATGCCAATCTGCAGACAGTAGGGCAACGTTTGGAGAGCATATAACAAACATCACGCTCTATCTGGGTTCCTGGAAAGCTGCCTTCAGAGTCCTTCAGGAAGCGAGGACACATCAGCTGCGCCTTTTTGCAGTACTAGAAGAAAAACTGCACTTAAGTTCGGAACTTGCCACCAGAACTAGTGTAACTAACTTACATTCAGGCTAATTAAAAGGCAAAAACAGCACCTGTCCTTGTTGAAATAAGAATTTTGTTTATTCTCCCCCACACCCACTGGGTTGTGAGCAGATGTGAACACACTGGCACAGGACAGACTACGGTTATCCAAATGTCACATGCTTAGCACTTCCATTTGTCAGCAGCAAAAGCAACAGGCCACAGCAGAAAGCCATTTCTCAGGCCCTTCTTGGAAGCCCATCCATTTGCTTTATTTGTTGGTGCTAAGCTGAGAACAGCAGCCAATGTATACAGGCCTGGCTCTGAACTGTTCAGCAGTGGCTGTGATGCCGAATATTTTTGCTCCACTTGGGACTGCTCATGTACTATATTTGTTTGCCATTAATTCTTTTGTACCTGCAGTTCCCAGAGTTACCACTGATGGGAATAGACTTGAGCATCTTTTTGAAAACCCGAAGGATTTTCCACCCCCAAAGACCCAAGGGCAATGCTGAATGCAAAAAAAAAAAAAAAACCAGTCTAGAAAATAACCACATAATGTCGCTGGAAGGACACTAGACACGGTGAAGGCATCCAAGGTTATGGAGAGGAACCAAAAGGAAAGAGCGACAGGAGACAAACTATTGCAAGGCTCTGGGTCTGGACAGGGATAATCTTTCCAACAAACAGAGCTTTGTGGCTTATTTATTTACAAGCCACAGGCTAAAAAAAGATTCAATGGGCTTCTTTTGCATTAAGACAGTCTCTGCAAATCACAGAGATGCTCAGTGCTACAAGTTTTGCTCAGGTGTGTACTCCTCAGAGAATGGGGACCAGCAGCAGACAGAATCTTGTAAGCATGAACTTAGCATATTAGTGCTATAAACATGTTAATTTAGCTACTGAAATAGCTGGAGGAAAAAAGTTTAAAAAGGGGGGTGGGGCGGGGACTACTGTGCTTGATTAGCTCTATCCCTGGGTATCCTCTGCCCATTTAACTGCCAACTGAAGTATTAAGACAAAGCATGCTCAGAGCAATACCACTCCAACAGAAGTGAAGCCCTGAAAAGAACCTTTACAATGTAATTCTAAACTAAGAACAAGGTAACAAAGGAAGAGAGGGATGCGGGTTAAAACAAAGATAACATTAGCTGAACTGTATCATGCACAAACCTTATTAGTTCTATTACTTGTTAAATTTCTTACCTCCTTGTTAAAGGAAAGAACTAGACAGCACAAAGGGGACATCAGTGGAAAGCAAAGCTCAAGTAGTGCATTTCTGGAGAACAGATGTCATACTTTATGAGTACTGAGAAGAGGCTGCTGGCATTACCTAGTGGGAAAGACCGAACAGTAAGCTTATTTCTTTTAAACACAGTGGACCAAAGCATGGTCAAGGGATACTCTAATACCTGAAAGGAAACTAACTATTAGCATTGGATCCAATTTTAAAGCCAGAAGCAACTGGCCTAAGTTCAAACAGGGTAAAATTTGCTTTGATTAGGAAAAACTGACAGCAAAGATAATTGCACAGTGGAACAGTTTTCAATCAAGACAGTTGTGGCATATTCTCAGCTATCATAAGGACAGGAAGCATTTTGTCTTCAATTTCCAAGCTTGCCAGAAACTCAGAGTAGCACTCCACTGCTAGAAAAGCCTATCTGTGTGTGCTCCTCCAGCCCAGCTCTGTACACCAGCATCTTTAAAAGAGAGGGCATAAGCCAGAATTAGTGAGTGACAGCACAGTGAGCATTGGTATTATGACTGAGTGTATTAACGGTGTCACTTAACTACCAAAAAGAGGGAGGAGAATGGGTTAGACAATTATATTTTTCTGTATGTCCCAAATGGCTAATCACAAATTCATAGCCATAGAGGTTCTGCTCTGTGGGGCTGCTCTTACCAGGAGGGCCCGATTGGCACATTCAGGGTAACAATAGCTAGCCTGACAGATGTAAGGAGGCTAGAGTACACAGACCAGAGGCTGGCCTTAGCTGCAGTGATGTGCCTATAAATGTCTAGATAAGAAGTTTATCTTTTGTTTCAGAAGGTTTGTGTGTACTGAGCAATATTCGTTCTGTACTGTACATTTCTATTTCTATCTCCCATTCTCTAAGAATGCTTGCCATGTGATCACGCTGGCGAGTCCTCCACAACTGCGCTTCCTAGACCACTGGAATTTTAGACTGCTCAACACCTGTTCATATATGTACATCGAATCAGAGTTTGCCAGTTAACCATACTTCCTCAAGATGCTTGTATCTATGACTGAAATTGGCAAACTGACCCCCCCCCACACACACACACGCTCTCTTCCCTCCACCCCAACAGGCCAAATTAACAGCACAGAGATTAACAAAAAGAATCCATATTTTCTTTGAATTATGCATCCACTTCCCCTGAAAGGATGTTCCATAAAGGCAACTAAAACAGAAGCCAGGCAGGAACTGTGAGGAGACACTTGCTCCCCCTCGAACTGAAAACATTGAATGTATTTTCAGTCCACAGAGCGTTACGGTAGGTGGTGTAAAAGAAATTCATTTCACCACCGGTGGTGACATTAGGCTCCACCCCTGGCATTCATTCTTAGAGTCCAGGAGACTCATGGTTTATACTCAGATGTTTTGGCACACGTCAAATCTTGTGTGTCTCATTCACAAAATAAGCCACGCTGGCCAGATGTTTACATTGCAGCAAAAGTTTGTTGCTTCACATTAAAGGAAGAGTGCTAGCTCAAGACTCACTGTAGAAAGTGTTGCTCCTTCAAAAGTTCTGTGCATAAAATCTCTTGCATCACAACTTTGCTAGCTGCCTGATCTCTAGAATTGTATGCTAAACTTTTTTGTTGAAGTCTCCCATTGTTACAACCCCCCACTGGCAGAAGACATGTCAGGAGTGATAGTATAGCCAAGGCGCTGGTGTTCATAACCAGCGCATCATTTAACCCCGCTCAGAAGAGGTCTGGCGAGTATGGTGGTTAAATGCTGGTGGCTGCTTAAGGCCTCCCTAGTCATTGCTACTGGAACTGCAGCAGTGGGGGCACAATGATGGGCAATTTCCCCCAAAAGCGGTGTAGACAAGGCCATGGAGAAGGTCTTTTACTCTATGTCTACACTGCATACCGCTGACGACAGGGTGTAGGATACCTGTAGCTGCGTGCCATAGCGAAAAGCTGGTTGTGTCCACACTGCGGTATGTAACCTTTCCTGCTGCCAGTCTCTCCCCACTGCTGGAATCTTTCTCTGTGGCGGGGAAAGACCCCTGCAGCACGATGCTACACTGCAGTGGGGGAGACACTGTTTGGCAGAGTGCGGTCCATACTGAGGTACATCCCCACACGGTTTAGGAATGTCCTTACTCTAGTCACCAAAGCAGTGCCTCAGTGTCTACACTGCTATTTACACCTTTTGTGGGGAGGGGTGGTTTAGTGTACGTACTCTACACACTGCCAAAAGAAGAGTACGTCTACACTGCACACTGGTAACCATTTTAAAGATACCTCCACTACTGAAGTGCTACATGAAGCCAAAATCTGCAAAGACGATTGTTTACAACATAGCTTGGAAGTGGCCCTTTTAGCCAAGGGTTATGCTAGTTTTAGTCTGGGAGTAAACCCTTTCCCATTAATGCATTTTCCAGATGCAAAGTTCATGATGGTAAGGGGCTGGGAAACGGCTATGGTGAAAAGAGAACTGTCAAATTTAGCACCTTGCTGTGGGAAAGAAGGGCCATTTTCCAAAGCTAGTGAAAACAGAAAGGTGTAAACTCATTTGAAGAGGTGAGTAGATGGCCTGCACATACTAAAAGGATAGACTGATGGACAGCGTCACTTCTGGGAGGTTCTAGAAGGTAATGATCCCACCAGATAAATGCCAGCTTTGAAAACATTCCCACGTACAAATAAATGCACTGCATGGATTTCCCATACGGAGTCCAACAGTGTAATACACACACCCTTACCACTGGAATTCGGTACCCTTCCAGCATCTGGTTTTGTGTCTGCCGATTTCCCCATAACACAGATTTTTGATTAATGTTCAGTTGTGCTAAGTGCTTCACAGAACACACACACAGAAGATGGGTCTCTGCCTGAAAGGTCTTACAATAGAAAAGCAGGTCTACAACTGTTCCAGCGTGTAGAGTACAGACACCGTACACCCACCTAGCAAGGGTAAATAGCTGTTTAGATGCTAAGGCCCTGCTTACGCGAGTAGAGATACAGCAGAACCTAGTGTATATACTCTACACGGCTCTCTACATGCCCAAGAAGCACCTCCCATGTCTACACTGCTATTTTTAGGAGCATAGCTCCAGCAGCAGGACACCTTTCCTCACTACAGGGAAAGACTCCAGCAGCAGGGAACCGGCAGAGCATTTCTCTGCAGCCTCCCCATCACGGCCAGAGCCTTGCACTGCAGTGGGGACACAGCCCGCCTTTCACTGCGGTGCACAGTTACACATACACTACATACCACAATAAGAGCAGACAAGTACCTCCCTACGTTTATTTTAAACCTGCTGCCTGTTAATTTCATTGGGTGATCCCTGGTCCTTGTGCTCTGTGAAGGGGTAAATAACATGTCCTTATTCACTCTCTCCACTCCAATCAATTTTTATAGATGTCTATAAAATCATCTCCCCTCTTTAGTCGTCTCTCTTCTAAGCTGAACAGTCCCAGTCTTTTGAATCTCTCCTCATACGGAAGCTGTTCCATTCCCCTCATCATTTCTGTTGCCCTTCGCTGTACTTTTTCCAATTCTAATATGCCCTTTTTTGAGATTGGGCGACCAGAACTGCAAGCAGTATTCAAGGTGTGCATGTATTATGGATTTACATAGTGGAGCTATGATATTTTCTGTTGTTATCTATCCCTTTCCTAACGGCTCCTAACATGATTAGCTTTTTTGACTGCTGCTGTAAATTGAGCAGATGTTTTCAGAGAACTATTCACAGTAACACCAGATCTTTCTGTGTCTGTGTGTGTGTAGTTGGGATTATGTTTTCCAATGTGCATTTCTTTGCACTTACCACATTGAATTTCATCTGCCATTTTGTTGCCCAGTCGCCCAGTTTTGTGAGATCCCTTTGTGTAGTGGCCTAAGGGATGAGCACAATCTCCCATAGCTCCAGATCCCAAGAGGGGTTAGAAACACTGAATTCAAAGCACAACTAAACTTCCCAAAGCTCACATCAACCTCATCCCAGAGTCATTAAACAAAGTAAATTACGTTTTGGAGCCCTTTGGTTCTTGCATCTGGTTTGTACTCAACACGATTCAACAGTAAAAGAAAAAAATGTATTTCTTTGGCGCTGAAGGGATAGTTGCTTGGATGCTAGGTTGTCCTACAATCAGAAGAATTGTTTGAGACATTTTTCTCAACTAGTGAAAGACAGAGTTAAGTAGTACAGAAGCATGCCTTAGTTTGCTTTTACAATCCTTTGCTTCTGCAATGTAAGTGACCCTAGGCTTCTTTATATTGAGGATGGCAAAAGGGGTGTTAAAAGACGCTGCCTCAAAGGTTCTCAGGAATCATGTCGTTTTGTTTTAGGGCTGTCTGAAAAGCTACTTCTGTTGCTGCTCTGAATGGCTACATGGTGGGTGACATGCACCCTTTGATAAAACATTTTTGTTCTGCAAAATCCTGGTGTTATTCTTGAGTTTGTAGACATGAGTTACAGAATCTGCATCTTGCAGACATCTCAGCAATCTCCACACAAACCTTACTGCCAAGGGTGTGTACTTCACGTAAACCAAGTCTTTACTGCCACAGAGAAAGGAAAAAGGAGGGGGAATTACTGGCAGTACGGACCACTCATGCTGGCAGTGTTCTGCAGCCCCACCAACACTTTATAAGGAAATATCTTGGATGATCTGATTACTGCTCCTGTTGCTAAGTTTTCTGCGTTCTATGTCAGAGGCTCTCTAATGAAGTGACTTTAGTCGGCATTTCTGAGGACAATTTGCAGAAATATTTATCCAAACCAGCACCTCTGAGGAGCAGTTCTCAGCACTACACCCACCATTCACTTTGATGGGAGTTGGGAGGTAGTGAGGGGGGTTACGCTTCCTGTCTCTGCTATGTGCCATTCATAAATGCAGAACCACTGCCCTAATTAACAGGAAAAAGGAAAAGCAGGCAAAACCTGGGGATTCATCAACATGGCTGCAGCCAGACTCTGACCAACCTTTGTTTATTAATGGCCAGAAATCTGTTGGAATCTACCAAGTGCTGTGATCCAGTTAGATCATGGCAAAGGGGCCTTCGAGGAAAGTGAGGTGCTGCAGAAAGCAGCACTCATGTGGGAGGCACTACTTCCTCAGAATCAGGACCAGCATGGCACTGAAGGGATTAACGACACTGAGGAAATGCCATCTTTCTTCAATAGAGTGGTCCTGATTACTTGTGAGAATGGGTTGAGCTTGCAGAGACTTTATAGTCGGCTTGACAGCATTTCTCTGTCTGTAACTCGGTAACTTTTGAAGGTCAGTCAATCAATTCCAAAGTTTCAGGGAACATTCTAGGAATCAATGGCCAGAATCCTCTTGATTTTGGGGAAAAACTAAAAAAACAGAAGGGGATGGGGGCAATCAGGAACACATGAAGTCGCAACAAACTCTTTAGCACAGCCACAGCCTCAAGCACCTCTGTAGCTGTCTATAGATCAAACACCTGGTTAATGGCCCCCATGAACACCTTCCACAATAACAATACCTCATCTCATCCCTGCTCATCCTCCCAACAGAGTGTAACATGTTGGTGCTCTGAATGAAGAGCAATGGGGGCATGCACATATACCATCATATTGGGCTGAAATGTGGGACCCTGGTATGGGGATGGGGGAATAGGGCACAGAAGAGGGAGGGAAGGTGTGAACAGGGAGCAGAGCGCGCTCTGGCATGGAGGGAGAATGGGGAACACAACACCTGATGGGGGAGATTGTGCCCCCATTAGCTAGTCCTCACAGAGCCTCTGCAATGGTGCTGGTATGGCAGAGAATGGGAGACCCTGGTGTATCACTCTGGCTGGCATAATGGTCCTTAGTAGACTGTGGGGAGGAGAGGGAATGAGGGGCAAACAGAGCCCCTAGCTGGGGGAGACTGGGGAGTTGCAGGGAGTCCCTGAAAAAGAGGGGGCTGGGAGGGTGGCACCCCAGGGAGCTTTTGGGGTGGGAAATGGAGTGGACAAGGAGCTCCTAGGTGCGTGCAAGAAGCTTGGCTAACAACAAGCGACCAAGTGTGTGACCCCCCCTTGTTAAAAACATCTCCTCGTGCTTTTTAGAGGAGCAGAAGGTGTTAACATCAGTGAGCTGGTCAAGCTCCCGCTCAGGTAATTATGGCTCTCTGAAGCCTCATTGTACTGACCTCCTGCTGTGAACTGTTGTGCAGTGTTTTACCCAGTTTAGATCCAAAAAAAAGCACCCACCCTGGGCTCAAGGCGCCTGTGACAATTTAAAGTCACAGAGAAGGGTTGCTGTGCTCTATTAGACACCTGCTGCATTTATTAGTTAATTTTGTAGACCACTTGGTGTCCTTCAGAATGAGAAATGCTAGAAAATGCAATTAAAGAAAGTCAGACAGAACCAAATGGCTTATCTCACCCAAAAAGAGAGAGGTAAAATACAAAGTTTGCTTCTACTGAATATATAAACTACTAAAAAACAAAAACAAATCAATCTTCAATCCCACTGAAAAAATAAAAACCAGCATGTTGGGAGGAACATCAAGGAAGACTGGCAGAACAGGATGTACTGTAATCTTTTGAATCAGGAGAGGAGTTGCACTTGTTCGGGACTTATCTGGCCTCAGAGCAACATGTGTACCAGAGGACAACTTTTTTCTCCCAAGTTATCAGCAATGATAAACACTGGTGCTGGGTGGAAAACTGAGGAGCCCCAGAGATTTAAAAGCCTACTGTTCAAACAATTTCTGTGAAGTGTTAACCACAGAGCTGGTCTTGCACACACTTTTCTCGTGACCTTCCACAGCTACAAGGCATGTAATAATAATATAGTGAGTTCCTCTGGTTAGGACTGGCTGTGAAGCAAAGTTCTTCTCACAGGAAAGAAGAGCTCATGCATGAGGTCTTGTATACACAATATGAGGAGGAAAAATTCAAGACATGGTTGATTTCTCCAGTCAAAGCTGCCATCGGTCATAAAAAAAAAAGTAACTTTCCCTTGAGACCTTTAACTGAAAGAGCTGGCTGCCTAATAAGCAAACTGCAACAGCACTTAATCAGATGGTATTTTGGGATTCAAAATTAATTCCACACTGAACTATAGCAACAAGCAACTTAAAGTTGCCAAAAATCAACTTTTTTTTAGTAAGTAGGAAGGAGACTTAAAATGCCACAGGGAAAAAAGTTTGAATGTAACTAACAAAGGTGTCTGGTAGTTTAAGTGATTTGGAGACCGTTCCTAGGATTCAAAATTTAAACAGATCCTAAACAAATGATCCAGTGTAGAGGAAAGGAGGAATGCTATTCTAAGGGTTGTGGAATGCAAGTGCGTAGAGACAGGAGCGAGCGGGGGGGGGGGGGGGGGGGGCTGTATAATGCACCCTGAACAGAGATAGGAGACCGACTGAAAATATGCAAAGTTAACACTGCTGAAGCATTTTTACATGCATCTATATTTAGAGAAATCAAACAGTTAGAGAATGTAAGCAAGCGGCCCTGTCAAACTCGAGTATTCTATGCACCACAGTTTACAACTTAAACAAAAATAAGAGTATGACATTTGATAGGGGGCTTTCACACCAGGTATTACTAGGACAAATATAAAAACAGCGCAATGGCTAGATTATTCAGTTAAATACACCAGTAAAACCTCACCGAAGATTTGCATTTTAAAACAGACCAAAAGTTTACAGCCGGACAAAGTCTTCTTGTCTTGACTACAAGTTCAGACAGGACTGTAAACTAGGTGAAAGAGAGCAACTCAGCCATGTTTCCTAACCCTCTTTGCAACGATGGGCTTAGTTTACGCCTGAAGTCTGCATTTTGCACAATAAAAACGTGGACCAGGTTTTAGAGAACTCCTATGCCACAAGAATTAAGGAATTTATTGGCATTCGGACAAAAAAAAATCAAATCTGTTTTAATATAGGCCAACTGAACAGCGTACTAGCTGCATGGTGGTGTTGGAAGCAATGCCAACAGACCGATCGTTTATTTTTTGGACAATTCAGACATGTACGTCCAACATCACACAACACACCATTTCAAGTAAGTAAGAAATGAGTTGCTATTAATGTTCCACAGGAAAAGCAGAAATCAAATGTATTCCAGAGTGATCTAGGACTCTCCTACTATTACTGAGCTAAGTTATCTTGAAGTCCATTAGATAACACTGACCCAATTCTGTAGGCTCTGCACATTATGTTGTAGGGTAGTGAAGTATCAGCCTGGTAATTAGGCTGCCTCTGGAATATAAATGCATTCACATTTGCAAGGAGTTTAGATGTTTCAAAGGAAAGACGTGTTTGGATTATTCTGGCTGTTTGCCAACACAGAGACACCCCGGTAGGCTAACTGCTCATGTGTTAAAAAAAAAAAAAGCACGCAAGCCATTTCTCCTTGTGAAAAAAACCAAACTGTATTTGTGGTGGGAGGATGATCGTTTAGGCAAAAGGAAAACAAAGATTACTTGACTGTTACCCATTGCACAGAGAAAAACCACATCAAGATTTCAGCTGCTAAAGGTTAGACCAGCATGCAGGTGGAGTGTGTAGGAGGGCTGGAGGGCAAAAACAAGAGGCAGTAAAGACTGACTCAGCAGACAGCTCATCCCCTCACATTATCTCTGATCTCAAAGAGGAGACATTAAACACACTTGCAAATTAAAATACGAGCTGAAGATGGTTTATATAACAGGTCTAGAATAGGACAAATATTTTACTGTGTGCAGAGTTTACAGAGTACTTATGTCAGTCGTGTCTGCAGATGTCAGTCATGTTAGGAAGCCAGCACCACAGAGTGATTAGAAATTGTGTTCCGAGTCATGGGTGTAACAGGGGCACTTTATTTAATAAGCAATATCACACACATTATTTGTTTCAGGGTTTTAGTGCTACAGACTACTGAAAGACATCCTTCCCACACGGTATTTTGGGAGGCTAAATAAGATAGTGGTATACCTGAGATAAGGTTGCCAGGCATCCAGAATGCCCAGCAGCTCTGGTCAGCACCATCGACCGGGCTGTTAAAAGTCTGGTCGGTGGCACAGCGGGGCTAAGGCAGGCTCCCTGCCTGCCCTGGCTCCACACAGCTCCCAGAAGCGACCGGCATGTACCTGTGACCCCTAGGTGCAGAGGCGGCCAAGAGAGCTCCACATACTATAGTGAATCTAATATGTTTACAAGACTCTTCCCAATCTTTTCTTGGGAAGAGACTTGATCATCACATGGCAGCAACCGTTTCACCTTGTTGGTGAGCTGCCAAATACTGACCAGTTAAGCAATGTTTTATTAAATCTCCACTTATCTCTCATTCCAGCTCACTGTGTCAAGTTAATGCTGTAAGGTCTTCAGCAAGAGTTGGGAGTAATTTCTATGGGAACGATCAGGTTTCGGTTCTGACACTTAAGCAGATGCTGCACCTCTATACCACACAAGTGTGGCATAAACTTTTAGATTCAATGATGCTGACTTTTAAGAGAGTGGCATAGAGAGATCCATCTAACAGTTAACTAAATCAGTGGTTTTCAAAAGGCGGGTCGCGACCCCGTAGTGGGTCACAGAACGTGAGGCACTGGGTGGTGGCGGCTCTGGTCAGCACTGCTGCCCAGGCTGTTAAGAGTCCCGTCGGCGGTGCTGCCCAGCTAAGGCAGGCTAGTCCCTACCTGCTCGGACACTGCTTGCGCACCTCTGCCTAGGAGGCAGACCTGCTGCTGGCTGCTTCTGGGGCGCAGCGCGCTCCGCGGTGCCAAGGGAGGCACAAAGCCTGCCTTAGCACCTCCACCTCATCGCTGACTGGAGCTGCCCGAGGTAAGCCTGCGCCCCAACCCTGAGCCCCCCCAAACCCAGAGCCCCTTCCTGCACCCCAAACCCCTCGTCCCCTGCCCCACACCACAGCCTGCACCCCCAGCCCAGAGCCCTGACCCTCATTCCTGACCTCAGCCCTGCACCCCAACCCTCTGTCCCAGCCCTGATCCCCTCCCGCACCCCAAAGCCCTCATCCCCCGCTCTGTTAGGTCGCGGGCATCAACAAGTTTCTTCAACGGGGTCACGAGAAAAAAAAAAGGTTGAAAATCACTGAACTAGATAATGCACATAACAGTCTTTGTACCGCAAGAAAAACTTCCTTAGATAAAAAAGGCAAACATGTAAAGGATTCAATTTATGAGGAAATATTAAGATTTAATCAAAGAGCAGGAATAGGGAATGTGCTACAGGGGACAAGTGATGGCAGAAAGTTTAAAAATGAGTGCTGGAGAAGTGTGGTGAACGAACTAAGTGGCGTGACAGATTTCCACGTATAAGGATAGAAATACCCAGAGCAGCTCAGCCCTAGGTGGCCAATTTTATTCCTCTAGAGAGGGATGGGCAAACTTTTTGGCCCAAGGGCCACATCCAGAAATAGAAATTGTATGGTGGGCCATGAATACTCACATAATTGGGGTTGGGATGAGGGAGAGGGTGAGGGCTCTGGTTGGGGGTGTGGATTCCAGGGTGGAGACAGAAATGAGAAGTTCAGGGTGCAAGAGGGGGCTCTGGTCTGGGGGGGGGAGGGGGGCGGGAGGTGAGGGCTCCAGGGTGTAGGAGGGGGCTCCGGGCTGGGACCAAGGGGTTCAGAGGATGAGAGGGGGATTAGAGCTGAGGCAGAAGGCTGGGGTGCAGGCTCTGGCTGGGGGTGCGGACTCTGGGGTGAGGCTAGGGATGAGAGGTTTGGGGTGCAGGAGGGTGCTCCAGGCTGGGATCGAAGGGTTTGGAGGACTGGAGGGGGATCTGGCTGAGGCGGGGGTTGGGGCGTGAGGGGACGCTCAGGGGTGCAGGCTCCAGGCGGCGCTTACTTCAAGCAGCTCCCAGAAGCAGCAGCAGCAGCAGGTCCCTTCTCCGGCTCCTACACGAAGGCATGGCTCCCCAGTGGGAGCTCGAGCGCCTGATTAAAATGGCTGGCGGGCCGAATCCTGCCCGTGGGCCGTAGTTTGCCCACCTCTGCTCAAGAGCAAATAAGTGAATTAAGTGTTCGTGGTTACTCTAGACTATCAACTGCAATAGGTTCCCCACACACACACAAAGAAATTCATTTCACAGAGGCCACAGAATAGTCAAATGCTAACTGAAGATTTTCAACTCAGTACAGATTCAGTAGCCTAGATGTAAAAAGCTCTGCACACTGTTCCTGAGTCACTCCCAGTATTAGTATACAAGAGCACAAACAATACTATGTCTATTCATTATCATGTGAATAACGCTTTAGTATTTAATAGCATCCCTATGTATACTTCAGCATCACTGCACAGCTAATCAGCATTACATAAAATCCATTAGCTACGAGGGTTTTCTTAAAATTAATTGCCGTATTATATTGCTACCCATTTTTCAATCCCACCTCCTTCTCAGCAGACACTCAACACCAAGAGCAAAAATGCCCAGCATGCAGTGACTAAGACACCTTTAAAACATAACCAACCCACAAAGGCAGTGCAGCTGCGAGCTACTCTAGTTTCTGGGTCTGAATTTCACTGTATGAGAAGGCAGCTTCCTTATTTAGACAGTTTGAAAAATGTAAATTTAAAAAGGAAGACTATGGCTGAGAATCTGCATAATTGGTGTCTACTCCTTGCTTACCTAACAGGAGAGGAATTCTGTCTGTCAGTTAGTCTAGACTGTGGTGTTCAGTCCATGGGACTCTGGAATCTGGGGGCCAGAAACAACACAACAGCTGAGATGCACCAGAACAAAGAACTGCCACCTGGTGGCTTCCTCATTTTATTGAAAATTTAAGTCTAAATATATTGCTTCATTCATATTCATTCTGGCATCCAAACAGTTATAAAGCAACTCCCACACATGCCAATTAGATTCAGTGCACAGTGGCAACGTCTGATGCAATTTGCACCTCAAGTCAAAAGCAAGTTAGGTGTATATTCTCAGTAAGGCTTTTTAAAAAGCTTGCATACTTTACTTAAGGTTAGATAAAATGCCGGTATCAATAGTTTTTGAATTCAAAAGAGCAGCATTTCTACCCCTGAAACCAGTTAAGTGGTTTAACAGCGACATCTGCAGATCAAATAGGTACACTGCATGCAGCTGCCTTTTCCTTCTTTCCTACCTAAATGAGTTGTGTGTAAAGACAGGAAATTTTCAAAGGCACGAGAGAAACCTGGGTGCCTGGCTGCCATGTGTGTCTTTGAAATTCTCCCCCGTGGTACATTTTATGGTCCATCTCATGTAGCTCTATGAACTCTGAACACCTTAAAAACGATTTTATGGTGCTCTGCATGTTTCATGCATGAATTTCTCAAATGCTTCAGTTTCATTGGACATACCTACAAGAAAAGTGGACTGGTGCTCAGAGGATACCAGTGGGTTACCCCAACACTACATTGCTGATGAAAAGCAAACCAATCAGCTTAAGGGACAGGACTGGGAAAGCTAGTCTCTATTCCCAGCTCTGCCACAGGTTCCCTGTCTAAGCTTACAGAAGTCCCTTCACTTGTGCCTCAGTAAGAAGGGGGAACACTTGCCTCTTTCAGAGCTAATGCAAGGCTTAAGTAATATCTGAAAAGTCCTTTGTGACTCCTATATAGAAGGAACTATCTAGTTAAATGCAAAGTATTAAAACATTGATCCAAACAAGAGAGCACATCTTAGCCCATAACGAAAGGAACAGGAACTACTGGAGTTCCACTTGCACATTGCAGTCAGTTACCCTGCTGTAGAACTCTTAATAGCCACAAATTCCATATTAGGTGGCCCCCAGAGGAGTAGTATTTGACATTTACATAGAGCCTATCATCCCCAAAGGGATCTCAGCACTTTATTTGTAAAGGCAAACACCAATGAAAGGTCATGACATCTAGATGTACAGCACTGCAGCTGTGTGTATGTGGGCCGGGGGGAGGAGAGATGATTTTGGACTGGATACCTGACATGCTGAGTCCCAGGGAATCTTCAGCACCCACACAAAATAGACAGAGCCTCTTGGGTCTTGGTGGAGAGATCCACACAGGACAGGACTGCATGAAACTCAACTGATCTACTTCAGGGGGATAGACAGCTTGAGTCTATCCTGTTGGGATTCAACCGACTCCAGGGAGTCTATATAGTGTGAGCCCAATGCTTAATCTCTGTTATCTCCTTTAAAGTGGCTGCAAATTCACTTACCTAGTTCTGCCAATCTCTCAATGTAATGAATTCTCATTGGTAGTTTAGCACCAGGAATAAATTGCAGCTGTAGACACTGTTCCAGTTTAAGAGTTAAAAACACAAGAAAGATTTTATTTTGAAGAGGGAAAACTCTCTGCAAGAAAAGCCATGTCAGAGTCTGAAGAGTTTGGAGTGAGACCGCAGAGGCTGTAAAATTGAGTAGAGTGACCCCAGACCACCATCATCATACCAAATTACAGGAGGATTCAACAATGTTACTGATACATAACTTGTTATTCCACCTTATATAAAAGGCATGGGATTTTAATTACAACAGTGCTTCATTATATTAATTGGAGTTTGCTTATTTCAGGATTAGTCAGCACAACAAGGCAATACTTTAACACTGAATGTGTACACAGAAGATTGGAATTGGTGGTTTAATAATTTTGACAGAATATATGGTGCTAACACCATGCTCAGCAGGAGGAGAACAATGGAACAAATGGCAGTTTGCTTTGCTAGACACTTCCCAGAAAGAGAGACTTAAGTGCAATACCATCAATGTTCAGAGAAGCTCAGCACTTAAATCATTTATTGAGGTGCTGCCTCCGCTGCAGCCATTCTGCTTAATTAAAAGTGATGGGGAAGGTCTGGTATTTCCAGTTTGTCTCATGTAGCCTAGTGCAGAGTAATGAATCCTGCAACACTAAAGCTGAAAGTCCCTGTGCTCAATAGCTGCTGTTCCGGTACTACTGGTTAATCAAATACCAGGTTCCAAAGAGGACTGGATTAGACTGATTTTTTTTTTTTTTTTTTTTTTTTTAAAGTGACCCTGCTACCCAGTTACAGTAATTCCCCAAAAGCACTGGAGACGACTGAACTCCGTAAGTGTTACTTAGAGATCTTAGTAAAAAAGATCCAATATGCAGGGCACATTTTGAGAGCGGCAGCCGGCAATGCACATTTACAAGCACTGAGAGGGAACAAAAGGCAGAAAGCGACCTTGGATGGATGCTGTGGTATCCTGGATGGATCAAAATGACTATACTCATCCACAAAAAGATTAGCAAAAGGACCATTAAAAAAAAAAAAAAAAAAGGAAGGACTACCAAGGCTGCAAACCTCCAGTATTGAAGATGCCACATAAGAAGAATTCCCCATCTCCCTTTGCTCCTGCATGGAAGCGTAGAGCTCTTTTGCACCCCGTGAAGTAAGACTTCTGGCTAAGAGGGATGAACATCCTTTGGAGCCTATCCAGCTTGATCCCTAATCAACCAGCATGATCACTGTTGCACAATTCCACATGAGCCAACAGTACTGTCTCAAGTCAGCAGCAATCCCAGCTTGAAGGATGCTGGAAAAGTCAAGCAGTAGACACAAGAGTCAAGAACTGCTCAGAACATGACCAAAAGGCTGGCAATGCTAGAGCGGACAGCACACCTGCATGCTGAAGCACCTTCAACTGCAAGCAGACAAACCTTAGTGCCAATTTTCAGAGTAACAGCTGTGTTAGTCTGTATTCGCAAAAAGTACTTGTGGCACCTTAGAGACTAACCAATTTATTTGAGCATAAGCTTTCGTGAGGTACAGCTCATTCATCAGATGCATACTGTGGAAAGTGCAGAAGATCTTTTTATACACACAAAGCATGAAAAAATTCCTCCCCCCACCCCACTCTCCTGCTGGTAATAGCTTATCTAAAGTGATCACTCTCCTTACAATGTGTATGATAATCAAGTTGGGCCATTTCCAGCACAAATCCAGGGTTTAACAAGAACGTCTGGGGGTGGGGGGGGGGGCGGGGGTAGGAAAAAAGAAGGGGAAATAGGTTACCTTGCATAATGACTTAGCCACTCCCAGTCTCTATTTAAGCCTAAGTTAATTGTATCCAATTTGCAAATGAATTCCAAATTCAACAGTTTCTCGCTGGAGTCTGGATTTGACTTTTTTTGTTGTAATATCGCAACTTTCATGTCTGTAATCGCATGACCAGAGAGATTGAAGTGTTCTCCGACTGGTTTATGAATGTTATAATTCTTGACATCTGATGTGTGTCCATTTATTCTTTTACGTAGAGACTGTCCAGTTTGACCAGTGTACATGACAGAGGGGCATTGCTGGCACATGATGGCATATCACATTGGTGGATGTGCAGGTGAACGAGTCTCTGATAGCGTGACTGATGTTATTAGGCCCTGTGATGGTGTCCCCTGAATAGATATGTGGGCACAGTTGGCAACGGGCTTTGTTGCAAGGATAGGTTCCTGGGTTAGTGGTTCTGTTGTGTGGTATGTGGTTGCTGGTGAGTATTTGCTTCAGGTTGGGGGGCTGTCTGTAGGCAAGGACTGGCCTGTCTCCCAAGATTTGTGAGAGTGTTGGGTCATCCTTCAGGATAGGTTGTAGATCCTTAATAATGCGTTGGAGGGGTTTTAGTTGGGGGCTGAAGGTGACGGCAAGTGGCAGGAGAGTGGGTTTGTGGGGGGGGGGGGTGAGAAAACCTGGATTTGTGCTGGAAATGGCCCAACTTGATTATCATACACATTGTAAGGAGAGTGATCACTTTAGATAAGCTATTACCAGCAGGAGAGTGGGGTGGGGGGAGGAATTTTTTCATGCTTTGTGTGTATAAAAAGATCTTCTACACTTTCCACAGTATGCATCCGACGAAGTGAGCTGTAGCTCACGAAAGCTTATGCTCAAATAAATTGGTTAGTCTCTAAGGTGCCACAAGTACTCCTTTTCTTAGTGCCAATGCAATCTAGAATACAGCTAAATAGCCACTCAGAGGTCTGAAAGATTAGAGAGTCCCCCTGTTTGTCATCCAGGCAACAATAAACCTCTTCCAGCTTTCCTGCGACATAGCAGGTGTCAATGTTTGTGAGCTCAAAGTTATGATTCACTTTGTAAAATGAATTGGAATTCACAAGCTTAACAGTCACTTAATGCATCATCAGATGTTACAAACTGGGGCAATATATTTTCCCCTATTTACACAGTGATTTTATTGTAGTCATACTTCAACCAAAGTGAATGTAGGGCCTTGTTTATTACAACAATGAAAACAGCTTGTTCACAACGAATATGAATTTTGTATACCGAGGTACATGTTGATTCATTTGAATGTTTAAGTATTTCTGATCAGGGCTCCTGTTGAATATGCCAGAAAAACATTGGCAACGGATTTTTTTTTTAAAAAATACATAATGTACGTGCATGCCCTAGAGGTCAAGCTGTGTTCTTGTGATGCTCAGTCTGACTTGGCAGCATCTGAAACATCAGATCAGTCATCTCCAATTTCAACTACTGGATGAGTGAGTTCAGTTAGAAATAGCAATCTGCTCTCAAATTCTCTGCAGTCTGGTTAGCTGATCACATTCAATGGCTGATTAAGTTATTTGTGCACCAACACCAGGCTTGGTGCTTTACAAGCTCCGACACTGTCCCGCCCCCATTACAAGGGAATCCAAACAAATAATAGAATCTGCACCCACATAATGCTGATAGGGGAATTCTACACTATAGCGCTTTTACATTGAAGCCCCTTAGTATCTTTAGTCACGATGGCTAAAAACAGCTCTGGTGGCAAGTCTAACTTTCTCAAGCAGCAAGGACAAAAGACATTCTAGGCCTGGAAGCAACTTGTATTTTAACAGAACATTAAAAGTCAGAGAGGAAGCATTAAAGGCACAATTAGTTTTTATATGTAGAAGCTCCCCTCCTGCATCACCTTCCGACTCTCCTCAGGAAGAGACTTCCTGCTTACCAGTAAGACATTGCTCAATCTTTTTCCGGTCAACCCTGCTTACTGCACTAAACACAAAGGTGATGTGTGTGTGTTTTCTGGATCAATTCCAAGAATCCAGCTGAGCTGAAATCTAAGTCAGCTTGTTTCCCCCACTTACTGTTTGAACACAAACAAAAATGTTTTGTAGAGTGAAAACATGTCACTTATCCTTATCTCTCTACTGGGATCTGGGCCCATGAGTGCCTGGCTCCTTTCACCAATATTTTCCTCCGATTTATTTAAACCTTGGTCAATGTGACATACCTTCTGTACTCTGGCTGGAGGGAAATGTTCTAATCAAACGTCATTTTACTGTGATGCAATAGTAATTGCTGCAAGTTCTTTATCACAGGCAAAACTGCCAGCTATCACTACAGATACTTAGGAATTGCAAAGAACTTTGCATATGCCTAAATAATATGTATTATCTCCCCTTCTGTTTGCTTGAATTCTAAGTTAAAATAGGGATGAAGAGAAAAACTTGAGACTTTGATAATCGTTCAGAGATCTACTGTAACAGTTTAGTACTGTTTTGTGAGCTTGTAGAAAAGCTCCTTTAGAATTAAATGCAGTCACCTTTTTGCTATTAATAGGCATATCTGCATGTATGTCAATGATCAATAGGTTCCCCTTCCTGTTCTCTGGACACTTAAGTTATTCATTCATTGCAGGAAAATCTGTTTATGTGCAAAGTAAATGTAAAATCCTCAAGCCCCAGAAAGAACTCCAGTCCTCAGACCATGCCTTCCTCAAAAAGAACCTTGCATTAGATCTGAAAGATTAACAAAACCTGGTTCTGGATGACTCAGGGGTCAGGAGAGCAAGTTTAGAACAGAGGGTTCTCATTGTTACAGACAGCTCCTCTGCCCTTTTAGAGAGGGAATTCCAGCTCAGCACCTCCACTGATAACAGTGTAACCTATGACAGGAGAAGAGGCAGAGTCAAGAAATCAGGCCCCAAACCACTAAGTACTAAGCAAAGCAATTAGGCTTTAGACAAAGCTGAGACAAAGGTCATGTCACAACACAAAAAGCTTGCTTGTAGAGATCAGGGTCAGGAGCAACAGCACAGAGACTGGGAGATCCAGCAGAGAGATGGGATATAACTAAATGCTACCACCAGGACAGCTATTGTAGGTAAAGGGCAAACGGCAGTAGTTAAGATATCACACTGGCTCCTTTCAAAAGCCTTGTTTTTGGACCACCACTGGGGACCTAGATATTCTTCAGAGTACAAGGTCAAGACACCATCTTGTCACTTTCATGTGCTCCACTTGTACCCACATTTCTTACTCAGTTAAACTTTCCGTAACATTGGCCATGTGTTCCTTTCTGAGGCAACCTTGGACTCAGTGACCCTCCGAAGAATTAACCGGAGTAATGCTAGCAGGGGGAGAACAGGTGGTTAGAATTCCCCTCATTCTTCCTTCTTCGGAACAGATGGCAACGTTTGAGCTGGCTGGTGCATCAGATTCTCACTGAAGCAACAAGGACTTGCTTGATTTGATGCAAGTTCAAATCTCAGCTATGAATATGCACCAACGATTGAGTTTCAAGAAGCTTCCTTCGCAATGTCAGGTGAGCACTTACGTCAAAGCCAAGGAGAGAGAGTGACAGAGGCAATGGGTTGTGTAACACATCACATTAATTCAACTATGCAGGAGCTGCCTGCTACCTCTGCACTGCCTCTACCTCCAGGAAGGACCAAGTTAAAGATCAGAGACTCAAGAAGTGTCTTCACCCATTTAGGATGTTGAGAAACAAGTTCTTGAAGACAGTGCTATCTACTAATCATTGTGCATTACCATTAGAGAGGCAATTTCAACATCCAGTACCGAAGGCCGCAGACCTAAACACACCTTTAGTTAAACTTTAATTAAAATCACTATAAAGGGAGAGAGGGTGTTATACTAGTTTACCATAGTTTAAACTATCAATAACCAACTGTGTACTTAGGCTATTTCTATGAAATAACTAGAGGGTGGTTGTTGTTGTTTTATAAGGGAAGGGCATGAACTGCTTTCCCAGATGTCCTGCCAGCTCTTACTAGTTAGTGTCTCTGTACAACATGAAGTCAAAGAACTTACCCTCTTAACTCTCAGGCTATACTAGAGTCAGAGTTCACTTGTATTGCCCACCCCAAATTGCAAAGCTTTTAACCAGCCCACTACTATGAACCGCCACTTCCCTAAGCAAAAACCAAACTATCATCTCTCTAAGCCCCAGTTCAACAGCACAATACATTTGAAGTGATAACGGTCAAAGCAGCTCAGTCAGCAGAGATACAGACTTCAGCCATCCCTCCAAGAACAAAGCCCCAGAGGGACAATATCATAATTCAATACCTGGATTCCTAGAAAACCCTCACTAGGCTCCCAACCTACCCAATCTTTTATAACTGTACCACAGAGTTTGGTTCACAGTGATATAGGGCCACAGCAAGGCACTGCTTTTCAGCTTTTCCTGAGGAGATTGAAATGAAAAAGTTAGCATCCATTCCAAAGCTGGCTCAGAACTACTGCATGCAGTTTTACACCATGGAACAGCAGAGAACATTAGGGGCTTCTAATCTGCAAACAGATTTAAATAGTAAGTTACTTGGACCCTGCAAAGTATGCACAGTTGTTTAAATACTTCTGGTGTTCAGTAAGAGGTGATAAATAGTGAAGTGATAAATAGCAAGCTGCTGAAGGAGTCAACCACAATTTTCAAACTGCAGAAGAAAGCGCAAGGGTTGGTTTATTGGACAACTTAACTCTCTCAGCGGAACACATCTACCTTTTGGCTAGATGAAGCTGTGCTGAGTAGAACCAACTGGTCCCCGCATGGGATGTGACCATAACAAGAGACGTGAGGCTCCCTGTGCGGTGACTTTTTTGAAATTTCAACAAGTGAATGTGAACAAGCACTGTACCCCCCTCTGCAGGTATGTTAAATAAAGCACATATGCTCTTCTATGTTTGCATTCAAGTTATGAACACCAAACACCAACTTCCTAAAGTGTTTACACCTAATTAATGGAAAAACTGAAGTGACATAAACAAGTGTTCACCTAAGGTTTACTCTTCCATCAGTGATTATCAGAGCTTCCTTAACGTGCCATTTTGAAAAGAAACGTACCTTACCCCGCGGCTGATGAACAGTTCAGGCATAAGGAGCGCACATCAGAATGAATAGCATTACCCAGCTCACAAAACTCTTAGGATTCCAACAGGCACCCGTAATCTTTTAACAGTTATAAAGCTCATTTATTTTACAATCACCAGGTCCATGTTCTCCATCATAATGGAGTACCAGGCCAGCTTATTACAAAAGCCCTAGAGCAAATTTCAGAGGCTGTTCCTTTCTGCAGTCCATCTTTTGGACAAGTATAATTGTTACTTACTTTCCACTAATCTAGTGAACAGCAGATGCATAAGCTATTCAGAAATCTTTGACTGGCAGAAGGGAGGTGACCCCAAAGTTTACGCAGGAAGGGCAAAGCAGGCAGATGCAATTGTGGTATGGATTCACTTATTGGACCAGCTGGCTGAATGTAGGGAATAGTTCAACTGTAACAACCTCCCCCATACACCAAGTGGCATGTTAAGGGTTTTAAATCAGCTGCTCTAGCTCCAGTTTCCAGTCCCAGAAAATACATTTCCAAAATCCAGAGCCTTCCAAAAAATGTTAAACCTCTTATTACATATCAATTGCAGCAAGCCATATTGAGAGAAGAGGGGCAGTGGAAAGATTTGGTTAATATTTCCCTATGGTAGTTTAAAAAGGAACAGGGTCAGATTCTTGGCAATATTTTCAAATGCTTTTGTAAGGGTTTAAAATTAGTCCCTTAGATTGTGAGCTCTTCAGGGCTGGTACCATTTATACAGCAGCTAGCACTGTGGGGTCCCAAACGTGACTGAAGCCACTGGGCTCCTCAGTATAGAGGTTATATTCATTATTCGTGAGGAAGAGGGAAGGCAGCACATGCCTACAATCAGCTGGCAAATCATATGTTTGGACTACTAGCTTCATGTGTCCTTTCAAGATACTTCAACCAGGTAACACACATCTAGCAAAGTCAAATTCTTGTAAGTGGGCCTTAAGAGTCACAAACTGCTGTTTTGTTTACTCTGAATAAAAGCTCGCTCACTGGCTTGTAAACAGTGCAAGCACTGTCAGATACTAAACACAGGGCTGATTAATAACATGTGTGGCTGCTGTAATCTTCATGCATATTCAGTCCAAAAGCCTACACAAAAATCTAGGGGTGAGAGAGTTAGCATAATTTGGAACAATTCTCAGAAATACTAACCCCTCTTCAAATCTTCCTGATAAACAGAGCGCCACCTTTGGGGTTTTCCATAGAAATAAGCCTTTTGTTTACAGGGCTTGCAGAATTCCACTCCAGGGGCTAGCCTGTTCCTGCTCAGAAAGAGAGAAAACAAGCCTGACCTCGGATTGCTGAAACAATCCCTCCCTCCCTGCCCACACCATCACTCCCAGTGCAAAGGTAAAAAAAGCACGAGACATCATGCAATGTGACCAAGCTGACTAAGAACAGAATGAATGACAGCAAGAAATCCTGTTTATTGCCAATATCCCTGCAGGGAAAAACAAAAATCCCAGAGCGAAGAGGATGAACTGCACTGGGTGCACTCCTGGTTTAGTTCGTCAGGCTATGTTGGTTGTTCTCATAATTTCTTAGCTGGTGAAAGAGAGGCAGGAAGGCAAATGGACCACCAGTATATGAACTGCAGCACTCCCTGTTTAATCACAGCCCTCACACTGAATGCATGGAACAGACATTCCATCGTTCACTCGTTACCAGTCGGCTTTGAAAGACCCTTAATGCCACATTACGAGAGCTCTTGGGAGGGAGATTAGCAGGAGATCTCTGTTGCAAAGTCTTGAGATTTTATTGATTTTTATCTTGGGATTTTGTTAAGCCTCAATATTTGCAATTTATTTATTTATTATTTTTTAAAGCCTCAGCCTTCTGGAATCTTGTGATGAAAGAATCTTGGGGGTTTGGTTTAAGTTTCTAGCCCTTGTGGATTCAAAAAAAAGCTTGAAAATGGGCCTGAACGTAACCTAAAAGACCAAAAAGGCCGACAGGAAAAAAAAACCTCCCACCATCCCCTTTTATTTTTATATCTCACAATTGGGGGGGGGGGGGGGGGAGGAAAGGGGAAAATAGGGCTGACATTCTTTTTGACCATGCGAAATTGGTAATATATCCTTTGCACTGACTCCAGCTACAGGCACTCCACCCAGCCCCGTGGCAGGACAGCTTGTTTCACAACAGCAAAACAGCTCGACAGCAGTATTATGAATTGAAGTTTTAGTGCTTATGTTTTAGTGCAAATTCAGATTGTATACAATGGCCATTTGCACAGATGGTGAATCAGTTTATTATTTGCACCACAATCGCATCAAGTGCCAATCCAAATCAAAGGCCCACTGCACTAGGCACAGTACGTGCCCCCAAAGAATTTACAGTAGACAGAGTGGAGGGGAAACAGGGGTGAAGTAACTTCCCCAAGTTCACAGCAGGAAATGGAACCTAGGTCTCCCAACTCCCTAGTGCTCCAGCCACTGGACAATGCTGCAGGCATTGAGATGTAATAGGTACCAGCTCATGGAAGATGAAGATGTCAGATGGCAAGAGGTTTACTTGTTAGTTGCAAATAGGATTCACTTGCTACATCACTAATCAAGTAACTTACAGACATGTTACATAGTGTACCAATAGGCTAATTAAAGCACCACTAATATTAATTAATTGACTCAGACACCAGGACACATTCTCACATGATTTTGATTCACGGTAATACTGCAATTTTGTATGTGAGGTAACCATTTGGATGTCAGTATGGCTCACCTTGGAATATTCACTTCTGGGCTAGAAGGTCACTAGCCCAAGGCTCATACCAGGACTTTGTACTCCATGGTTACATCAGCATTACATAAGCTTAAAGGCTGGGGATGCATTACTGAAGGAGTAGTTGCTCAGGAGAGATATTCCACGTACAATTGTCTTAATTGGACAATAAGAATGCTCTTTTTAATCCTGGTATGTAGTGCCTGGATAGCAATCTAGGGGCCAACCAAGTTACAAATCATGTCCCTTTTCTAAGCAGCCCAGTCGATTAAAATCAGCAGTGTCAGACAGGTTTGGACGGGCAGCCAACACTGCGTGGCTGGTGCGCTTACCCCGATTACAGGGGAGCTGAACCGCCCACCGCCACATTCCCCAAAAGAGCAGCAACTTTTGAATCTCTCCTCATCCCCAGAAGTCTTCACATTTTCCAAAGCCAAGCGTGTGACCCAGAATTCTCAGTAAGCAGCAGCTGCCACAGCCATTCTGCACACGTCAGATCCTAGAGCAAGTTGCCATTTGTGAAGTTGTTAGGGAGCTTGTTCTGGGAACTGGCTCGTACGATAACGGATTCCTGAAAATGGAAGGCTTAGGGATTGAGGAAAACAAAAAGGTGGCCTTCTCTCTCCTCTTCTACTGCTCTGTAGTAATCCATACATCAAGGGATCAATATTCAGAGATGGAAATCTGCAGGAACCAAACAACCAAGAAATATGCTACTAAGCTCCAGTCACACCTGCTTTTGTAGACTCACTCAGCTGCTTGTGGGCTTCTCAGCAAGCCAGTGGGAAACATTCTAAATAGGGCAGCTGCTGGAAGACAGGGAGAGCAGCCTGATGAGCCTGTGCTCCCTGCATCTAGGAGAAAGGGATCTCTGCATGCATAGTGGTTCCAACAGGGGTCCTAGTGGGAAGGTGCACAGAGTAACAAGTAACAGAAGCTATAAAGAAGTTGCCTGGAGACTGAATAGCTATGGGGAAAGAGATTTAAGTAGCCTGGAGCTCCTGCAGAAAGGAGAAGAGGTGAAAAAAGAGAGATAGCCAGCATACCCCTTCAGAAAGACCACCCTCTCTGATGCTCAAGGCAAGCACATGATGGCAACCACATTTGCTTATCAGTCATTTCACTGCTAGTATCTTAGTAGTTTCTTTGTAAAGCATTCTGGGATACTGAGAATGAGAGACAGCATACAACCATGAAACCATGCTCCTAGGCTGTGTCTTTCTATTAATGAGCAACAGGGAAAAAAGTTTACACACAATAAACCCTGCAGACAGCCACATTCTATCTGCAAGAGTTCATTCTTTAAAGAAACAAGACAAGCTAATTCCATGGTAAATACTTGGAGTTATATACCCTGCTTAATAATATCTTGTTACGCTCTTTCCCAAGGCTTTAAATAGCTAACACTGCAGATCACTCAGGAGAGCACAGCATCCATGGAAAGAACAGAACTTATGTTTCACTGGTAACGCCGAAAACTATTTTCAGAAACATTAACAGGGATGCCAGTTTCCTCAAATTGGTTGGAAAACTAACTAGGGGAAGAAGTGTGTTACAGTAATATTCCTTTCCTTGGCTAAGAGATGTACTAGATGATTTCCAGATCTTTTCAGTCTCTAACATCATCATCAAAAGCAACCTTTTTCTTTCCCCTTTTAGGGGAAAAGTGGGTTGTGGGGAGGAGAGAAGATAGAGAGAAACACACTAAAAACATGCCCAGGTTATAAAACAGTAAAAGACAGTCCACTATTTGGCAAAATAGCTTCAGTCTAAAGTCTTTTGCAATTTCCGTCGTAAAAAAGTGTTTAACTCACCATTGTATTTGGCACACGTTCAAGCTCAGAGTGCATTTTCAACTAGTTAATTTTATGTCTATTTAGCTTTTCATTAATAGAGTGAAAAAATGTCTGCTGTGTAATGGATGAGATTTAAATTAAAATTTTATTCATAAAAAATACTTCAGAAAGAAAAGGAGGACTTGTGGCACCTTAGAGACTAATAAATTTATTTGAGCATAAGCTTTTGTGATCATGCATCTGATGAAGTGAGCTGTAGCTCATGCAAGCTTATGCTCAAATAAATTTGTTAGTCTCTAAGGTGCCACAAGTACTCCTTTTCTTTTTAAAAGATACACTGTAAATTCCAGGGCTGAAACCTAGATGGGACAATGAAGTTAACAATTCTTAAAGCATCATGTGATCTTTACTTACAAGTGGTCAGGTTTTATATCTCATCTAATGACTGGCTGTATATACAGTGCTCTCCATTGTGACCACTCCAGACTAAGACTGGCAAATATTAGGCCAAATGGAAAGGCACACAGGTTCCTGTAATGAAATTAATGAACCAGAGGTAAGTGTTTTGCCTCCAAACCATTGTCAAACTACGCCTAAAGTAAGGCGCCCCTCCCTTAGTCCATCATTAGAGAAACTAAAAATTCAGTCTTTAATATAGAATTGAGGGATTACAAGAGAGATTGAGAAGGAAAAAACAATATCTTTAGCAAATAGAGAAAGACATGGAAACAAGGTTAACAGTATTGTATTAGATTTGCACGTTTCTCCCAAGACAGGGCTTCTGAGGTTTCATTTCAATGTGCTTTCATATTATTCAAGTGCCCTAAATTCTAGAAACTGATCTGAAGTCAATGAGCTATTTCAGAGAGTCAATTAATAAGGAAACTAGATAAATGCCTTAATGAATCTTGGGAACACACAATACTCCAGATACAACAGTGATAACTGGAACAGGGCAACATAATTTCTGCTGGATCTAGGTCAGCAACAGAGCAATCTTCATTTAACTCCAGGAAGAGGACAAGAATCACCAGAATTTAAAAAAAAAAAGTTATATTTTAAAGACCTACTCATAGCGCAGAGCGCTCTGAATGAGTCCATTGATGAAGCACTGGTTATTCATCTAGGAGAGATGAATGGAACAAAAGGGTTCTCTTAAATGCATCCTGAAAACAGAAGCCAAATCTAGCAGTGACATTTCAAACATGTGCCCTACTTCAGGAATAAATTCAAGAGGGGGAAAAAAACGCCACACAGCAGAGGTAGGAATCTAAGCTACAGAAAGAGTACGAGCCCCCCCCCAAACTCACCACTCTAGTGAATATGTAATTTTTATTTCACTGTGCAGGGGTTTACATAGACAGTGTCTATACATTGAAATATACCTCTCATTTGGAATTATAAAATTAGCACCTACTAGGGAGATTACCAGTTAACAATACGTTAACCTCTGGGCCAGACAAGCCGATACTAATGCAACATGCAGTGATCAACAGAAAATTAATCCATGAATGTTTTCATTACATTTTTTCAGTTTCATTATGCTTTGACTCAATCAAGCATTTCATTATGGCTCACAGGAGGGCACTCTCCTCCAATTCTGTGAATGCTGCATGGGATACATTTTCTGCACAGCAAAATCAGTTCTAGCACAGTAGGTGGCCAATAGAGAAATGGAGGGGGAAAACAAAAAAAGAAAAGTGTTGATTTACATTCTGCCCTTGAAGTGAAGCAGGTTAGGGGGACATTTTGGTTGTTAACACACAGCAACAGGAAGTTACTCCATTTCTGCTACCATTTGGAGAAAGCAGGGGGAATTGCCAGTCATACAAACATTGACAGCTCTAACCAAACTTAGTTGGTACAACCATCACTTGGGCCTCATTTTAGCAAGCGAATGCCTGCTAACATATCCAGGGACCAATGATCTTTCTTAGATAATTGGCAAATGACTGATTCTGCTAGTTTAAAAGCACTAAACAGAAGCTTTCCTGTATGCTGCAAAGCACAAGTCTCATGGACACACTGCCCTCTTGTGGCAATTCAAGAAGTCTTAAGCCAGAATCTATTACCAGTGGCAGGAAAAGACAGTGTGCTTGTCCCCACCGATGGCATTGTTCTCTTAAAAGTATTGGAATGTGCAAGTCAGAACCAGCAAACTGTTTTGTGAAAGCGCCTCTCCAACTTCCTTGCTGACAAGCTCAATCTATTTGATTTCTAGTTTATGTTTGGCTTTCAGTTCCATGAGGACTTAGTTTGGAAGAAAGACAGTATGAGGATAGGTCACCTGAATGAAGGGGACAGGTTTAAAGAGGAATCACCCACAAGGCAGGTCAGTTTTACTTAATAACCTTAACAGTATTTTAAGTCACCATATCACTACTTTATGATCCAAGGGATAAAAACATTCATTGCTTGACAAAGTGACCACAAAGGAGTAATCTATATAGAAATATTTGAAGCGGGTACACATCAAGAAAGGCAAATCAAATATTTAGTATTTGAAAACAGTCTTCCCTGTATTTCCCAACAAAAACCCACCAGAGAATGGATAGATTGGCTTCTGAGGGAGCACTACAAACTATCCAAAGCTTGGCTAAGCGATGAAAAAAAATGCGTGGAAGGCAAAGGGGACACATGAACATCAAGGAGGAAGAGGAATTTAGGAGGATACAACCCCCGGGGGTCGCAACCAAGCACAATGGGATAAAATACAATGGAAAATTTAGGCTGAACAGGAAAATAATCTGAAAGCACAATCCAGTAGCCTGTTGAACAATCTGCCAGAGAAATCACCCCATAAACAGAGATTTTAACACTAGACTACAAAGCACGAGAAAGGGTTCAACAATCCTGCATTGTCTCTTGGGTATGGACTAGATGACTTAACAAGCAAGCAGTCAGGTATGGGAAAGCATTATTGTTTTATGAACCATCATTTTTCATTTTCTATGGAACAATAAGGGGAAGGATGGTGCAGGGGCTAGGGCACTAGCGTGGGATTTGGGAAACCTTGTTTTGACTTCCTGCTCTACCAGACTCTTTTGTGTGACCTTGGGAAAGTTACTGAGTCTTTTCATGCCTCAGTTTCCTGTCTGTAAAACCCAGGTAGCAACATTTCCCTGCTTGCAACAGTGTGGTGAGGCATTCAGATACAATGGTCAAGGGGGCCATGTAGACACCTTGTAGAGACAGAAGTTGGCCTTTTTGTAATGTTTCACATTAAGGGGCTGTTTGTGCACTGTGCCCTTCAACAAGTCTCTACAACCTATTCTTATAGGCTTCACAGACAACAAATTCTAAATCTGTAGATGTGACCTAAACATTTATACTGATCAATTATCCTTGTGACGCTAAATTCAGGCTGCTGCTTGGTGTTCTCTAGAAGACCCAATATCTATCATAGTCATACTATTATCCAAAAGTTAGAAAATTGTAACAATCCTTTCTGACTAAAAGATGCCTGAAGTGCAGCCACAACTCGTCTTTGGATGATGCATTTTGTAGGACGTCAGCAAATGGCTGCTCCAGCATTTTAGGGTGCGGCCCGAGCACAATGCATGAAGATTTAGTGTTTAACTGCTATTAGCACAAAAGGTAGTTGTTCAAATAAACCGCTGTGCAGAGTATTGAAAAGTTTACTTTTAGGGATAGATACAGCTTTCTGCAACAAAGATGCTGCAACAATCGGCTGGATACACAACTATGTAAAGTTTGCAACAAGTGTCTCACAGAGCATCTGGATTAGGGCAGCAGGCAAATAACCCTTTAAGGGAACTGGCACTCCCCAATCTCACACATACATTCCTCCCCAGCTCCTCCCTGCCCGATATCCCCTAGTATCTTTCCATCTAAACCCATATCCTTTACAGGGAGAAGAACAAAATCCAGAACAGAACATACGATCACCGTTTGACAAACCTGCGGCAAGTCTTATCCGCCCTGGTGGTCTCTCTGATTGGATTCTAAGCATATTGCTACCACTCTCCTCAAGCCACTGGGAGGAGTAATTAAAACAGCTACTCAGTTTTTGAAACTCCAGGATCCACAGATTAAAGAAACTGACAAGTCATTAAGAGGCACAGCAGTTATGTTAGGTGTGTGTTGTGATGTACTGTAACACAAAATGTACCTGTTTAGAGGATGTGAAAACTACAGTTTTCAGCACCAAGATAGCGGATTTCTCTGGCTTGACTGAAGACACTTTTCCTTGAAAAACAAAACAAAAAACAGAAGAGAGGAGAATTTATAATGATCAAGACATGGTTACTGTGTTTGACAAGAAACATCATTTGCACTGAATATACTTTGTAGCTGTCATTGCTCCCTGAACAGTGGATGTCCTGTGCAGTACTAAAAGCATAAAGATGCTGAGCCCAACCAGATACTGTATTTCCTACTTGGCAGGCATTTATTATATGAAGGACACAAACAGATTAGCTACTAGCCAAGTGGGTAAGAGAGCGCCTCTTTGCATAGATAGAGCAGAGATTGTGTGGGATAGATGATATTTTCCCCCTCTATTAAATCATTTAAGTTTCGATGATGCAAAAATATTTAAATAACTATGATGTACATTTTAGCTTACTGTTTCATGGTGGTTGGCTGAGACTTTGATCATTGGCATCAATGCAGGCTGGAGCTCTGTGACAAAGTAATTCTCACTTATGCCTGCAGATGGCTACCTCACCAAAACAACTATCATTCATAAATACAGGGTTTGTTTGTTGTTTAAATCTATTGTTAGGGATGTACGGAATGAAGAAATATTCCAAGTGCTTAGTCAGCCATTAACTGAGGTATCACAGAGAACTTCTCTCCTGCTGACGAAAGTGATATAGAATGGAATTATGGAATTGGTCACGTTCACATTATGCTTTTCTAAAGACGTAAGACAGAAGATTTCAGAGAAACAGACCAGAGAAATCAGCCAAAACTATTAACGCAAAGCCTGTTCTGAAGACAAACATTGTCCTAAAAAGAAAAGAAGAAGAATTTAGAAAGATTTAGCCACAGGCCACGCCTACAGCAGTATTCCTGTTTGCTTCCTCACCAGAGCAAACATACTAAGTGCATATTTGATTTAAGCCTAATAAATCATAGAAAAGAACTTGCAAATAAAACCTTTCAGAATGTTTTCAGGTAGGGAAAGTTGCTGAAATGCATGTCTCTTTTGTTGTTCTCTTGCCACAGAGGGCAGGACAAGAAGCAATGGGTTCAAACTACAGCATAGCAGATAGGTTTTTCCTGAGATTTAATCAAATTGAAAGAACAGTAGGACAATGGAACAAATTGCCTAGGGAAGTTGTGGAAGCTTTTTCACTGGAGGTTTTCAAAAAGAGGCTAGATAGCTATTTGTCTTGGGTGGTTTAGACACAACAAATCCTGCATCTTGCAAGGGGGTTAGACCAGATGACCCTTGCATCCCTTCGACCCCTATGGTTCTTTGATTCAGTATGACAAAGAAATATAGCGTACCCTATAAAGTGAGCTGTCTAGATACTTCTCAAACGCAAATCAGACTGGTTGAGGCAACACTATGTCTACCATGTTTTCAAAATACAGCCAGCGAAGCGGAGACCCCAGAATTATTAGTTATATAAATCACAGATATGTTTAATATTTTACAAACATTTAGCTCCATATCTGCTTTTGCAGGAGAAAAAAAGTTTTTGCACAAGAAATGAGGTTAACAGTGTTTAATTTATTACCTACTACAATGAAAAACCTTTAGCAAAATCCTGGCTCTTTTGTAGTCAACAGGAGTTGTGTCATTGCCTTCAATGGGGCCAGAATTTCATTCCTTGCATTTACACTGTGTCCACAGCTTCAAGTGTTATTGAAGTCGTTTAATACATGATGACAGGAAGTTGCCTCAACATTTCCATGACAGCCCTATGTTCCCAGGGAATAGTTAGCCAACAAGACTCCTCCTGGGCTGGAACCCTCCGGAGAGGTTAAATTTTCTGAGATATTGAGGGGCAAAGGGAGAACAAGACACCGAAACTGGATTCTTGAATGAAGAAAAGCATTTAAGAGAAGATGCTATTTTTAGCCTTACCATTCTGGACAGTGTGGCTTTAAACTATCCACCGTCTTAAATGAAATATCTAAAACGGAGAGAAGTCAGGGAGAGTAATAATTTTATTAAGATAATGTTGAAGTAAAAAGAAAATGGTACAGAGTGTAAGCATAGAAGGTTCTGGTTATCAGGGAATAAGGTACAGATTATCAAGGGGTGCGAAATTCGGTTTAGGAACGGGTGGCGTAAGGAATACATAATCTGCAGTCTCCCCGATTGGGGGTGAAAGTTTAACCAGTCAAAGTAGATATTGAGATATGGGGGTATGTTGTCCATATAATGGCTATGTTCAGGTGTGGAGTATAATGAGCGGATACAATGATAGGGATGGATCTACCCTCATTTGGTGGGATTTAATGTTCAGTGACAGGTTTCAGAGTAGCAGCCATGTTAGTCTGTATTCGCAAAAAGAAAAGGAGTACTAGTGGCACCTTAGAGACTAACCAATTTATTTGAGCATCCGATGAAGTGAGCTGTAGCTCACGAAAGCTTATGCTCAAATAAATTGGTTAGTCTCTAAGGTGCCACTAGTACTCCTTTTCTTTTTGCGAATGTTCAGTGAGTTTATGGTTCCAGTTCATATGGTCCAATGGAAAGTCTCTCAGTCCCTATCCCACAGTGGATGCACGATGTCGTACCGGCTCACACCTCCTTGTGCTGTCGGTGGCCAGTGATGTGTTCAATGTAGATGTGCCTGGACCATCAGATGGTGTCCGAGACCATGAGGCGTCACATGAGCCGTGCGTAGCGTCGACCGATCCCACAGGTCCGCAGCACACGCTCGTTGCAGGGGTCCCAAGTGCCCAGGGCTCCGACGATCAGGGCATCCATCTGCACCTCGTAGCCCTTCGCTCTCAGGGTGTCGGCCAGAGGGGTGTATTTTTCCAGCTTACGAGCTCAGGCTTCGCGGAAGGCCCGGGTCCTGTTCTCGAAGGAGATCTTGATGTCGACAAGGATGATCTTTTTCTGGGCCTCGTCGGTGACTACCACGTCAGGTTGCAACTGGCTGTCAGTCCCAGGAATGGCGCAGTTCACAGCGACCTCCCCCAGGCACGGTGCGATGGCTTTCATTAGGCGGTTCTGGATGGCGCTATGGCGCAGCTGCCAGGCTCTGGAGTGGGGCTTGCAGCTGCACAGGACGTGGGGCAGGGTCTCGTTGGAGTAGCCGCACTTCCTGTAACACTTGTCTCGGTTCCCGTGGCGGATGGCTCTGTTGAGCGGGACGCAGTTGAGCCGGGCGCAGTGGATGAACCGCCAGTCGGTGAAACAGGTGAAGCTGCCCCCGGCGAGGAAGTGGTTGCTGGCTTCCCACTTGCTGGTCAGTTCGAAGGCTTTACCCTCGTCCGGTTTACGCTTCAGGATTTCCATGTACAGCGAGTGGATGGCTGCCTTCAGGGTCCTCTCCAGCATGCCCCTGGCACCTGGGGTGACGATGGTGTTGTCATCGGACCTGATCTGCGGCACCAGGACTCCCAGCTCCTGCCGCTCCTCGCACCACTCCCAGCGGCAGCCGATGCGCTTCCCCAGGCAACGCGTGGCATTGCGAGCATGGGACCACAGTGAAGGGATGTCGCGCCCGTCCCGTCCAAATTCGCCATCCAGGGAACGGCTCAGGAAGCTGGCGGTGTCTTGGTTGGAGGGGGCTCTGCCGATCTGCTTCTTTGTTGCGTCATGGAGGGCATTTGCTGAATATATTCTCAACTCAGCCCTCCTCATCCATGTCTCAGTATTGCAGCATGATTGGCCAGGTCTCATGGCTGACACATCTAAGCACAACAGGGCCTGAGTCAAGAATTAAAGTATTACTGCAGTAAGACGGGAAAAAAGCCAGGAAGCTGTGTGTGATAGTTTAAAGGGAGGGAAGGGAATCTGCTGTAATAAAACAGGGTCAGCAATTCTGACTCCCAGGCTCTGTTCCCAGTTGTGCTGCTGATTTGTGTGACCTGTGACCTTGGACCTCAATTCATCTCCTCTGTAAAATAGGTGCTAAAATGTCCTCCTCCCTGGGGTAATGCAGTTCAATGTTTGTCAACTAAACTGACACCTTCTGCTGAAGAGGGGCACCCTATTACATGTGTGAACAAATGAATTAAAGTGTAGTTGTCTGCTCCTCCAAGGCTGTGTCAGCAAGTCTCCTTTTACACTGGTATTGATGCTGCTCCACCAGGGGTGACATAGGTGGGAATGCTCATGTTAACAGGGCAATTGCATTTTTACCACTTTAGACATCTAGACTATGCTTACTCTGAGCAGGTCTAGAGAACATGGTGACAAAAAAATGCTGCTGACTTTCTGAGCCCCCTCTAAAACTCCTATAGTTGTGGGGAGGTTTTGGTGGCTGGAAGGAGAGAAGAGGAGGAATATCAGACAAAGGAGAGAGATATCTACTGGTTAAAACACATGTTAACTGTAGCCAAAGGAGAGTACGATAGAGTGCCAAGCTCTCATTTTATTGGGGGGAGGGGGGAGAGCAGATGACAAAACTCTGAGTTTCTCAAGTCTCTTCAAGTTTTGCTTTCTGTTGTCCTGGCTCAAAAAAAACAACCCACATTATCAATGGCCTGCTAGGCCACAATGTAACAATACCATTCTTTATGGTTAGGCTCTCAGTCTTCATGGCAACAGTTCAGAAAATACAGATGCTGTGAGCTCATGCGATAGCAAGTACTACAGCTCCTGCCTCCTAGGCAGACGCCTTGTTTACGACTTTAATCATTAACAGTTTAAAAAAACAAAAAAATCACCTCTCAATGTGCAGCCAGTGAGGTGGCTGGACATAGTAAAACAGTGATGCATTTCAAGTTTTAGAAAGTCAGAGGAGTCATTAGTGATAATCACCAGGAAGCTAAGGAAGTTTACTTATTCCTGTTATGAATCTTCCATGTTTCTACTGCAGGGGAGGAAGGTTCTCCGGAAACAATTTCAAGAGTTGGAAACAGTCACAGGTCTGGATAGAGATCACTGCCATGGTTTAAAATGGAGAGAGGACATTACAAGAATACTGCTTTCCTCAGGGTGCTAAGGTAAACACGGTCATGTGTCATTAACAGTTATCTGAGGTCCAAGGGAAAGTAATTCCAGAGAAGCTTTGGAGGAAAAGGAGTCAACAAACCACTGTACTAAAATCGAAAAATAGGGTTTTTGTATCCTTTCATCTGTACCCTAATCTCTCAAAATTATGGTCTAGAGATAAATCAAAAGTAAAATCCACCAAAGATCATATGGAATCCTGAGGTAAGCAGGAGCTTCAAGTTGACTCCCAAATATCTGGAAAGAAAGAATGGGGTACCTATGTTGAACTCTCTACTGTGGGATCTTCAAAAGGATATAGCTACAGATAATCGGAGGGGAGGCAAATTGCTTTTGGAGATTGCAAAAACAACAAAGCATGAACTGGAACAGAGCTAACAAGCTAACAATGCAATTTTGCTCGCAGTGAACTGCTGCTCTGTGCCTCCAAGAATATATGGAAAATCCATAAAGTTTCATGTAATAGGCAGAGGAACGGAAGTTGCGTCAGGAGTACCACATGTATCATCCTCCTTTGGTTTTTCCACTTGACTCCCTTTATGACTTTACTTCCAAACAGGAGCAAAAACTGACTTAATGGTCACTAAAAGCAGCCACGAAATGAATTAAAGGAGCATTAACCCAACAGAAGTGTAAAATCTCTTTAATAAAACACAGAAAAGTAACATGATACTAACATAACAACAACCCAACTCAGGTTCACTTCCAGAAAATGAAACACTGTACAACTAGCCTCATTCTGGCCATTAAACAATAAACTAAGAAACTCACTGGCCAAGGCCCTTCATTCATCTGTAAACATATTATTATTTGCCAGGAGATGCCTCTAGAATACTGAGCATCTTTCCTTGGCCATAAAGAACCTGCTTTATTTTCTTTAATGCAATAACAAAAGCCTATATAATGCAGTAAGGCATACCACAGCACTATCCATTTCCATTCGATTTACAGTCCTGTGCAATGAAATGTCAATGACAACTACAGAGCACTGACTTAGGCATCCCAGGTTATTCCAGTATTTCACTCCTTGTAATATTAAAGGATAAATCACATAGCATTAGAGGATACTACCATATAATGCATTGCTAAAGCAGATATATATGAAGTGCATTTAAAGTGATCACATAATCTAAGTCTTGCATATGTAGTGAAAATACCTGGATAAAAATAAACCTGCATTGTGTGAGAGCGCCTTGTAGAAATAAACTGGCTAATGACCCTTTCTGAACATGCAAAAAGCCTATTTATAAAATAGTCATACCCTGCCCTTCGATAGTATTTTTCATCCAAGGCTCTCAAGCTCTTTACACATTAAGTAATCACTGTTCTCCCCACGGTTCTGGGTTTTGGAAGTCTCAGCTGCCTGACGATCCAATCAAGTTTTAGTGATCATAAACAGATATTATATTGATCATTATGATCAGTGAATGGTGTAGTAGAAATGCATCTATAAGTGAGGGCCCAGGAAGAACTTGGAAGACAATCAGAGCTTAAGGCAGCTCTTGAAATTAGTTGCCTTTGTGACAGAATCCTATAGAAAAGTGGTTCTCAAACAACTTCTGTAGTGATGACCCCTTTCACACAGCAAACCTTGGAGGGCAACCCCCCCTTATAAATTAAAAACACTGTTTAAAAATATTTAACACTATTATAAATGCTGGAGGGGAAGCACGGTTTTGGGTGGAGGCTGACAGCTCACAACCACCCAGGTAATAACCTCACGACCCCCAGTTTGAAAACCCCTGCTATAGAAATTCTTGATCAACAACTTGAACTATAAAGTACAACAAGCAGCAGACAGGTTTTAGCATCTTTTTACTCCATCCACAGGTGTGAAATGAGGACCCTTGCAGTACAATGAAACAGAAGCATTAGGAGTCTATTTCTTTATCAGAACCACTGACGGTATTAAAAAAACTACTGAGGTGGCTGGAGGGAACAAATCAGTATGTTGACAAGAGCTCTAACAATAGGATCTGGTGGCAATGCAAGTTATAACACCACCATTTAACAACAGAAATCCCTAGAACTGTTAAATATTTAACAAACAAGATTTTTCCCTGTAATCTTAGTGACGGTCTTGAGAAGAAAGCCATATACTTCACCCAGAGAATTAAAGAACTCTGCTTTCCAAAGCCATCTTCTAATAAAAGCTAGCCTGTTAGAAACTTTACTGGTGTCTCTTCTGCAGCGTTTGCCCAAAATACTTAACCCCTCCCCACCACACACACAAAACTGGCATTTCCCCACTTCCTACATAAACTGGAGTTTAGCTGTTTGTTTAGTAATTCTCTTGTGTTTTCACTTGCCTTTGCTAGGAGCTCCAGTTGACCTGCAATTTTGCAGTAAGTTTTGGTGTTACGTAAACTAAAGGAGTTAGAAGTGGGTTTTGTCCAGATTAGACATGAATACACTGTTTAAAGTAGTGACAAATGAGATCAGCTATGTTCTTAGGAAGATAACCCAGAGGTAATGGGATTATTTCTGAAATCATTGCTCCCCATGCCAAACTACCTACTGATAGCAACACTTTCATTGGACACCTTTTCTAGAATGACCACTCACATTGCAGTAGTTTGGGGAACATTGCAGGACAATAACTAGATGCCACCTGGCTACAGGTTTTCCCCTTTCAGAAGGGGCCCATGATCTATGTTAGCCTTCAGCCTAATGCCAAGAATCAAAACCGTGTGCTACAGTCAGTCTAGATTCTGGAACAGATAATGGTTAGTCTGCAATACCCCAAGAAACCAGATGATTATGGGCAAGCTATTTCTTCTTCAACTCTGTCCATCTCACTAGGATAACATTACAGTAATCACATATACTGGCAAATAAAACTGGAATTAACTTCACAATCCCCATAAAAAATAGGAGCAACAGCTGCCACTGGGGAAAAAAAACAACCTGGGATTTCTCTAGCATTTGAAAGCATTTCCTTCCTTAATTTGATCTGTTTACAATGTCAGATTACAGACAAAGTAAACTAATATTTATAAAGCAGCTTAGCAATGGATCTTTGTAAATCTAATTTTGCAAATAAACATCTTTCTATGAACATGAAGCTTATTTTTTGGATACTGGTAGCAAGGACAAGAGACGGGCCATAAATTCACAAGCAGTTTTCTTCTATTTATAAATAAATAAGATTTTTCTGGCAAAGTTATCTGGTAAGAAAATACACCGACAGCTCACAGAAAACCCTGAAAAGAGTAGTTAGAAACAAATCTGGTAATGCTACATATTCTCTATTTTTCTTCCATCATTCTTTATAGTACATATTTCTTCTGTTGCAAGTCACAAGATTTGCAGACATTAGGGACATTTAAGACAATGTTTTGTAAAAGGTCACCTGCTCCTAGGTTTTCCTCCTTGTCAGTCATTTCCACAACAATCACCTACAGCAGAATGTAAGGGACAGTAACCTGACATTATAGAGGAGGAATAAGCATCACAGTGTTGCCAGCCCCACAAAATACTCTGCTTTTTCTTAAAGGCCCAGCTCATGGAGTTAGGAGATTACATGAAAATATCTGCTTTCACTACAGAAATTAAATATTTATCTTAGCTCATAAGGCTGCACAGAAAATAACTGAAAACGTAAGCCTTCAGGGCTCAAAATACAGAAGGCAAATAAAACAAATGTTTAAAATCTCATGATTTAAGTCAATCTCCCAATTTCTGAATGCTTGACAATAGTGAGAACAGGTAAATTCTCATGAAACATTATTTGCATGTAAATGCCTCATGAATATCCCAAATAGAGGGAGGGATATACTGAAGATATGCACAGACTGGTGAGGGGGAGACTCAGGGATGCAGGCTCTGGGCGGCGCTTACCTCAAGCGGGTCCCGGAAGCAACAGCATGTCCCTTCTCCAGCTCCTACACGGAGGCATGGCCAGGCAGCTCTGCACACTGCCCCGTCCACAGATGCCGCCCCTGCAGCTCCCATTGGCTGTGATTCCTGGCCAATGGGAGCTGAAGGGGTGGCGTTTGGGGCAGGGGCAGCATGCAAAGCGGAGCCCCTTGGCTGCCCCTATGTGTAGGAGCCGGAGAAGTGTTGGATCATATTAAAGAAGTTCTGTATTAAAATCACAAATGAGTTTGATTCCCCATAGTTTAAATTCCAGGATATTACTAATTAAGAGGTCTCTTGGTTCTTGGTACTGTTTCTCTCCCTCTATGTGTGAAACTTGCAAGCTGCTAATTGTGTTAGGCCCACCTTGATTATCATGCACATTGTAAGGAGAGTGATCACTTTAGATAAGCTACTACCAACAGGAGAGTGGGTTTCTGTTGGAAATGGCCCAACTTGATTATCATACACATTGTAAGGAGAAAGGAAAGGAGTACTTGTGGCACCTTAGAGACTAACCAATTTATTTGAGCATAAGCTTTCGTGAGCTACAGCTCACTTCATCGGATGTAAGGAGAGTGATCACTTTACATAAGCTATTACCAGCAGGAGAGTGGGGTGGGGGGGGGGGGGGGAGAGAAAACCTTTTGTAGTGGTAAATACCCATTTTTTCATGCTTTGTGTGTATAAAAAGATCTTCGATACTTTCCACAGTATGCATCCGATGAAGTGAGCTGTAGCTCACGAAAGCTTATGCTCAAATAAATTGGTTAGTCTCTAAGGTGCCACAAGTACTCCTTTTCTTTTTGCGGATACAGACTAACACGGCTGCTACTCTGATAACTGCTTACTATGATTCTTTCTGTATTCACAATAAATGTGGCATTTTGCCTTTTCCCCTTTAATAAGATCCTGCTGGTTTTTATTTTATTGGTATAACAGGAGGGCCATGCCGCTGCTTCCAGGAGCCACATGGAGTGGCTCCCAATCCTGTTCCCCGACTGGAGTGCCAGAGCAGGGCCAGCCTCAGACTCCACTCCCCAGCAGGAGCTCGAGGGCCAGATTAAAACGGCTGGTGGGCCATAGTTTGCCCACCCCTGATTTACACCCTGCTCCTGAGGGTTAATCCAACCCACTGACGTCAATCCCACAAGTCTGAGCCCGCATAAAGCTTGCGGCATTGAGGCCTTATTTACATAGAGGACAATAGCTAAAATGACCCTGTAGTGCAACAATAAACAACACTTAAATACATAAAGTTACCTAAAACAGGAAGTTCACATGAAAAGCCAGAATTCCACTAGAGATTCTCTGCCTTCTCGGATACATTTTGTAGCTCTTGTTTCTGTAGTTAGTGTATATAAATAACTAAAACTTCGTATGGATACTTTGAGCCAAAAGTTCTTCAGAAACAGTGGTAATCAGAATGTACATGGTTAAATTTAGAAAGGCACTGAACTTTAATACTTTTGTCAGTCACAGCCTAACTGATTCAGCTGAAACCACACCCTCATATCATGCTGTAGTGCCAGTGTCAACTTCAACTTTGAATTTCCTATAGCGGTTGGCTTTTTGGTAAGCTTAACAAAATTTCCTGTCCTTCAACAAATTTTCTTCAGATTGTGTCTTCCTGGTCATTGTGGAGAGATTTTAATCTTTCTAATGCTAGCATAATTTCCATCTGAAAACATTAGAAAGTTTGGTAATAAGCACTTCCTTTAATACTATTAAACATGGTAACTGCAAGGAATGGCTTGAGCTGCAAAGAGATCGTATTTCACCTGCAAAGTAACAGCATATACAGTATTATCCAAACAATCTCTCCCAGGTGTTACTCTCAAACTAGAGCTAAATCGCAGCAACTTTTTACAAGAGACTAGAGAGTGGAGTAACTTGGCATCTTATACCAGCAATAAGCAACCTAAGAGCAACTAATCTCTTAGGATATTAGGTGATACACCTATTTTTCTAGATTAGTGAGATTCTAGAAAAGTTACAGGTACCATGGCCCTGGTACTGTGAAAACTATTCCCACAATGTAGCACCCTCCTGACCGATAACAGTTGTTGCTATTCCAAGTCCTGGGCCTCTCCAACAGAGCCTGACAAAGTTGTACTGAAGTTGTGCAATATATTCAGATGTGCGCTAGGACAAACTACCAAAACACAAACCCATTTCCCCATCAGTTAAAGACTGATGAACTTATCCAAGGCAACACCAAGCCCTCCCTTCCTAGTTCAAAGGAAAAAATAATAGAAAATTTGTGGCTATCCACCCTATTTTAAAATAAACCCTTAAGTGTTTAATACTGAAATGGGTGCCAGTTCCAAAACAAAAAGAATGGGAGAGGCACATGAAACTATTTGCCAGTAATGTAAATTATGTTTGTTTATTTCACATACTGAAATGTAAGATGATACTATTGGCTATCAGGTGCTTCAAAAAGGCATAGGTCTAATCAGTCTACTTGACCTATCCCCCAAAATATTCATAAGCATAGGATGTTTAACCAAATGGACTATGGAAGCACCAATATGATTCAACAGAGAGATATGCAGGGACGACAGGGGAGGAGATCAAATGTTCTCAAACAAAATTTTCTGATTATATCCAGAACTTGTACCGTAGAACCTCAGAGTTACGAACACCTCGAGAGCAGAAGTTACTCGTAACTCTAAAATGTTTGTAACGCTGAACAAAACATTATGGTGGTTCTTTCAAAAGTTTACAGCTGAACACCGACTTAATACAGCTTTGAAACTTTACTATGCAGAAGAAAAATTCTGCTTTCCCTTAATTTTTTTGAGTAGTTTACATTTAACACAGTCCTATATTGTATTTGCTTTTTTCGTCTCTGTTGCTGCGTAATTGTGTACTTCCAATTTCAAATGAGGTGTGGGGTTGACTGGTCAGTTGGTAACTCTGGTGTTCATAACTCCGAGGGTTCTAGTGTAACTCCAAGGTCATTAGAAATCTGAACCACTTGTGTTAGTCTAGGTGTAACGTTTTCAAAAGCACTCAAGTGACTTAGGAGCTTTTTGAAATTTTTGCCCTAGATCCATCCCTATAAAGAAAGGCAGAGCATGTGGTGATATGACAATGGATGTCAGATACCTAATTAGCACCTAGTCCAAAGTGCAGATCTTTTTGGTAGAGCACAGAAGACAGTTGCTTATTTACATTCATTCTTGGCAAGTACAGACACCACAATTAAATAAGGGTCCTTTTCTCTTCCCAACCATAGATTTGTTTAGGGTCCATAATGAGAAGAACCTGTAAATCCTGTAGCAATGAGCTCTTAGACTCACAGACTAAGGTCAGAAGGGACCATTATGATCGTCTAGTCTGACCTCCTGCACAACGAAGTCAACAGAATCTCACCCATCCACTCCTGTAATAAACCCCTAACCTATGTCTGAGCTACTGAAGCCCTCAAATCATGGTTTGAAGACTTCAAGGTGCAGAGAATCCTCCAGCAAGTGACCTGTGCCCCACGCTGCAGAGGAAGGCGAAAACCCGCCAGGGCCTCTGCCAATCTGCCCTGGAGGAAAATTCCTTCCCGACCCCAAATATGGCGATCAGCTAAACCCTGAGCATGTGGTCAAGACTCACCAGCCAGACACCCACGAAAGAATTCTCTGTAGTAACTCAGATCCCATCCCATCACAGGCCATTGGGCATATTTACCGCTAATGGTCAAAGATCAATTAATTGCCAAAATTAGGCTATCCCATCATACCCTCCCCTCCATAAACTTATCAAGCTTAGTCTTGAAGCCAGATATGTCTTTTGCCCCTACTACTCCCCTTGGAAGGCTGTTCCAGAACTTCACTCCTCCAAGGGTTACGACCTTCATCTAATTACAAGTCTAAACTTCCTGATGGCCAGTTTATATCCATTTGTTCTTGTTATTCACATTGGTACTGAGCTTAAATAATTCCTCTCCCTCCCTGGTATTTACCCCTCTGATATATTTATAGAGAGCGCCCTTCTTGAAGAAGGGCTCTACCAAATCACTTACGACACCACAACAAAGGCTGAAGTTTTCCAAAGCAATTTGCTGCTTCTGTACATGGGCAGTTCCTAGTGGCGCCAAGGGTTTGCAGACTGCACCCTGCAGTTGCTCGTGACCCAAGTTCCACCACACTTTTAGCCAAAAAGATAGGTTCTTCAGCATACAGGTTCAGATTCAGGAAGATTGCAGCCTCCACTGTGTGTGTAAAGAATTCTGCAGAGCCAAATTATATTCTAATCAGTCACCCACTGCAGCTCACATGCAAACATTTTTATACTAATATTCTGGAGCAAGCTTTTCCTTGTCCTCCATAAACTCTCTGAATAGCTTTTGCTCCACAGGGCTGTTAGAAAATAATTACTACTCTAAACTCATAGGCCGCTTTTCCAGAGCAGGTCTGCCATATGAACAACATTTGGCAAACATTTGGTTCATCTGCATTGGTATGTTGCAAGCATGGAGCCACTGCTGTCACTTAGATCCTATTCTATCTGTACTAACAATGTAGCGTCCTTTTTAGGACTCACTGCAGCAGTCTATGCTCAAAACCCTGCATGTTACTCAACCTTGAAGCTGACAAACTTCTGTAAAAGGCAGCAGCTAGGACCCCTGTAAATAATCCCATGTTTAAGAAACAGAATCTAATCCTTAATCAGGTTTTACAAAGTTCCTTCATTATAGGTGTATATTTAGGCAAATGCCAAACATTTATTGAAAAAACTGCATGGGACCCCTGTAGCGTGTTTCCACTGGAAAGCACAGAATCATAGAAATGTAGGACTGCAAGGGATCTCAAGAGGTCATCTAGTCCAGCCTCTTGCGCTAAGGTAGCACCAAATATACCTAGACCACCCCAACAGAGGTTTGCCTAGCCTGTTCTTAAAAACCTCCAATGACAGCGATCCCACAACCTCCCTTGCAAGTGGATTCCAGAGCTCAACTACGCTTATAGTTAGAAAGTTTTTCCGAATATCTAACCTAAATCAGATTAGCACAATTACTTCTAGTCCTACCTTCAGTGGGCATGGAGAACAATTGATCCCTGTCCTCTAACAGCCCTTAACATATCTGAAGATTGATCAGGTCCCACCTCAGTCTCCTCTTCTCAAGACTAAACGTGCCCAGGTTTTTGTTGTTTTTTTTTAAATTTTCTCAAAGGTCAGATTTGCTAAAACCTTTTATCATTTTTGTTGCTTTCATTTGGACTCTCTCCAATTTGTCCACATCTTTCCTAAAGTGTGATACCAAGAACTGGACATAGTATTCCAACTGAGGCACCATCAAGATGATGAGACCTGGACAATTACCTCTCATGTCTTACAAGAAAAACTCTTATTAATACACTCCAGAATGACACTCGCCTTTTTTGCTACTATATCACATTGCTGACTCACTCAATTTGTGATCCACTATAACCCTGAGATCCTTTTCAGCAGTACTATGCCTAGCCAGTTATTTCCCATTTTGTAGTTGTGCATTTGATTTTTTTTCCTAAGTGAATTACTTTGCATTTGTCTTTATTGAATTTCATCTTGTTGAATTGCAACAATTCTCTAATTTGTCAAGATCGTTTTGAATTCCAATCCTGTCCGTCAAGTGCAAGCAACCCCTCTCAGCTTAGTGTCATCTACAAATTTTATAATCAAATTCTCCACTCCATTATCCAGGTTCTTAATGAAAATATTGACTAGGACTAGACCCAGTACAGAGCCCTATGGGACCTAACTAGTTATTTCCCGCGTTTGACAGCAAACCTTCGATAACTACTCGGAGTATGGTCTTTCACCAGTTGTGCACCCACCCTGTAGTAATTTCATCTAGACCACATTTCTCTGGTTTGCTTATGAGAATGCCATGTGGCACTGCGCCAAAAGCATTACTAAAATCAGGATCTCACATCTACATGTCTGCAGAAGAGTTACCTTTCCCAGAAGAACATCTGCAAGTGAGTCTCTTCATTCAGAATGCAGAATTTACGTACCCTCAGTAGAACGAGACATAATTGCACAGGCTGCAGAGGAGTTGAAATTAAAACTTTAAAAATAATTCTGTTGCAATTCCTACTCTGGACGTTCTTTCTACAGCTTACTTGCAAACATACATAGCACTGCAGCAGCAGCAAACGTAGGTCTTCATACAAACGAGCAGGATACACGAAGTACAATCTGAGGGACACTATTCTTTGTGACGGACATAATAGCCCTACAGACTGACCTCAGTCTAGTTGGATCGTCTTCCATGGAAATTTGAATCTGGGGTATCCGAGAAAATAGAATTTGGTTTGATCTTCACTTTGTCTACTGAAACCCCAGAATGCCCTTTTTCTCAGTATCTAGCCCTGCCTACTAGATTTAAAACAGCTGAAAAGCCAAAATACCTGGTCTTGAATCTGAACTAACAAAGTGAAAATTCAGTCAGAGCAGCCCAACTCCTAAAGAGGGCCAAAAGAAATCAGAACCACCTAATGACAATGTCAAGAAAAAACTCAGCATATAAACTGCTTAGTACCTAAACATCTGTAATTTCAGATTGTTAAAGTACAAAAAAGAAAATACAAACTTGCCAGTTTTAGAAAGCTCTGGGGGAAAGGCAAAATAAACCAGAATACACAAAAAAGACTGTTTTACCTCAAGGGTGTCAGGAGAAGGTAAACACCATGTTGCAATTAGATCTGGAATCCTAATTTTGTCCAAACATGGTAAACACAGAATTAAAACCTGTTTCATCACAAGAGGAAGAGAAGCAATCAGCAAAATTTATCATCCAGCCCATAAAGGTAAAAGAATGATTAAAAAAAAAAAAACCACCACCAAACTTTAAAATGATTACCCAGGTCCTCTCCCCAATCACACCCCCACCTCCCAAAAAAACCCTAAATCATAAAATTAAGCATCTACATGATGTACTTACCTATATGTGACAAGGGAACAGCTTTCCATTAGCGCAATGATACATTTGACTAACCCCTTCCCTGCTTAGAAAGGGTTTGCAACACAGACAAAAGGCTGCGTTCATCAACCCTAGAATGCCTCCTTCCAAAAGACAGGGGGAGTATAGTCTATCAATGACAACCTACTGTGCTCATGAAGGAAAGGAAACCCTTGGGTATTTACTGCAGTCCTTCTGGCTGGACTGGTGTTTTCTGTTCCCTTTGACTAAAGTAAAGCTTTAATGCTCCCTTTTGTTCCTTAACTCAAAGCAAATATTTGTGCTCTCACACCCTTACCTACTATCTACATGAAAATTAAAGGTTTCAGAGTAGCAGCAGTGTTTTGCTTTTGTGAGCTACAGCTAGCTCACGAAAGCTTATGCTCAAATAAATTTGTTAGTCTCTAAGGTGCCACAAGTACTCCTTTTCTTTTTATGAAAATTAAAGCATCTACCAGAAAGGGTTCCTCTCACCCACCCTGCATGTCTTTGCCATGAATTAAAATAAATAAATAAATCTAGTTACTATTTCACCAGCAGCCACCAACAGAATTGCCTTCCCCACAAAAATATAGGAATTACAGGACGTTTTGTACTTCAGCCTGTGCAACAATGCACTTCTTTAAAAACACATCAGCCGCTTTTAATACATACCCTTGCTGCAGAGAGCCATTAGTTTATTCTCATGTAAGGTTAGATCCAAGCCCCACCCTCCAAGACTTAGTTAAAAATCTAGTTATGTGGTGGATTTTGGTTATGATAAATTGAGATTAAGTGGAGAGCCCTGGTTTCAGCACAGTTAGTGCCCTAAAGTGCATTCTTGGAGCCTGCCAGCTGCCTGACTTCCCAAACTAAATGGCAATATACTGCAAAGAATGCAACAACGCATGTTCTTAGAAATACATGAGACACTCTAGAGTAGACCCTCCAAACTAATGGCATGGGGGTGAAAAGAAGTGTTTTATATACAAACATTCTGCTGAAAGCATAATGACTGCTCCAGACTAACAGGTTTTATGCTCAAATAAATTTGTTAGTCTCTAAGGTGCCACAAGTCCTCCTTTTCTTTTTGAGGTTTTAGAGATTAAGCAATGGAGAGAGAGGCACCTGACTTTGCAAAATAGCAGTTTATAGAAACTGCTTGCGAAGTGTTAAACACAGTGCAACAGATTTGTAAACTGGAAGAGTGTGGGAAAAGCCAGAAGCCAACTGCCAATTAGGGTTTTGTTTGTTTGGTTGGGTTTTTTTGCACCAGGTCTGTCCAGGCTCCAACTTAATGTTTGACAGAAACTATCGAGAAACAGAAAGAAAAGGAGTATTTGTGGCACCTTAGAGACTAACAAATTTATTTGAGCATAAGCTTTCATGAGCTACAGCTAGCTCATGAAAGCTTATGCTCAAATAAATTTGTTGGTCTCTAAGGTGCCACAAGTACTCCTTTTCTTTTTGCGGACACAGACTAACACGGCTGCTACTCTGAAACCTACTGAGAAACAATTTCTGAGCTATCTGATATCAGAGCCAGTGGCTTTCTTATCATAAAGAGAGAGACAGTATCAAGATTTTAAAGAACTGTGAAGAAATGGAGTCATTTAGACTTGAGTTACTACACACACATCCTTGACAAAAAAACAACAGAGTTTTAAGCATATCAACACAACACATTAGATTACTGCAATTAAAAACTATTTGAAATCCAGAAATTTAGAATTAAGGTTCCATACTAAATGAACCATAGTTCAGACCCTGAATCTTCACGCTCGGTTCACAGCAGTGACACAGAACTTTTCCTTACCCTCACTACACTTCTTCATGATGTTCAACACTCATTCTTCCCACTCACCCTCCAATAACTTTTACATTACAAAAGACAGATTTAGGTCTGGTCTACACTAGACAGGTTTTGCCAGTATAGCTAATCAGCATGGCTATCGGCAGAGGCTCGTAGTGTAGACAGCATATGCTGATACAAGGAGTTTCTGTCACTATAGTAACACCACCTTCCCATACACATTAGTTATGCCAACAGAAGCACTCTGTCAACATAGCTGCTTTTACAACTGGAGGGGTTTGCAGAAATAACCTGTGTCAGCTGGGGGTATGGTTTTTTCACACCCCTGGCCAACAGCTATACCTACAAATCTTTGTAGCATAAACCTGGCCTTATACAGGATACAAGAGAAGCTTCTGTCTGCATAGTTTACGGTACATGATGTCTTTGTTAATTTCATCACGATTTCCGAGGCTACTTCTGCCACTGTCTGTTAGCAACAATTTAAGCAAGTTATAAGAAACTTCAACAAAACCACATTGACAGATTCCCAAAACCACGTGAATTAAATGAGCTTCCAAACTATTGGACTTGTTTTCAGTTGTGGTCTCAGTGTTCTACAGCTTTCCTTCCAAACTTGACTCCATTGTCTTTCCTATTCCTGTTAGGCTAGCCCTCTCCAAGACTGCTCAACCATTATTCCTTTGGTTCAGCATGTTCTTCTGATCCCTACTAGCTTTTCGCCACTTCATTTAAATAAACAAATTAAAAAAAGAATATTTATAGAACACTTGTTTCCCCATTTCCAAGCAACATGGCTTTACTTCTCCTCAAGCAAAAAACATCCCCAGTGCCAAAAGATTTGTTCCACTTTTATTTCCTAGATCTAACAGGTACTGTACAATGGTATTCTTTTTTAATATACAACCCACTGAAAAAAAAAAAAAAGCCTTTTGTTTCAAGATTTAAAATTTTATAACAATAGGAAGCTATGGGTCAAGATTAACAGCATAAATCCATATATGATTCAACGATTGGAATGATGACAATGTTTAATCTGGATTAGCTGGCAATTAAATCTGTCTGATTGTATTAGCTTAGCACAAAACTTTCTGTTGAATGCCCCCACAGAGGCGCTCAGTACATTCATAGGTCACAGGAAAAACGATCTGCCAACATTTTGTTCTAGATACACTATGAACTTCCTATTGTGATGAGGCTGGAAGAAAGGAGCACTGATCCTCTTGAAAGATTGATCCTACCTCCACCGATTGTCCTCTTCAAAGGAATAAACAGACGTTTGCTCTTAAACATCCAAGCAATACGGCCTGTTTGAGTGGTTGATACCACCAAAGCAAAATGTTGTCATTATTAAATTTAGGCAGTCATACTATCAGAGAAGGGATTGTATTCATTCACCTTAACTAAGGATTTTTAAAAGGTTTATATTTAAATTCTGTAACTATTTGCCCTCAAAACTGTTTTTAAATAAAGAATTACATAGTAATCTTAAAGTTAACAGAATTTGTGTTTGGGAATATTCAAGTGGTGTACCACAGCCAGTATCACAGCTCTCGTTTTCAATAATCCTAGTTAGTTTTCACTAACAGTCATGACCTACAGAGCAAAAACATCATTCTGTTGCCAGCTAAAACAGAAATTTCACCACCAGCACATTGCAGGGATCATGATATCACCCACCAAACGAGGAACAAAATATTACTTTCTGTAAAACCAATTTCTGAATGACATCTGAAGAGAAACATTTGTCTGATTTTAGAGGAAAAGTATCAGAAAATAAGCACTTAGCTGGGAAAAGGTTAAAACACATGGGGGGGGGGGGGGGAAGAGTAGGAGGAAAGAACAGAAAACACCCAAGGACTAAATTGTAAGAGCAAAGCAAGCAGAAATGGACAAAAATCCCCCAGGGCTTTGGGAAAAAAAAACAAAAAAAACAAAACCACCATCACCATCAACTCTTCTATATGTTTAAAAATAGACCTTAAGCCCTCTGAATGGGATAAGTTGAAAAACCATTTGAAGAACTTTAATAGAATGCCAATTTCTCATGCTGATTGTTCCAGGAGGTCTAATGGAAAGGAGAGGGCCGTCATTTCTCTACAGCGACCAGAGCACGACTGGGCAAGGTATCGAGTATGATGAACAACACATCCTGCAACTGTCATAGGCCCTGTATTCATAACACTAGCTTCAGGACTGAAAATGAAGGAAATCCTGCTTGCACTAAGACCTCTGGTTCAGTTACTGTCATATTCACACTAAAAGGGGTGGGTTATTTTCAGAGAGTACACACTCACACAAATCCATTTTCTACCTTTTTCCTCCTACTATAGGAATGACAAAGTAAAACAGTACATGGGTGACTCAAGAGTTCTCAGATTTTACACCTTTTAATATTTTAAACAAAAGTAATTATTTCCAAGTACATGTCTGAACACTTAAAATTTTGCAAAACAATATATAATAGGACAGGTCAGGATAAGGCAGACACACTTGTCTCTGTTCGAGTGGATGGGGGAAGGGCAAGTTATGAGACAGCCTTAACTAAGTTTCCTGGTTTGTGTCTCAACACTAACAGTTTGCCTGAGTTTCCTCTTTTTTTGTAAACAGTAGTTTTAAAAATCTGTTCATAGAAAGTATTTAGAACAAGTTTAGACCAAAGATAATAATGAGTTATTGGAGCTATTTCGGTCACAAACACTTATTTAAGATCAGTAGCATACATGTAGCCCAATTCAGGAAAAAAAATAATCTGGTTTCCATGTTAAAAAACAAAAACACACATGCTTTAAATATTGCTTCCACTCTGCACAAGCAAGACATTTGTATTGAAGAAAGCCAAGAGACAATTCTAAGATTTCTATTTACTAAAATAAATCAGTGTAGTGAATATTGAACTTTTTCAAAATTAAGAAGATTTTCTCTTGATTTTCCTGACCACTTGTAGTCTCTTCTCTTGACTTAAAATAATTTTGATTCTAATCTCTTTGGAGGATAAAGAAATAGAAGATTTACAAAATACAGGTAATACTAAAAATAAGGCTAAACGAAGACACCCCTTTCCCATGATAATCTTTCCCATAATATAAGAAGTTTAAATACTAGAAACCTCAAAAACTCATGCATGAAATAAAGGTGCATAACTGGTGTATTTAAAGAAAATGCAACATATACATCCAAGTTTATCAGTCTATTCTTGTATATTTTGTTAAGCTACTGTGATGGGATATACAAACCCCACACTGGTCAGGAACAGGTTAATGAGCTGCATGGAGCCCCCACCAGCCCCCCTACACCCGTGCTGGGCCTCAGGCATGGAAGGAGGAGTTAAAAGGAGGGAGCACAGCTCAGTTTGGCCCTGACTGGGAAGGAAAGCAGACTGGCAGTCCCCACATTCAGAAAGAAGCCTGGGTGGGGCCCCGGAGGTGACTGAAGACTACAGTCTGCCAGAGCCTTCCTGCGGAAGGGTAGGTCAGACAGTGTGATTTGTTACCAGGAACTGGCTGGTAGTCATTAAGCCAAGCCGCTGAGGACCACCTGAGAGGAAGGGAGCTGAAAGTTGAAGCCACCAGGCCCAAAGATTCTCTTTTTGTTTGTTGGTCTTAGACTTCTGGGGTACTGAAGTCCCCACATCAAAGCCACATCCATGAACAAAGTGTCCTGAAGACTTCATAGGGTAAACAGAGGCAGAGCTGCTGCAGTACCACAGCACCTCTCCCACAGGTGCCTATTTAGCTGACCTGGAGCAAATAGAAAGGTGAAATGCTTACATGATAGCAATAAAACCTAAAGCACTCAGTTCAATATTGTAGGCTAGCCCAGAGTAATTTGGTACAAGTTCTACCATCAGATATGCATATGCAATGCACATGCAACTCCCACTGGAGTCAAAAGTTTCATGCATGAATCCAAGGGCAGAACTTGGCACTTTGAATCTTATTTATGCTGCAAAAGTTTGGGTAATTTTTTTTTTTAACAAGCGGAGGATACCAGCATGAAGACGTGGGTAAAAATTATGCCCTCTTCAGCTTTGCTGGTGATCCTCTAACAGGCTTAGGTTATTAACCGGGTGAGACCACAGAGCAGTGTGGGAAGGAACATTACTTACATTTTTCTTAATCTTCATTTCCCTCCCCCCTTTAATATCTTCTCTTAGTTTGATGTGCAAAATGTCAGACCCATAAAGGAGGAGGAGAACATAACATCACCTTGGCAACATAGTATTTACCACCTGTTAGGTCTCTTAACCTATCAGGAGGGTTACAAAACCGTCATACTAGCAATTTTCAAATTCAACACTTTCTGACAACCAACTGGTCAGGGTACCACCCAATTTAAAAAAAAGCATTTCAAAACACATTAGACAAGGCAAATGATAATTTAACACCTTACACTTCAAAGTACCTGTTCAAACAGTAGCCAGTCAAGCCTCAACCCTTTTATCTGTTTTAGAGATGGGGAAACCGAAACTTTGTCCAGACAAAGGATTTCAAGCATTCATAGCTAGCCACCACTCTAGTTAGATTGGTGCAAACCTCTAGCATTGACAGGCAAAAAAACATGGACTGGAGCAAGCTGCTGTTTATAGCTTCTTATCCTAGAACGCTGCTTGAAACTCTGCAAGGGGTTCACTTCTCATATCACTATCTTCTTAGCAGGGGTCTGATAAAATTAAGTCCCCCTACAGCTCTTAAAAAGGAGTTCTCTTCCTACCCCTCAGCCACCCTAACCCCAGAATACCTCATCTGTTGTGGACTGTTTCTCTACAATTCTTGCAACCACCATTTTTGGGCCATCTTCCCCCAGAGCCTGCCTTTTTCCAAGCAGCAATACAGTGAAACTGTCATGATTGTTTTTCAGCTTTACTGCTACCCCCAGGGTTCTGATAGCAGCAGTGAAATTGATCAGTTGTCAATTCTACACAGCACCAGGGTCTGCAAATTCAGTAAGATAGCACTACACAGGCCCACATTTCTTCACAACTGAAAGGACAAGAAGGTTTTTTTTTTTTTTTAAATGGCAGCTTAAATTCTGCTTCTCTCCACCCCCTCCTGAACACATTAGGGAAAACTTCCCACTAGTTACTGGTAAGTGGACAAGTGACTATTTCAAGCCTTGCACAAAGCATAAACTATTCTAATGACAACCAGTTAAGCCGAGGCATTTTGCCAGCACCAAGGCTCAAAGGACCAGCCACTGTGCTAATGAGATGTCTTTCAGTATGAGGAATCATGATTCCCCCTATTACTAAAAGTGACAAATTCAGTTATGTGATTTTCATTTTACAAAGTAGTGGGCTACTTTAACCAGCGGGGGAAAAATGGCATTTAATACTTTCTGAAGGCCAGAGAGTCTGCTCAAGTTTGAGGAGAACAGTGTCTAGTAGTTAGAGCATGAGTTTGGGAGTCAGGAGCTAGAACTGCCCAAATTCTCAACAGTCCTGACACTATTTTCCCATATCTTTAGAACTTATCCAGCCCCCCATTACAGCAGTATCTAAGCACCTCATAATCTTTACTGTATTTATCCTCAGTACCCCTGTGAGATAGTAACATTGCCCCATCTCCATTTTACAGATGAGCAACTATGACCCAGAGAGATTAAATTATTTGCCCAAGGTCACAGAGGAAGTCTGTGTAGGGTAAGGAACTGACCCTGGGTCTCCCAAGTCCCAAACTAGTGCCTAACCACTGCGTCATCCTTTCTGCTTGTCCTAGACTAGAACAAGTCATTGTGTGCCTCAGTTTCCTCACCTGTAAAACTCCCTCTATGTTGCAAGCATCTAGTTAATGCTTTTAAAATATTTTGAAGTTCTATGAGTATAAACACTACATCAAGGGGGAAAATAAGGAACATTACAAATGGAACACGAGGTACATTTAAAAACTGCTTCCTATGGACGTTGTAACATGTTACAACACTGGGAAGACCACAAACAAAAAAAGTGTTATTCTTGTTTGGTTTAGAGCTACAAAATGCATGAGAGAAACTTAAACACAAAAAGCTATACTTAAGTATTTAACTAGTGTTATTTTGTGTAATATATTTTATATTGGCCATAAATACGGTTGAAGTAATCTAGGTAACACCATGAAGTTAAACTGCAGCAGATAGCACACCTTCATAAAGCAAACAGATTTAGGCCCCAATACCTACAAAAAAAATACCCACTTGGAACTACGCACAGTGCATAAAGTTAAGAATATGCTTTAAGTCTGCAGAATGAGTGTTAGTTCACTGCCATGCTGTTGTAAGGCTAAGAATGTTCTGAAAGCTAATATGCTTCAAAAGAAAAACACAAGAACAGTTACTTGAAGTTCTCTTATAGAGTTGGATGGACTCAGATTAAATATCAAATTACTGCTTCCTGTGGCCTATGAGGAAGTCAGCTCCTCTACTGGTAAAGTCACCAGAGTTGTATTTGTCAGAGTACATTTTTTAAATACCTACACCTATAAACAAATAGGTCTAGGTTGTCAGTTTCACCAAGAACCATCCATCAAGTGCAATTCCACCCTATTTTTTTAAAAAGCTGTACTGACAGGGAATTTGAATAATTCAAAACAATCACTAATATAAAAAGATACAAAGAACAAAATAAATCTAACACTAGACTATAATCTAATTAGTTATTTCCCTCTTTGTTTCTATTTTAAAATCACATCTGCTAGCAATGGCCTAGTACAAAAAACATGAGGGTTTAAGACCCTCCAACACAGCCTAATGAAACAACTTTGAGAGGAAATCCACTGCCTCCAGAATGAGCCATAACACCCCCCTCCCACAAACTCTTCCCTTCCTAATCCCCCCTGCTCCCCCAGAAAACCTGCTAGTATTTGGCTTCCCCATTCTATACCACCTCAGCCTGAAATTCAACAAGGAGATGGAGAAAGAGAGAATTTCCCTCCCTTGTTGCCTGCAACACCGACATTATCTGTCTAGCCCCCACCTCATAAAAATGAAAAGCCTTGATCAGCACAATTACTCCTCCCTAAACTAGCCTGTGATTTACAATCCATCACACACCCCTCCAAAATACTCCCCAAAAGAACAGGAAAGCTACCAGTACCACCTTCAACCAGCCATCAACTCCTTGCCAGTGATATACCCCACCCACATCTTTAACAGCTCCCCAATACGCCACACTTGCTACCTCCCAACCCCTACCTCCCAACACACTATAACCATGTATATATATATGCATGTTACCAGTCCCACATACAACTCGTATTACCCCCATGCTCTCCAGCTGTCCCCGATAACCATGTTATACCCTCAAGAACCTGCTCCCCAGTTATCTAAAAATGGTCCTATCCAACTCCCCACATTCCTCCATTAATTACCCTGACATTCCTCTTTATTCCCCCACTCCACAGACCTATTGTCTTATTACCCCAGAACCCCCACATGCCCCTTTATTACCCCAAACTCACCCATCCACATGCCAACACCCCCTTATTCCCCCCAGGATTCCAACATGCCCCTCATTACCCTCCGCTCCCCTTTATTCCTCCAGTATCCTCACATGCCCCCTACTCCTCCATTCTCCCCTGATGCATATACCCTTATTACCCAGTACCCCCCTATTCCTCTCACTCATTACCCCAGGACTTCCACATGTCCCCTTATCCCCCTACATGGCCATCCCCTTATTACCCCAGTACCCCTTGTTACCCTCTTATCCCCGTAATGTCCACACATGCCCCATTACCCCTTAACCCCCAACTGCCATCCCAACCCTGTCTGCCCACTCCACTCCCCACCCCCGTATCCCCCACCTCCCCCCGTATCCCCTCCCCACTCCTGTACCCCCTCCCCCCAACCTCCCCCACCCCCCACCGTACCCCCCTCCCCCAACCTCCCCACTCCACTCCCCATCCCTCTCCCCCACACCCCACTCCCCTCCCCCATATCCCCCACCTCCCCCCAACCTCCCCACCGTACCCCCCTCCCCCAACCTCCCCACCCCACTCCCCATCCCTCTCCCCCCCACTCCACTCCCCACCCCCGTATCCCCCCGTATCCCCTCCCCCACTCCTGTACCCCCTCCCCCCAACCTCCCCAACCCCCCACCGTACCCCCCTCCCCCAACCTCCCCACTCCACTCCCCATCCCTCTCCCCCACACCCCACTCCCCTCCCCCATATCCCCCACCTCCCCCACCCCCCACCGTACCCCCCTCCCCCAACCTCCCCACCCCACTCCCCATCCCTCTCCCCCCCACTCCACTCCCCACCCCCGTATCCCCCACCTCCCCCCGTATCCCCTCCCCCACTCCTGTACCCCCTCCCCCCAACCTCCCCAACCCCCCACCGTACCCCCCTCCCCCAACCTCCCCACTCCACTCCCCCCCACCCCTGTACCCCTCCTCCCCCACCACCCCACTCCCCTCCCCCTCCCCTTACGCCCGCCCCTCTTCCGGCCCGGCCGGGCCCCGAGGGGGTCCCTGGGGCGGGGGCTCCGCCAGGCCGCGGCCTGCGCCGTGGTTTCCCGTCGCTCCCTCCCCGGGCTGGGCGAGAACCCCACCCGCCCCGGGGCCCGGCCCCTCCTCACCCTCCGCGGGGCGCGGGGCACCGAGGGGGCGGAGGAGGGGAGCCCGCCGCCGCGGCCGCCTCAGACACCAACCTCCGCCGCGCAACCCAACCTGCTGCCGAGCCCCAGCCGGGGACGGGGTGGGGGCCCCGCGGCGTGACTGACAGCACGGGAGGACCAATCGGCGCCCAGCACCCCAACGAGGAAGGCGGGGCCCGGCACAGCCGCCGGGTTAGGCTGCAACCTTCTTAGCGGGGCCTCCAAGTAACGGGGAGCAAGAGAGGAGGGGCCGGGCGGCGGGCCAGGGAGTGACAAAGGAACTAGCCAATCAGAGCACAAGGAGCCAAAAGAAGGCGGGACATTCAAATGAAGTTCATGAATATTGATCCGCAAGGTGGTGGTGGGGGGGATGTGATCATTTCACTGGTGTTTTTGCGGGCGGGTTATTTACATTTATTTAAATGAGCCCCTATGTGAGCCCTGATTAGTTATTCACTGTTAAGGGTTCATGCAATTAACATCTGTTGGTTGGCCTGGCTTGAGCTCTTAGCAATCACCGGGATCCGTTCTGGATCATTATCTCCACTGGCCCCCGGGGGGGCCCCTTGCGCCCCTCTCCGGCAGGGCCCCCCGGAACCGCACAACGCGGCGTCTACACGGGGGCTTTTGCCGGGATGGAAAGGTCCCTCGCCCACCCAGCCACCCCGACCTGACGCCGTGGCTGCCGGCGCAGGCCTGGCCCAAACCATGAGCCTCTGACCCTGGGCTAGGCCACCGGCGTTTAGCTGTCGTCGACCTGAAATAGATCAGTTGGGCCATTAGAAAAACATCCAGCCATGAAGCCAAAATCTACATTCACCTTTATTTTGTTGTCCATCTTTCATGCGATCTGTGTCCCCAGATCCTTTCCAGAGCGAAATCATGCAGGCAGAGCGCTGATGAGTGACAGCAGAGGGGAAAGAGGTGGCAAGAGCTTGCGAAAGAGAGGAAACACATGCCGTCTGAGCTTCGGAGTCAGATGGAGAGTAAAAGAGGTGGAGGTACCTAAAATCTATCCCAGATGCCAGAAGCTACGGGGGAGGAGGCCCTTGCACCTGCAGTGACCAGACTGTGCGAAAGGAATGCAGGTGTGTTAGGCCATGAACCGATCTTCTCCTTACCGTGCCTGTTTAGGAAAAAAACATCTAGTGCTTGACAAGAGTACAGATTAGAAAGTTTAGGATAGTGTAGTGCAGCCCCTTGCTCTCTAGTGTGCTCATTGTTCCCTCTAGTGGTCCCTTTGCTGAAAACATAGCTCATTTAGAAAGTCTGTGTTGAACATTTCAGTGTGTCCCGGCTGGGCACAAAGGGTTTGCAGTCTGGGGTGCTGGCCCTATGCACAGGGGTGAATTTCAGCCCCAATAAATAACTGATTTTGAAGTTTACTAATTTATTTTTTGGTCCCCCCGCCCAACGCTGTGGATGGCAGACTCCTGCCCTATGACATATCCCAGCACAAGAAAACCCGCACAGACACCCCCCCACACACCCCTCACTGATTCCTGGAGTGAACAATAAAGCACTGCCACTAAAATCCTTGGCCCTAGCATTGCTGTGCTTTTCAGTTGAGGTTCTCCAAGCGCTCCATGAAGGTAGATAAATATAACCCCACTCCACAGACTGGGGAAACCAAGACAGGGAGCTGAGGTGACACAGCCAACCTCACACCCAAAGTCAGCAGCAGAGTCGGGAACAATGACTTTCCTAACTCCCAGTCCCCTGCTCTAACCACTAGACTCAGCTGCCTCCCAAAGGAGGGGCCCAGAAGGTGGCATTTCAGAGACACCTGGCAAGTGCTCATGGTTCATGCAACTAGAAGACAGGCGCTCATGCTGCTATAAAGCGTCTCTGGAGACCAGAAAACCAAACCCATTTGCATCCGAGCCTTCTGGCTGCAACTTTGTTTGTAACCGACTTAGTTCCTCTCCAACAGCAAGATGCCTGGGCTCTGCCTTGCAGCTTCTGTACCTTTCTGTGAATCCACTCATCTCATCAGCTTTGTTTCCCCAGTGTCTGAGAGGCCCTCTCAGAGACAGCCAGCAGGATAGAGCAAGAGCTCAGGGTTCAGTGGAGGATTTTTGATATTTCACTTCTTTGTGCTTTTAAATATCAGCAACGGCTGGTGTGAAATTTACCAGCATTTCACCCACACATAGCCCCACCGTGGTTGGTGAGGAAAGGGACCGTCCCACACATGTGCCAATAAAACCTTTATTCCTCCTCCACCCTTCCCTAGTCTAGCTCTCTAGCTAGGCGAGGGGGGATGTTATTGACAGCAGTCAGAGAGCTGGTGGAAGATGCCCTTTTTACAGCCCCAGAGAGGCTGAAGCCCTCTGATTATCCACTGAACAAGCATAGCAGGGCAAAGCTTCCCCCTCCGCACACAGCCCCACAGACAAAGACACACCACCAAGGTGCCTTATCCTAACCCAGGCAGGACACTCCTTAAGAGGGTCAGGGGAAACAGAGGTAAGTTTAGAGCAGCCCCTGAGGCTGCTCTAACTTACACCCAGGCTCAGGTAGGCTCCTGCACAGCCCCAGTGTATAAGGAGCACAAATGTGGCTTAAAGGCTCCCTGCCCCTACCCAAGGAATTTAGAATCAGGCCCTTGGTTCTTATTTAGATCTCTGCTTACTTTCTCCTTTGGGCCTGGCCCTTTGGTCATGGACACAGGTGTCACCTCATTGGCTCCAGTGAAACAGATCTTGTTTTGGGTGAGAGAGGGAGGATCTGGCCCTGTGAATCAGACCAGGGGCTGGGAGGATCACTCAGCTGCCTGTCTCCTCTGCCTGCTCAGGAGCAGGAAGTCATGCTCCCTGGGGCTCCCAGGCTGGAGAATGAATCAAGGCTTTATATAACATTCCCCCATCCCCTGGCCAGTTGCCAACATCATGACTGAGTGAGGGCGACTGAGGCACTGCAGATCCAGAGTCACTAGGTGGGTGGCAGCCTTCCTTTGTCTCCCTGACTCACGGGTCACATTTGGACCTCGGACTGTGGAAGGCTGAGTGCTAGGGAGCACAGTGATTCCCGCCCTGGAACCCTGACGTGGATCAAGCAATGGTCTCATGAGAGGCTGTCTGCCCTTAGAGAGCATGTCCTGGGAGGTGGGAAGCCAGCTACACGCACACAGAGAGAAATCTGAATGGGTTAGGGCTTATCCCAGCCCAGAGCAGTCTGGCAATTGCAGCAGGAGGTAGGACCCCTGGTTTCTATGCCCAGCTCTGGCAAGGAAGGATGGTATAATGGTTGCAGCAGGCAACTGGGATCTGGGCCTCCTGGGGTCTCTTCCCAACTCTGTCACTGTCTTGCTGGGTGACCTAGAGCCCCTCACTTAACTTTCCTGTGACTCAGTTTCCCCTTCTGAGAAGCAGGCCTGATACAGTGAGTTACCCAGCTCATCCACAGGGGCATGGTGAGACTTCCAGTAAATGCTCACATAGCCCTTTGAGATCCCCACAGACAGCATCGCTCTTCTTCTCCTCAGGCTGTGGAGGAGGAGCGGCTCCTGGGACAGGCTGTCGGTCCACCCATCAGTCAGTCACAGGAGGCTCTGGAGCTCGCCAAGCTGTGAATCTCAGACAGGGACCATTAATCAACCGACAGGAGACGACTGCAGCCCTGAGCCCACTGTGACTGATCCAGAAAGCAGACGATTATCGCTAAGGAGGAGACAGCATCCCTCAGGCACGTCTATCCGCTGGCCTGGGGACTCGCTGCGTGTGCTGGCTGCAGGCCAATTCTGGCCCTGCTCAGGCTCCTCTGGGCTACTCCCACGGTGCCCAGGGCAGAACATCACCCCAGGCCACGCTCCTGGGGCAAAGGGGTCTTCCCTCTGGTGTGGGACTAGCAGAGCAGCCCAAAGCCACCCCCATCTCCTGGTGGAGCAGCGTGCCCAGGCCATGAGAGGCACCCACGCTGGGCATGTGGTTGGGCCACACTGCATTCCAGGGAGCAGCTCAGAGCTCCGAGGGCATAAGGATGAGGTGACGCCCCCTGTCGTCCCTGCCTGGTTTGCACCTCCTGCAAAATGTGGCCCAGAATCGAGCCCTGGGTTCTGGAAGAGCCACCTGGGGCAGGAGCAGAGGGGCTGGATCAGCGCGGCCCACCTCACGCTTCGCCAGCCTCCAATGGCTGCTCCTCCCAGCTTGGCTAGAGGGAGGCAACCCCCAGGCCAGCCCAGCCCCTGCAACCAGGAGTGTGGCTCCTACCTGCTGTGCTGGGGCAAGCTCAGTCCAACTCGCCTGACGGAGCTGCTGCCCACAGGCCCCCAAGGATCCTGTGCGTGCAGGGCAAACACCGAGCAAGCCCCCCCGATGTAGGACATGTCTAATCGATTAGGTCCATGCTGGTGTCTGGCCACCAGCTGGCAAATAGACACAACAACTGGAGCCCCCAAGAGTCAGGCCCCTCCCTGGATCTAGACTCCCATCCGCTTCCCCGCACCACTCAAAGCCAAGAGGAGGAATAGTCTCCCCCCCCCCCCCCCCCGCCTCAACGCCATGTTTATTCCCCAGCACGCATGGGACGGTTCCCATTTTGCTCGGCTCAGCCATGTGCACCGTCCCCCAGGAGAGGAGCTCTCCTTGCCGTACAGTCGCTGGGAAACCTATTGGAAAATTGAGTCTTTAATTGCATCTGGCATGTCCCAGGCTCCCTGACGGCAGCAGCCACCAGGCTCCAAAGTGACATCACGGTAAGTGGGAGGAGGCAGCCCAGACAGTCTCACACATGTGCCTGTGCTAGGCAAGCTGCTATCTCCCTGCCCCAGAGCTTGACCCATGGCCTCTGGAGGGAAATGGGTCTATCAATGGCTGAGAGCCAGATTCCACTCGGGTGGACTCCCAAACTAACCTAAGAAATAGCAATGACAATGTACTGCGCCTAGCACACAGGGGTCCTGGTCCACAGCGGTGGGTCCCAGGCGCTACTGTAATACAAATGGATAATAAGAATAAGAAGAACAAAGAATGCACCTGCCAGTGACCATAAGAAATGTCCCCAGAAAATAAAAAAGCATCCCCAGTGGTTTACAAGTTCCCCACAGCCAGGCCTGGGGAGCAGAGAGATTCCCCAGCAACGCAATAGGCAGGGAAGGTTCGATAGCTCACCCCTATGCCAGGATGAGGGGCAGGGAGCTCCAAGGTCAGAGGAGAGGAAAGGGGAGAAGCAGGCAGGCAGGTGAGGGAATTGACCACAGCTGCTGGGGCAGGAGACGGTGACTGGGGGACAGAGCAGCTGTTTTCCCCCAGCCATGCTGCTGCAGTCTCCTCTTTTGTCTTCCTCTGAGGAGTCGCTGGAGAGGGAGGTTAACACAGGTGGCCAAGGGGCATGGCAGGGGCTTCCAGCAGGGAGGGGTATTTCAGGGAGCAGCAGCAATCACCAGAGTCCCCATTTCTGTTGCTAACATGCTATTCTGCTACAGTGCGGAACACAACTCCGGGAGCCTGGGTCAAAGTGCCGCCCTGCACAGAGCGGGCACCACCACGCGCGGCGGACGGCAACAGCCGGGCTTCACAGCTCGCTGCTTAGAACAAAACTGGGCCAGACACTGAGCCAGCCCCCCATGCTGGTGTCAATCAGCAGAGACTGACTTCCACCGAGTTATACTGATTGACACCAGCTGAGGATCTGCCTGTTGGTGGGAACAGATCCAGCCAAACCAAGGGCCTGATCCTACAAACAATGTGGCCAGCTGCAGTACTTACTGCCAGGAGTAATTCCAGTCGCACTCCCATTAGTTAACATGTGTTTGCAGGATTGGGCTCCATCTTATAGTTTATATATATATGGAGTCCAGGTAGAGAACTGGGCTGGAAGACAGATTTTCTTTCTTCTTAACCCCAGCTTTAATCCAGTTTGGCTCCATCTGCACTGGCCAAACAGTGTTATAATCTGCTTCAGCCACAAATGAGTTTAAATCATCCTTCACAGCTGTTGCTAAGCCCAAGGCCAGATGCCACTCCGGCTTTGCAGGATATTGGATTGGACTGAGAAGGGATAACAGACATGGCATCATCGCACGAGGGAAATGAACGAGAACCATGACCAGGCCAGTTTTACTCTTCCACCCCGAGAGCATTGGAGCCTAATCAACAGAAGAGTCAATTAGATTTGTAACAAGAGCCCTTTCGCTGTACTCTTTCCCTGCCTGCAATTTAATATTATTCCAGTGTAGCAAAGGGAGAGTCGATAGATTTGCAAAAAACAACCCCACCCTGTAAAAATTAAAATAATTCAAGCCCCACATCCAGCAGAGTGCTTAAATATTTGCTTCACTTTGACATCCCTGGGATGATCTACGTGCTTAAAGTTAAGCAGGTGCTTAAACATTGTGCTGGATCAAGGCTTAACTGCTGGATTTCCAACTCTGAACCCCTAGAATCCTTGGGGCTTCCCAGTTAAACTCTTCTGGACAGCCTGCGTGTTACTCCTGATGAGCTGGTATTTTCAGAAGTGCCTAAGGGATTTAGGAGCCAGGCTTTTCGGTAAACCACAGCCATAATTCTGTGTAGGAAAAGGAAGAGAAATAAGCGTGTTGCTTCTGGTCTCCGGAGTCCCCCACCAGCCTGCTTGGTAAAGCGTGCCCATGCCATCTGCCAGCAGAGGCCAGATTAGCTTTGCTTGGAGGGAGGGGCAGCCCCCATCTCCCACATCTATTGCTTCCTATTATCCATAGCCACTCTCCAGTTAGGAAATGAATTCAACACCACCCAGGAAAAGTGGCCATCCCTTTGCATCAAACACGGTGCTTTTCCAGCCCCAGCTGTGCTTCGTTATTCTGCTACTCTAAGCTGGAGGTGAATTAACGTGCCAATGAAGCTACAATTAGTTCTCAGCCAAAATAAACGACGTTAAGATGGAGAGCCCCCCATCAGCAACTGAAGGATAAAAACATGAGAGGGACGTTATCATTGTCCTCAAAGCAAGCACTAGAAACCCAGGAAAATCAGAGTGAAGGCTGTGCTGAAAAGCAATCCAAACACGTTACCGTACAGAAACTCCCCGCAAAGCACCCGAGCCAACCACAGCGATGCCATGCAAGCACCACACGATTATGAGTAAGGCATGTGAGCTCCAATTCAATTAAACTGGTTTTTAAAACCATATTAGCTTTCGCTCCATATTTTCCCCCTTGTGATGTCACTACAGGGCAGAGTTAAGGTTGTTTATTCAGCGAGGAGGGGGAACAAGAGGCAGAGGTATTCCCTTTGTGTATTCCCGTTAAGTAAGAGGGAGGGAGGGAGAAAGAAAGATCCATGCACAATTTCTCCCGCAAATCCATTTCCCCACGTGCCAACTTGGTTCTTTACGTGTCAGAAGGCCAAATAGTTTTCAAAGTGGGACTAATGGAAAGCACGAACGGCCTGATTTGCAAAGGTGCTGAGCACCTGCTGCTCTTGCTAACCATGCTGGGAGTAGAGATTGCTCAGCAGGTCTGAAAATTCAGGCTGCCAGCTATCCAGGGAACGGCACCTCGGGGCCCTCTTGGCCTTGTCAGAGCAGCCTCTGCCAGAGCCGCCCCCTGGCTTCAGGTGGAATCACACAATTCTCCCCCTCTCGGAGCAGCCCCTGGATTGCATTCACCAGGGATTAACTCAGCAGACCTGACCTACGCTCAGACCCTGCCGCCCTGCTGCCTCCAAGAGCAATGTCAGTGGTTGACAGGTGCTGGAACTAGGGATGCTGGGGGCTGCCACACTCCCGGCTTGAAGTGGTTTCCATCATATGCAGTGTTTACAGTTTCGTTCAATGGTTCTTAGCACCCCCACTGTACAAGTTCTTCCAGCTCCCCTGGGCTGACACAGTAACCAGACGCCCTCCTTAAGAGAAGTGTCACTGACGTAAGAACAAAAGGATTTCCGAGAATGCAAATGTTAAAGCAATACAGCAGCCAGTCCGCATTCCCTCAGGCTTCCCATTCCCTGCCTCCTTCTTTAGACTCCCCCTGCAGCATCTCTCCCACTCCTGAGACAGCTTGTGAGAAGTGACCCCAGGAGGGTTCAATGATCACTCAGCACTCAAGGGGCTTGCCAAAGTTCTGCTTTATTCTGTCTGAGGCTCCTTCCCACTAGTTGAGTATAACAACCAGAGGGCCACAGAGCCTCGCCCAGACTCTCGGTCAGGGAAGCTCAGCCCTTAAAGGCCCAGCCCTCGAATATCACAACCCCTGAGAAGTGCTTTTTAACTCTTCCTTGTTCTTTTTCTCTCCAGGCTCCTAGCTTTGGCAAAAACAAGGCTTGCAACTTCTCAGAGACAGGCTCCTTGATGCTAACAGTCTTTGGGGGGGGTGCCAGGGTGCCTGCATCTAGATCCACTGAGTTGCTCCTTCCATAACTTTCTGAAATTAGATCAATACAGTCATACAGGAAATACTAGTTCCCCCCCCCCATTATACAATAGCTGTACCTCACTGCCCAGAGCCCAGCCCCTCAAAGATTTTTCAGCACCTAACTGCCATGGATTTCAATGGATCCTTTGAGTATCTGTGCCTGGGTCCCTTACAATATTCTTGCCATTGTTACAGATCAGTATTCATAAATAAATACACAGCAGCTTCTCATCCGTCACGTGGGCCATCAAAGCCTCTTTCATGCAAAATTTCAGCCAGGAGGAGTGGCATCAATTTTTAAGCGGGACTGCAAAAATCCAGCCGCCAGTTGGATAAGGAGTCGTGCGACCTCTGAGAACGAGCCCAGAGCTGGTCTGGCCAACAATGGCTGGGGCTGTACAGGATTTTAGGAGCACGGCAGTACGTGGTGAAGTAAGAACGGTTACTTTGCAGATGGGGAAGAGAGACCCAGGCAGGTTATGTGATTAGGCTGGGACGTGCTGGGCTCCAATGCAAGGTTTCTCACCCCAGGGGTCGCACCCCAAAATTGAGTTAAAGGGCTGTATGGGAGGCTCTGCGGGGGGCGCTGCTGTGCGGGGGGCCAGATGGACCAAAGACAAGTGAGTGGTGCTGTGGTCCCATGCGCCAGGTTGAGACGCCACTCACACAAATTGGGCCCGCCCCCCAAATAGCACTGGGACCCCAGACGCTGTACCACCCGAAGCAGGGAGCTGAGCCAAGCCAGCCCCACAGGACAGCAGCTGCAGGAGCAGCGGCTATGGTATGCATGGTGTACTTTTCCCATACTTAGTATGTTAATGTGGCTATTATGTCGTGAGTAAGAAACACTTAGTGAGCCAGATGCTTTTTGCACTGAAGCTATTTACTGGGTCACGGCAGGCCATCATGGTTAACAAATGAGTCCTGAGTCCACAAGGGTGGAGAGCGACTGCTCTCACGGATCAGGTCTAGACCTGCTGTAGCAATGCCAGGCCTGGGCTGGGCTCTAATCTCTGTTCAGATTTATTGTGTGACCTTGTCTGAGTCAGTTAACCATACCTGTGAACGTCCCAGGCCAGGCAGAAGGAATGTCTTCATAGTGCAAGGACAGTGAAATCTACCAGGCATTTCAGTGCTTGCTAAACACCCATCAGGATCTACACGTGACTCCCGCTAGCTGTCACTTTTGTTCACACTTTATATGAAAGGTCCACAGTTCAGAAAGGAGTAACAAATGGTTAATAGATGTTTCAATCTGTGCTGAGAGCTCATTATAAACTCCAGCCATAGCTTATAACCACCTTCTCCTGATGTGCTTATTACTGCCTAGAACACACACTGCTCATGATTGTAACATGCTTATAATGTGCTAATAATCATTAACGTTTTCTAAACTATTTCTAAACCAAACCTTATTCTAATGGGTGCTCTGACTTTCTCTTTTTGCAGCCGGATGGCTCCCAGAAAGGCTGAAATTCTTTCCCTACCTTAAAAACCCCAAAGCGACCACTTTCCATGTCGTATCCTCACAACTGAGCAGCATAAACAGGCCAGACACATTGGCACTTAAAAATGGCTTTGAGAGGGTTACTTTTTTGGATGCATGGCATTAAACGCAGGCACCCCAGATGCCGCTGCATTTATTTGTCCTTTGCCCAGGTGTCCTCCTGGGTCTATACTGCTGCTGCTTTCCTCCTCCCAATCGTTGGGCAAAGAGGAAAATATAAACCCCACCAAAGGCACGAAGCACAGAAAAGGAAAAGTGAATTCTCCTTCCTGACCCGCCCAGGGTCAGCGCGCTGCCAGGACCTGGCTCTCCTGACGTACCTGCAACTCAGAGCGAAGATCCGCCATGTGGATCTGAAAGGAGAACTGGCAATTCAGCCCTCACAAGACAGCAGTGGATCAATCCAGGCGTCGCTGGTATTTCCCCCCTTCCATCCCCACATCAGACGTGAAGGGCAAAGGTCCCGCCACTGGCTGAGGGTTGGCATCTGGGAGGGACGCTACCAAGGGGAAGGGAGGGAGACAGCAGACTCGACTGGCAGAGCTAAGAGGGAAAAATTCTTTCCTTGTCCTCTCCCTGTGCAGTTCGAAATGAGTCCTTTATGCATAATGCACAAACTCCTCTTTCATCATCTCACTGCAGCAGGGACTCCCAAAGCCACTGTCTTCAGCTGAATGTGTCACTTTGATGGTGAAAGGGGAGAAAAAAAATGCAGGGAACTTTGTTATTTTATTTCAGCTTCTCTTTTTGCTTCAATTATGTGGCATAAATGAAAGGAGCAATGGGTGGGCGGGGGATTGCAAAAGTGGAAAGACGGAGGAAGAGACGAGGGCAAAGAGACAGCCGGGAGGATGGGGAAAGGGAAGGGAGTGATGGCCAGTGGGGACTAAGTCTGTCGTTGTTTCAAAAGACCGAAAGCAAAATAATCACGCCTGAAACGGACAGAGGCAGCAGGTTTGCAGTGATGTTGTAGCTGTGTTGGCCCCAGGATGTTAGAGACAAGGTGGGGGAGGGAATATCGTTCATGGACCCAATGCCTGTTGGCGAAAGAGACAAGCTTTTGTGCTCCCCAAAGGCCGCCGGAGCAGCTATAAAATTGTAAACACTGGGCAGGCACCCAAGGCTGAATTTTCAAGAGTTTGGTGTGTTGGGTGCTGAGTGCTCGGAAATCTGGCTCTTATTCGGGTGCCTAATAAATGTGCAAGACATCACCTCCTGCCTCCCATCGGCCTACGACGCCAGCCTTCATTGCCTGCGTGTTTAATTTTCAAACAAGCACTTTGGCCTTTCGCCCATGCTGCCCCACACATGTGGGTCGAGCGCCCTGTAGAAATCTGCCAAGCCCCCTCCTCCTCCTCCTTCCAACTCTCCTCTGCTACGAAGCTCCAAGGAAACAGATAATGGTTGGCCTCTGGTGAGCAGAGTGCTGCCCATCAGCTGACCAGGATTGTCTCATTGGGTATGTCTACACGGCTGGGTCAGTGAACTTGATCTCCTGGGGCTTGGTCTGGGGGGCTAAATATTGCAGTGTAGACGTTCAGGCTCGAGCTGGGTTCTGAAATCCCACAAGACGGTGCGACTTACCCGGGTAGAATCCAGACTAATGAGGGGCTGTGTCACTCCTGCCCCCTAACCTGGGGGGCCACTGACAGTGCTTTGCTGCTGTAGCCTCCTGCCTGGACTGCTCTCAAACAGCCTTCAGCGTGCAAATCACTCCCAGCTATGTCTGCATGTGAGCTGCAGCCAGTCAGCCACACCTCGGCTCTTACCAGCCTGGGTTATACTGCAGCGTGACCCCAACATACTCCCAGTCATATCCTGTACTGCCCAGCACTCTCCTGGACAGTGGCAAGTTTATATAAAGCCTGTTATTTCTTTAATAGAAATAACATGCACATAACTTGCCACCCCACCTGGCATTTCCCAGGCACTTCCATTGAAACTCACTGGATTAGATACATCAGCGGCACAAGTTTATTAACTACCAAGAGAGAGATTTTAAGTGAGTACAAGTCATGAGGCATAAAAGTCAGAAATGGTTACAAAAACCTAAAGTTAAAACACTCCTGGTGCCTAACTTAACACACTATGTTAAATTCAAAGCAAAGTTTTCTCACCACATGCTCTCAGTGGTCTGACTTCTTAGGTCAGGATCCTTGCTCCACTCCAATGCTGCTTCCTTTGCCTTCAGGTGTTGTGACTGCAGTGGGCAGAGAGAGGGAGTGGTGCCTTGAAGTGTTTACCCCTCCTTTTTATAGTTTCAGTCCACCTTTTGAAAACCATTTCCAGCTGGCTCCAGGAGACAAAAGGACTATGGGGAAGGATGGTCCCTGCTGCTTTTTTCTCAGCAGTTTGAGCTTGCTTTGTCTCCCCTTCCTGCTTGATGACTCTGCACACATTGCTTTATTGGAGCCAGACCTGTTCACCAACCTCAGTCTGGAAGGTGTGTTATTAACACCATGCAGTGGAATCTTACAACTTCACAGGCAAGGTTGTCCCACGCGTTTTATCAGGACACTAATGACCTGGGAACTACAGGCCAGTCAGCCTCACCTCAGTCCCTGGAAAAATCATGGAGCAGGTCCTCAAGGAATCCATTCTGAAGCACTTAAAGGAGAGGAAAGTGATCAGGAACAGCTAGCATGGATTCACCAAGGGCAAGTCATGCCTGACTAATCTAATTGCCTTCTATGACGAGATAACTGGCTCTGTGGATGAGGGGAAAGCAGTGGACGTGTTGTTCCTTGACTTTAGCAAAGCTTTTGACATGGTCTCCCACAGTATTCTTGCCAGTAAGTTAAAGTAGTATGGGCTGGATGAATGGACTATAAGGTGGATAGAAAGTTGGCTAGATTGTCGGGCTCAACGGGTAGTGATCAATGGCTCCATGTCTAGTTGGCAGCTGGTATCAAGTGGAGTGCCCCAAGGATCGATCCTCGGGCTGGTTTTGTTCAATATCTTCATAAATGATCTGGAGGATGGCATGGATTGCATCCTCAGTAAGGATGCAGATGACACTAAACTGGGAGGAGTGGTAGATACGCTGGAGGGGAGGGATAGGATACAGAAGGACCTAGACAAATTGGAGGATTGGGCCAAAAGAAATCTGATGAGGTTCAATAAGGATAAGTGCAGGGTCCTGCACTTAGGACGCAAGAATCCAATGCACCGCTACAGACTAGGGACCGAATGGCTAGGCAGCAGTTCTGCGGAAAAGGACCTAGGGGTGACAGTGGACGACAAGCTGGATATGAGTCAGCAGTGTGCCCTTGTTGCCAAAAAGGCCAATGGCATTTTGGGATGTATAAGTAGGGGCATAGCGAGCAGATCGAGGGACGTGATCGTTCCCCTCTATTCGACATTGGTGAGGCCTCATCTGGAGTACTGTGTCCAGTTTTGGGCCCCACACTACAAGAAGGATGTGGATAAATTGGAGAGAGTCCAGCGAAGGGCAACAAAAATGTTTAGGGGTCTAGAACACATGACTTATGAGGAGAGGCTGAGGGAGCTGGGATTGTTTAGTCTGCAGAAGAGAAGAATGAGGGGGGATTTGATAGCTGCTTTCAACTACCTGAAAGGGGGTTCCAAAGAGGATGGCTCTAGACTGTTCTCAATGGTAGCAGATGACAGAACGAGGAGTAATTGTCTCAAGTTGCAGTGGGGGAGGTTTAGATTGGATATTAGGAAAAACTTTTTCACTAAGAGGGTGGTGAAACACTGGAATGTGTTACCTAGGGAGGTGGTAGAATCTCCTTCCTTAGAGGTTTTTAAGGTCAGGCTTGACAAAGCCCTGGCTGGGATGATTTAACTGGGAATTGGTCCTGCTTCGAGCAGGGGGTTGGACTAGATGACCTTCTGAGGTCCCTTCCAACCCTGATATTCTATGATTCTGTGATTCTATGACCAGCCAATTAGGAGTTTTCAAATGATCCCTCACAAGGCATAAGGTGTGGACACAGGGATACTTTCTGTCACATAGGGGTGGGTCTCAGAGCCAGGCTCCAGCCCAAACCCTAATGTCTAAACTGCACACAGCCTGGCTCCAGGAGCTTGAGTCAACTGAGCTGGCCTCTGAAACTCAGTGCCATGGGTTTTTTATTGCAGTGCAGGTGTATCTTTAGTTTTCTTGTACTCTGCTGAGTTTGTACAGCACCTGGCACAGCAGGGTCCTGCTCCATGACTGGGGCTTATAGGTGCTACCACAATACAAATAATAAATGGGCACTGAGTCTTTTGAAGATCTGGCCCTGGCTGTGGGTGCTGAGTTCTTGGAAATCTGGCCCTAGAACTGATCTGTTTGGCTTTGGGGAGGTCACTACAGTGCTCTGTGCCTCAGTTTCCCCATTCAAAAGCACTGTCTGCTCCATATGAAGCCAGGACCCTGTGCAACCTAGAGGGATGGGGAGCACAGGACCCAGTGCCTCCTTCCCTACACCCATTCTGCCACGGTGTAAACGAGTGTGGGGGCATGGAGAATCAGGGCCTCTGTCATTGCGATATGCAGCCAGACCCTACACAACCTACAGGAGCCATGACCATGACCCTATGGAATTTTCATCCCTGAAAGGGAAGGGGCTAGTGGGTCCTGGAAATCCAACCCTGCTCTCCCCGGTGCTGCCAGTTCCAACGCCCAGTCTAGACACCTGGTCCATCGGGAAGCCCCAACTCCCACTCCATGCCCAGCCAGCCTGGCTCGTTAGCCAGCTGGCCACACCCATGAAGCATTTAGAGGCATCCGAGGCCCACACAGCCGTCCCAGCACAGGGACGTCTCCCCAGCCAGCTTGGCTCTGGCATGGCCCAGACTGCCCCTTCTGCTTTGCACCTGACCAGGCCTGGCACATGGGCATGGAGAGAACCTGCCTGAGAAACCAAGGCGCTCCACTCCAGGGATGCTGGATGATACAGGGCTGAGACCAGAGTGCAATAAACCAGCCAGGGGGGAATAGCAAAGACCTGAGAGCCAAAGGGAAAAGCCAAGAGAGAGTGGAGGAGGGAGATGGCAGGGCTGTGTTAATGTGCTGGGTTGTGTGCATGGACACTGCAGCCCCTGGCTGGATGCTGTGCCAGCCTGGCTCAAGTGGGTATGTCTGCAAAACCCTCTACTGGGTGGAAGCCCTAGCTTGCTGCCTTGAGAGACTCTCCTTTAGCTCGAGCAGAGGAGGATTTTCCGGAGCAGAAGGTCCTAGGTTCTAGCCCTGCTCGGGATTAGCTGGTGTCTGTATGCACACCGTGCAGGGAATTACTATTCCTGGGAGAATACCACGCCTCCGTGCTGGGCTTGGCAGGGGGCACTGGCAGTTCTACAGTCAGCAGGGATCCGGTGCCCCCTCCCTGTCTCCATTCCCTGCCCGCAGGTATTGTGGCAGCCAAGGGAAAGGCGGAGCTGGGGGTGGGGGAGTGGACAGGGCTCCCCCTTGCCATGAGATCAGCACACTCCTGCCCTCGGGGATGGTGGGAAGCATCCAGCCTATGGCTATCACACCCCCTGCATTATAGCGTCTCCATTGCGGGGGACGGGTGCTCCCAGCATCAGAGCTGTGGAGATCAGACCCTTTCCCAGCAGATCCCCCGCCCTTCCCCACATACTGAGTCTTCATGGGGCCCAGCAGACACTGCCGGCCATCTGGAGTTCACCGGGGTCTTGCATCCAACAGTGGGGGGGAAAAATACACCCCCCCATACTGAAACCCCTGCTGTCTCCACACAGCCCCCTCTCCCTCCTGCAGACAGAGAGCCCAGCCCCTGGCATCTGGCCATTCCTTGGCTCCAGCAGAGCGTCTGTAGGGCTATTATTGGCCCTTCCCTGACATTTATAAAAGCCCCGCTCACGCCTTCTCCAGGCCCCGGGCTCTGTGCTCCCGCCACCTACAGATGTCACTTTGACGCCAGCAAATCCACTTGGGGCGACCCGGATCAGAGCCGGCACTGATGGTGCTCACGTGCGGGTGAGCCCACCCATTCCCCAGCCAGCCCGCCCGCCCTCTGGGGCTGCAGCCAGGGGCCATGCTGCCTGAAGGGGGTAGCCGGGGAAATGCCCGGGGTTCTAACGGGTTGGTCTGCAGCCCTGCTGGGATCCTGCAAGCAAATGCAATAGCTTCCCCGCGCCTCAAAAAAAAAAAAAAAAAAAAACCCTTAGGAGCTGCAGCAGTCAGATCCTTTGGCCTGGGAGTTGTTTCCACCCTGTGGTGGCTAAGCAGGGTTATGCCCAAGCAGTGCCGGGAGACCGCTGCCAGGCCGATGAGGGGACAGAGCAACGGCCCGTGCTCCCTTCCACCTGCTCCCGAAAGGCCTCAGCTTGCTTCTGACGTAGAACGATGCCCAGCTCTGGGGGGCAAGTCCTTTCCCGCGCGCCAAGCGAGGCCGCATGCCTCTGTCCTCCCTGCACAGCAACGTCTGCGGAGACCGGCTCAGGCTTGGGGCTTTGTTTGTCTTGGCAGCGTCGAAATGGGCTCAAGCCACAAAATTCGGGGGCAGGTTTGGACTCCAAGAGCTGCCTGAGTGAAGGGGGTCTTGGATCCTGGCTGTGTGCTGGGGGGGGTGGATGTGCTGTGTGTGTGTGTGTGTGTGCTGGGGGGGTGGAGGTGCTGTGTGTGTGTGTGTGTGTGTGTGCTGGGGGGGTGGAGGTGCTGGGGGGCGTGGACGTGCTTGGGGGAGGTTGGAGGTGCTGGAGGAGTGGATGTGGTCTGTGTGTGTGTGTGCTGCGGGGGTGGAGGTGCTGGGGGGGGTTGGAGGTGCTGGGGGGAGGTTGGAGGTGCTGGGGGGTGGATGTGGTCTGTGTGTGTGTGCTGGGGGGGTGGAGGTGCTGTGTGTGTGTGTGTGTGTGTGTGTGCTGGGGGGGTGGAGGTGCTGTGTGTGTGTGTGTGTGTGTGTGTGCTGGGGGGGTGGAGGTGCTGGGGGGCGTGGAGGTGCTGGAGGAGTGGATGTGGTCTGTGTGTGTGTGTGCTGCGGGGGTGGAGGTGCTGGGGGGGGTTGGAGGTGCTGGGGAGGGTTGGAGGTGCTGGGGGGTGGATGTGGTCTGTGTGTGTGTGTGCTGGGGGGGTGGAGGTGCCGGGGGGGGGTTGGAGGTGCTGGGGGGGTTGGAGGTGCTGGGGGGGTGGATGTGGTCTGTGTGTGTGTGTGCTGGGGGGGTGGAGGTGCTGGGGGGCGTGGAGGTGCTGGGGGGGGTCCTTCCATCTTTCCACCTGTCTTTCCGTCTGTCTGTCTGTCTCAGCCAGCCGTTGGCTCTCACTCAACGTGCAGATTGTGGACATTTCCGGGCAGGGACGGTCTCTGTGCAGCACTTGGCTCCCTGGGGCCCTGAGCCTGGATTCACACCGAGAAGCGCTGCCCCCCAGCCCCCCAGTACCAGTCTCCCGGGATCTCTCTCTGCTCTAGCACAGAGAGCAGCGCTGATCGGTTGCTGTTGCAGTCTGAGCCCAGACACCCCTGCTGGCCCATGCCAGGCAGCCAAGGCACCAGCTGGGTTGGGGAGAACAGCCCTGAGGAGGAGGAAGCTCAGTAAATCCATGGCCACTTTTTGCACCGACACAGCTGATGTGCACACCTGTGGCACAGAGATAACGGCCGGGGGCCCACCCCCCACCCCGGCAGTGCTAATAGCCGCAGGTGGACTGTGAAGAATAAATCACGCCAGGCAAAACGCGCTTGCCTCTTGGTTTGGCTGGGGTGACAGGCTGGGGAGATGAAAGACGTGCAGCTGATTGAACGAGGGGCCAGATCCTGAAGCTGCGGCATAGCTCCGGAGGAAGCCGATTAAGCTGAGCAGCTAGACCCACGGAACAGAGCAGAGTTTGGTCCATTGGCTCTTGCAACCTCACAGGAGCGGGCTGAGATCAGCGTGGGTCTGGCTCGTGTTCCCAGGCCATGCACTGGGCAAGGGGTGGGAAACAAAGCCGGGTGCTAAGCAGGACTGGCTCAGGCTGCCTGGGGGTCTCAGCATTGCCGCTAACAATCTGGGGGGTGGGGGGGCATGTCGTGAAGCACAGCGGATGCTGAATGCCAGCAAGGGCAGAGAAATCCCATGAAGGCACCTCGAGGTGACAGATGGGAGCAGGGAAAGCCAGTGAGGATCCAGTGGAAACCTGCAGCCGAACTCGTCTGGAGGGAGAGGCCTGGGGCAGGGCTGAAGGAGACCAGGGTGGGACTGAGAGGCAGTTAGATGGGAGCTTGCAACGCAATGAGAGAGGGGCTGGGCCGGGCAATATGGGCCCTGTTCATCGCTGGAGGTGGGTGTGAAAGGCTGCCCTCTGGATTTCACGAGTGAAAGCAGCTGGCCAATGACCTGGAGAAACACACAGAATCATCACTGATAAAGTTTGCAGATGACCCAAAAATTGGGAGCGTGGTAAACAATGAAGCGGACGAGTCACTGATTGATTCAGAGCGAACTAGATCACTTGGTAAGCTGGGCGCAAGTAAACAAGATGCGTTTGAATATGGCTGGATGTAAATGTAGATATCGAGGAACAAAGCGTGTTGGGCATATTTACAAGAGGGGGGACTCTGCCCCGGGAAGCGGTGACACTGAAAAAGATTGTCTCCCTCCCCACAATCAGCGGACTGTGAGCTCTCAGTGTGAGGCGGTGGCCAAAAGAGCTAATGCCATCCTGAGATGCATAAATGAGGGACTCTCGAGTAGGAGCAGAGAGGTGATTTTACTTCTGTGTTTGGCCCTGGTGCGACTGCTGCTGGAATCCTGTGTCCCGTTCTGGTGCCCACAACTCAGGAAGGATGTTGATAAATTGGAGAGGCTCAGAGAAGACCCACGAGGATGATTAAAGGGTTAGAAAACCTGCCTGACAGCAAGAGACTCAGGGAGCTCAGTCTGTTTAGCTTAGCAAAGAGAAGGCTACAGGGTGGCTTGATCCCAGTCCATAAGTATCTACATGGGGAACAAATCTACAATAGCGGGCTCTTCCATCCAGCAGACAGGGCAAGCACGCTCCAACGGCTGGAAGTGGAGGCTAGACAGATTCTGACGGGATACAAGGTGTGAATTTTTCACAGTGAGGGCAATTAGCCATTGGAACAAATGACCCAGGGGCGCGGGGGGCTCTCCCTCACTGGCAATGCTGAACTCCAGACGGGCTGTTTGTCTAACAGCTCTGCTCTGGGAATGATCTGGGGGCCGCTCTCCGGCCCGTGCGATCCAGGGATCAGGCCCGTCTGGCCTTGCAGGGGATGAACGTAGGATCTCTCCAGCCTTTGCCATCTCCTGCTCCCCACGCGGCACACTCCCCTTGCTCCTCCAGCCGCCCCCACTCACCTGAGCCCCAGCCCCCACCCCCCATCTCCCACGTGCCCGAAGCAGCCAGCTGCCAAGCACCCAGGGAGCAGATGGTTTCCATGGCAACAGGCCGAATGACGCATTCCCAGCCCTGCCAGCCCCTCTCCCCTCAGGGGAACCTGCCATGACAGAGAGGGGAGGGGGCGGTGATTGGCACCTGCCTTGGCGAGGGGAGCAGCAGGGGCCGGGCGCTGCCGGAGGGGAGCTGGCACGGAAAGGGGCTGGGAGCGTGCACAGGTGTGACACCGTCACACACACACACAGGGACATGCACACGCATACATGTGCACACATGGACAGGCACACACACACACGCACAGGGACACGCATGTGCACACGGCGTCCACGCACATGTATGCCTGCACACACACGATAGGCGTGCACGCACACACACACACGCTTCTAGGCATGCACACCTACTTGTGTCTATTCACTCCCCCATCACACCCCCTTCCCCTCTCATCCCGCCCCCATCAGGCCCATGCACCTCGCCTGCCCCGTTCACCCCACACAGGGGTTGTCGTTTGGGCAAATCACTTCCTCTCTCTCCCCCGCAGCCTGTGTCTCTCTCGTGTGCTCTGGGTTTGTCTAGGACAGGAGACTCATTCGGGACTCAGGCAGAGGGTGGATTCACACAGCTGTCCCAGAGGCAGAGTGTCCCCCGGGGAACTAGTCCAGGATAGCTATGCCAGCCGGTCCGGGGCAGGGACGGTCTCTCCCTGTGTGTCTGAGCAGCGCCTGGCACCCTGAGCTCAGCTGGGGGCTCCGGAAACGTGAATAAATAATACTTGCTCTGCCCTCGGGGGTTTCTAAGGCCCCATCACCTCAGTATTGACCCTCCCACCCTGCTTGCCCTAGAGACACCACCCCCATACACTGTCCCCCCGAGGGGCACATTGCACCCCACTCACAGACCACCACGCACCCCTCCAGCTAGCGATATGAGAGGTCTAGGTGTGCCCCCCGGCTAGCCTGGCCCAGGCTCGTCTCACTGAGCAACAAGTACTTATTGCTAGGGCGATGTGCGGGGAGGGGGGCAGGGCAAGGGGTCCTTTTCCCGGGTGTAATGCTAGCAGGTTCCTGAGGCTGATGCCCGTGAAGGGAGGACGTCACTATGTGCTGGGAGACACTTACCCAGGGCACCGTGTGCCACCATGGATCAGGGGCAGGGACCAGGGCGAGGGGACAGGTGAGCTCCTCACCCACATCACCCGAGAGCCGGACTCTTTGAAGTTGAAAAATTTCAAATCCAGACTCCAGCGAGAGACCGCTGAACTGGAATTCATTTGCAAATTGGATACAATTAACTTAGGCTTGAATAGAGACTGGGAGTGGCTACGTCATTATGCAAGGTAACCTATTTCCCCCTGTTTTTCCTACCCCCCCCCCCCCCCGACGTTCTTGTTAAACCCTGGATTTGTGCTGGAAAGGGTCCACCTTGATTATCATACACATTGTAAGGAGAGTGATCACTTTAGATAAGCTATTACCAACAGGAGAGTGGTTTTTTTTTGGAGGGGGGGGGTGTTGGGGGGGGGGGGGAGAAAACCTGGATTTGTGCTGGAAATGGCCCAACTTGATTATCATACACATTGTAAGGAGAGTGATCACTTTAGATAAGCTATTACCAGCAGGAGAGTGGGGTGGGGGGAGAGAAAACCTTTTGTAGTGATAATCACCCATTTTTTCATGGTTTGTGTGTATAAAAACGTCTTCTGTATTTTCCACTGCATGCATCCGATGAAGTGAGCTGTAGCTCACGAAAGCTTATGCTCAAATAAATTGGTTAGTCTCTAAGGTGCCTCAAGTCCTCCTTTTCTTTTTGCAAATACAGACTAACACGGCTGTTACTCTGAAATCTGGACGCTGCCTCCTGGATTCTCAGTGGGTGCCAGGTGCAGTTCCTGGCTCCGGGGCACTGGGCACGTTCCCAGGCTCCCATAGAAACACACACACCGCAGCAGCATGGGCACACTCAAAGACACGCACATGCACACACAGACACATATACAGTCTCCTTGCACCATCACACACACACGTCCTCAAATGCATCTGAGCCCCTCAGACCCTCCCCCTCCCTCCAGTGTCCCCTGCCCCACCACCGACAGGACAAGGGCCCTTGCTGAGCAGCGCACCACTGCCTGGTTGTGACCCCTCCTGCTCTCTGCCCCAGAGCCCCACTTTGGAGCTTGGGGCCTGCTGGGGTGACTCTAGGGCTGACGAGCACGGAGGTGTCGGGCTCCCCACCAACCTGCCTCTATAGCAAAGATCCCGTGTCACTCACTGAGCTGTGGATTCCAGGTCCCAGCTGCTCCGTACCCGCAGAAACTCGGGGAAGGGGGGGGCCCATATGGGAACAGCAACAGAGACGCTGCTCTCGTGGGCCCGTTGTTGGAGGGGTGGTGGGGTAAGAATGCAGGAGCCTTGTACTGACAAAGCCTCTGTGCCCTGCAGGGAGTGGGAGCCTATGGCCAAGGTTCCTCTCTTGCCTGGACAAAGAAAGCAGCCCCCGCTCCCCAGAACAGAAAATTCCCCTCCCACTTTCTTATCGCTTTATCCCTAACTAACGCCACCTGGAATCAGCACGCCCGCCCTGAGGCTCCAGGTGGCAAAATGTGGGTTGGGCTGGGTCTTTAATAAAGGAGCAAGGTCCTGTAACTCCACCGCCCATGGGTGGAGCCCCATGCCAGCAGGTAGAGGAAAGGGACAGCTGCCGAGCGGGAGGTCCCCTTAGGAGTCTGGTCTTGCCCTTGCTCCTTCCTTCACCTGGGCTGGTGGGTGGGGTTCTGAAGGCGGCCGGTCGGTGGCTCCAGGCCCCAAGGGACTGGCCAGCTGGTAGGCCGCTCTTCCAGGCGGCCCGTGTGGAAGCTGGGACTCGGCCGCTGTGTCTCATTTGGCACTGGGTGGAGGGGTTGGCCCTGTCCGTTGACCCTGAGCCAGGCCACGTGGCGCTAGGGCAACCCCGGGCTGGTGAGTTCCAGCTGCCGGTTCATAAGCAGAAGGGACCAGGCACAAAGCTGGGTCCACCACAGTGAGGGAAAGTCTAGGGCAGGCACCTCCTTCCTTGGGGCAAAGGAGGCAGCCTCTAACCCCAGGTGAAGCATTCCTGCAGGGGGCTGGTTGCCCGGGGAGGGGTTCTGGGCAGATTGCCAGGGAGCCCTTGTTTAGAAGGGAGAGGGTTGGAAGCTGGATACAAAGGTTGGCACAGCAACCCTTGCCCAGGGGAGATGGGAAGTGACAGAACTGGGTAAGGCCGAGCCAAAGGACTGGTTGCAAAGACCCTTGTTCCAAGAGTGCCCGACCCAGACCGATGAGGGATCAAGCTCCAGACACTTCCACCTGGGGGAGATCAGATGTTCCCAGCCAGGCCGTGCTATAAGCCATTGATCACACCAACCATGCAGGAATGCAGGAGTAATTTATTTATTTCAGGAAGACTAGTTCTAGAATAAAGGCTACATTGTAACATCGTCTTGTTCCTTTCTTTCTTTGTTCGGTTGGTTTTAAAAAGCCAGTAATGCATGGGAGCTAGTTACTGATCTCATGCTGGCGTCAGAGGGGGGTCTGGGCAGGACTGGTATTTACAATGCAAGGTACGAGAGTTGAGTTTCAAAGCACCATACAATATTCAAGACGCCAGTCTCTTAGCTGGGAGGACGTTATCTTCAATATCATATGACTGGGCCAGATACACGTGTAAACAAACATCTTGCTCCTCGTTATTACTATTATTACTGGGCCTGGTTTCAAGGTGACGTGGATGGGTCAGTGCCTCGACAAAACTCCTGCTGGGGGCCTGGACCCCCGCCAGTCCCCCTAGCCGTGCCTTGATTTCGATACACAGCCTGGCATCCCCGGGGGTAACAGGCTAATGGGGTGATCCCAAGCCTGGCTGCCCCCCGTCCGAGACACGGGCTGAGCACGGCTAGGCTGACGGGGACGACTCTGCTTCACTTGAAACAGAGCCTAGTTTCCTCGCTGGGGGCCCCAGCCACCTCCCACTGAGCCGGGGGAGGCTGCTCTTCCTGGGGGATTGGCTTGCTCGCTTGCTCAGATTCCACCAGGGGACGTGGGAGGGATTTGGGCTTGGCAAACCCGCCCCCCCCGCGCCAGCGTGCCCACCCCAGGGATGGCCGAGGCCCCTCCCCGTTAACTTGCAGCACAGCAGCTGGTGCCCTGGACCCCCATCCAGGGGGAGGAACGAGCCGCTGGCTAGCCCCGATGCAGAGAGACCCCTCTTACTCGCTAGTGGACAAGCTGCCCCTGGTGGTGAGGAGGCCCCTAGCACCCCCTAGGGGACAGGTTTGGGCGAGCAGAACATCCCTTCCCTGGTGCAAAGTTGCGAGGGGACAGCCTGGCCAAGCCACCCGGGGAGCGAGCTCCGCAGGGAACGCAGCTCGTGCCAGGAGGGATTCCAGCTGCAGCCAGCTGCTTCCTGCGGGGTCCTCCTTGGGCCGATTCTGCCCTGCCTGACGGAGCGACGGGCTGGGCGGGGTTCAGACAGAGCCCTCCCCTCTTCCTCCTCCAGCTGCGCACCAGCATAACCCTGTCCTCTCTGTAATCTGACCCACCCCCTTATTAGGCATTTTTGTGGCTGTCTCTGAGCTTCTAGGGCTGGAGGGGGCCAGATCCCCCCATTGGCGTAAAGTGATGCAGCCCCTATTGATGTCAGTGGGGATTTACACCCGCTAGGGGAGCTGGGCCTGGGATGGGCTGCCCGCACAGATTTGCAGCCCAACTCTGCAGGCTCCAGGAGGCCAAATCTTCCCCCCCACTGGAATGTTCAGGGAGGTAAAGTCAGGTCAGAACTTCTCCCCTTCGGGTGCTGCTTTGAACTCTGACTCTTCTGGGGTTTGCCAGTCTCTAGGCAGAGCTCCCCCACTCCCCTCCACATGATGCCTCCTGCACTGGCTCCATCCACGTGGCCGTGGTGATGTCCCAGTGGCACCCGTCACCGTGGCATCAAGCCACGAGCAGGCTACCCCAACAAGGCAGTTGGGGGAGGGGTAGGTGGAGAGGCCATTGAGCCCAGTTCCAGACCTGCCTTGTAGGCAAGAGTTCCAAGACTCCAGCACACGGGGCGTGCATCAGGCCCGGCCTCATTCCCTGGGGTCCAGCAGCGCAGACCCAGGGGCGCCCCCGTCAGCGCTCTCTGCGATTGTGCTAGGTCAGGGCTCCCGAGGAGCCCCACACGTTGTGCTTTGGCCAGCAGCTTCTGGGCTGCGAAGGGTTAAGAGTCAAGGGGGCTGGTGAGTGGCAGGGCTGAGCTCAAGGGGCTCCTGCCGTAGGTTGGATCTGCAGAGTTCTGGGTCAGCCTATTACAACCACAGGGGCGGGGGGGAGGGTTTGGGTCCCGCTGGGACGTGCCTGGGGTCACCCCACTTGGCACGGCTACCCCTGAGCATCTGCAGCCGTCGGACCTGGGGCCCATCGGGCAATTCCCTAGGGACCATAGGGATAAAATACCCCAGCCGTGGCCGCCCCCTGCTGCAGTACTGGCATTGCCAGCTGCCGTGCTTGGGGCTGTCCCTGGAGCAGACCAGTGCGCTTATTTAAAAGGAGGATGCCAGTGGTGGGGGGCGCACGGCAGCTGTGCTTTGGCAGGGAGGGAGGGTGGTACTGGGAGAGCAGGGAGGAGGGTCTTGCTCAGCTGGGTGGTACCCACTGGAGCAGACCCTGTGCCATCCATCGCAGCTGGCTCGCTCACTCTGGTATGAGGGTTTAAGTGCAAAGGTTCCCCCTCCCCCCGGCTCCTGATTCAGATGTCGCAGAGCTGGACCGCGGCCCTCTGCAGAGTCTGTGGCCACTGCGGGAGGAAAGCTTGGGATTCAGACATCTCTAGCAGGAGAGATCCAGCCAGATTTGCCAACCGTCTGCAAAACAGGTCCCTAGTCCACGTGCAAAAACGGGGGACCGTGCATGCAAAAGAGGAAGGGTGGAAACCAGGCATGCGCAGAACACGCATTAGTGCAAGCACCAACGGGCAATCAAGCCTGTGGGTGCCCAGTTTTCGTGTGCATATGCTTGTCTCGCACCCCCACCCATTGTGTGTGCACCGTAGCCTGTTCTGCACCACCGTCACCAGCTGCTGTGCCCCAAGAGCTGCCTGCTTGCACTCGGAAATACACTGTTTGCACAGACAGTGGGGCTAGGGGCAGATGTTCCAAAGGCAGCCCCCACAGTCACACTTTCCACCTCAGGCTGAGATTCTTACCAAACCTAGCATTGCCACGCGTGCCCCGACCCAGCTCAGCCCAGCACGGCCTGGCATGACTTGCCCCAGCCCAGCCCAGCCCATCAGTTTGCCCCTCATCCCTCAACACCCTGAAAATCCCACCGGCTCCACGTTGCGTCCAAAACACCATCAAGATGCTGGCGCTCACCCCTCCTCCTTCACCTGTAGCCCTTTCGTCCCCACTGCTGGCTAGATATGTGCTATTCTTTCAGTCACTTCCGCACTGCTGACCTCTCACGCTGAGCTGGTACTGCTTGGCATTTTGGCAACAACAAAAGAAAAAGGCAAATCCTGAGGGTGGGAAAGGGATCGCTTCTCTCTGAACACCCTGCCCTCATCCCACCTCATCGCTGTGTCGGCGTAAATAACTCCCTTCCAGCTGGGTTCTGTCTCTTCTCGCTGCTTTACCATTCCTGTCCAGCCCCTCCTAGGCTAGTGTCTCGTTCTCTTTAACTTGGCCATGGCCAGCTAAAATCCTCCTTGTGCCGATCATATGCATTTTGTTTTTCAGTGTCTCCCACTGTTCAAATAGCCAGGACATTCAGCAATGTAGAGACCCCTCCTTTGAATGCCACTGTCCAATGGGGTATCGTACCCACCCCAGATGTCCTTGTCAGCTTCCAGGTCCTTGCGTGGATCCTGGCATCTCTTGGAACTTGGGCAAACAACCTGAGAGCGGCCCCATCCCCAGCAGGGCCACGATGACCTTGGGATTGTGTTGCAGTTAGCATTCAAGCCTGGCCAGACAAAGCTCATTGCTAGTCTTTCAAAGTCTCCGCTTAAGCGACGTACATCGGATCACCCCTTTGGGAATCGTGTGTGTTCCTTTGACTGGTAAGGAAGGGTCTTGCGAGGGCCTGAAAGCACCCTCTGCCCCCTCGCTTGTAGATTTGGGGTCTCGGCGTTGTTAGGGAACCAAATGAGGACTGACCCCCATGCATTAAAATCCACTCCCCCCCCCCCCACTATGCCCCAGCTAAAAGCTGTCAGTATTAGCAGCATTCACTGTTCAGTTCGTGCCAGAATAAGTGAGTGTATCTCTGACGGGCTGAGTGTCCATGCCAAGGCTCAGACAGGTCTCCCTGCAGGCTGCATCCACAGATGGAGTCAAAAGCCAGAGAGTGGGGAAGAGAAGATGTTGATCGAGAGTCGTCTTCCTGCGGCGTTTCCTTGGCTCCCCCCACATATCCCTCATCTCGCTGCAAACAAACAAAACTGAAATGCACTTGTGCGATCCAGCCCCAGCCCCCAGGATTGCATATCCCCCTTCCGGAGAGCGAGACCGTGGCCCCCGTCGCCGGGGAGGGGAACGTACCAAGCGTGGAATCGGAAAGGGAAATGGTCCTGGGTGAGCGTGCACCGCTGGCTCCCCGGAGCAGTCACAGTGGTAAGATGCAGCGAGAGGGAGGAATGGGGGAGACGGGAGGGCAACGCCGCCTGGCGCTCCGACGCCGATGTTTAAACTTGTCAGGCGGAGAAGAGACGAGGGACAGTCCGGTGCTTTACATAAGGCTGCATTTCCCCTTGATTTTGTCTGTCCTCTTCTGCTTGCTGGACCGCTTCCCGTCGATGTTGAGGCTCATGTTCCTCCTCTTCTCCAGGTTGAGCAGCTCCTGGAAGAGCTCCTTGACATTGTAATTCATCTTGGCCGAGGTCTCCATGAAGGCGCACTTCCACTCCTTGGCCACGGCCTCCCCTTCCTTGGTCTCCACCTCCCGCTGGGTCTCGTCACACTTGTTGCCCACCAGCATGATGGGGATGCTGTCCACGCTGCCCTTGATCTGCAGGATCTGCTGGTAGATGGGCTTCAGCTCCTCCAGGGACTGCTTGCTGGTGACGGAGAAGACCAGGATGAAGGCGTGGCCTTTGGAGATGGAGAGGCGCTGCATGGCCGGGAACTGGTGGCTACCCGTGGTGTCGGTGATCTGCAGGGTGCAGACGCTCTTGTCGCAGCTGATGACCTGCCGGTAGGTGTCCTCGATGGTGGGGATGTACGTGTCCCGGAACGTCCCCTTCACAAAGCGCAGAACCAGGGAGCTCTTGCCGACACCGCCGGCTCCAAACACCACCACCCGGTAGTCATTGCTTTGCTCGGGCATTTTGAACGGGGGATGCTGACGCACCTGGAAGGGGATGAGACAAAAGGGAGAGAGAAGGAGACACGTCACAGGGTAGGAACGGCGACAGGCAGGAATGGAACAGGCAGAGCAGGGTGGGATGGGCCAGACTGGCTGTAGGGTCTGACCGCCCAGTGCAGCAGACAGCCCATACTGGTTCCAACCATCAGCCCCTGCTCTCCACCTCCCCATCTCCTTGGATCCTCCCACCTCCCCCCTTCCCTGGGTCCCACCGTCCTGCTATATGGTTTGCTCCATCTAGTCTCTGGTGTCACCCACCAGATCCCAAACTACTCCTCTCCTACATGAATGCAAGATCACACCATCCTAGTCCTTGTGCTTTTCCCCTCCCACGCCCAGCTCCGCGTGGTCTTCTCCTGTTATTTCTATTTCAACAGCATCCAGAAGCCCCAACCGTGATCGGGGCCCCCCTACCGGGGGCTGCACAGGCTCCAAGTGACAGACAGCGCAAGAGATGCCAAGGTAGAATAAACCCCCATCCCTGGGCTGTGCCATAAGAGATGTAACCCTGCATCTAGCTCCACCCATGGCATTGGCATTTACCGGGCATCTGTCTCCTTCGTACCAGCAACTCCCATTTGGACCCAGAGGTTTCCATTGCTGCTAAATCTCCCCAGACTTAGCCCTCAGCTGCTATTCTTCCCTGCTAGCCTTGCCGAGGGGCTGTCAAGCGTTGTTTGATATTGCAGAGATGGGGAAACAGAGGCCCGGAGCTCGTGCCTGCCTTGCCCAGGGTCTCACAGCGGGAGTGGCTGGTTCCGCTGGGAGGAGACGCCCAGGTGCTGTGCCCACTAGACCACATGACCTCTCGTTGTTCCACCCGCCCACGCACTGATGCAGCCCCGGCTCTCCACTGGCAGCAGCAGCAGCGGTCCAGAGCCCAGGAGGGGGCCCGGTGGCGAAGCCGGTGCCGACCCCAGCTCCTGTTCCAAAGGGCGACGCCGGGCTCCCCAGATCTGCTCATCAAACCCACGCAGGCCAAAGAGGGAGGGTCAGCCCCGAGGGGTGGTGAGAGCGAGACAGACAGGGACGCGGGGCTTCCACTCCGGGCTCAAAGGCAGCCTCTGAAGAAAGGGCTGGGGATGGGGCCACATTCCCTTTTAACTTAAAAGGAAACACACCAGGCGTCAACCCTCAAGCTGCAGCCTCTGAGGCATGACTGTCACCTTCGTGCCCAAGGCCCCAGCTGGGATCAGGGCCCCATTGTGCCGGGCGCTGCACAGACATGGAGGGGAGCTACACCAAAATAGACAAGAGAGGCAGAGGAAGGGCCATTATACCCATTTGACAGGGGATAAGAATCAAAGAGAGTCAGTGACTGGGCCAAGGGTCCATAAGTATGAGTGGCAGACCCAGGACTTGAACCTGGCCCAACGCCCCCAACCCCTAGGCTGGCGGGCCACCCTCCCTCTTGCAGGAATGGCTTGGATTTCCCTAGCCCCTGGCACCCCAATGGCAGCACCTCACCCGCTACTGAACTGCAGCCACCACCAAGCAGCAGTTGCTCGGGGCCACCCAGACTGTGCTAGTCTCGGGGCTTGAGAACGACAAGGTCGGTTGGACGGGGTTTGGCTATCCTGGAACCGGCGCTGCCTCCTCCCAGGTGGCCGATGCGGGGAATATGCTGTCAGCACGGCGGAGGGATCGGCTCCGCCGCCCCACACCGCAGCGGGAGGAGAATAGCCCGTCAGCCTGGGCCCACGCTGCCGACGGTGTTATCCCCCCCCATCACAAAGAGCCGATGGGCCATGGAAGCCAAGGCCGGTGGGGAGGGCAGGGCTGGGAGTGAAGGGGACTCGGTGCAATGCTGTTCCCCTGCCGCACCAGGGAAGCTGCCAGAGGCATCTTTCATGTGGGTCAGCCCGGCCCTGCATGCTAATCAGCCTCCTTGGGTGTTCTCCAGCCAAGCCGAGGTGGCGAGGAATGGCAATCAGCCAGAGCCTCCCACGCGGCTGTCACGAGCCGGTGGCTCAGCTGCTGCAGAAGGGAGCACTGGGCTCCGGGAGACGCTGGCTGTGCGTGGGATGGGGCTGGGATTCCCTGGGTTTCATGCCGGAGGGACTGACTCCGAGGGGGAGACTCCTGCTTTGCAATGGGTGGGGTCCGTGCTGCTTGGTGGGGAGCCAGAGCTCCACTATCTCCCCAGCCGCCGGGATGCAGCTCAGCAGGGTTCTCCTTCTCCTCCTCCTCTTGGAAACCTCCATCTGCTGCCACCCAACCTCCCCCACCTCCATCAGGGAAACAGGAGCTCGCAGGACCTCGGCCCTGCTTCTCTCCCCCAGCGCCCCCAGCTGGCAGGATATCGGAGTACGGGGCAGGTTGGACACTAACCCCTTGCTCCACAGAGCAAGCCTACGGCTCTGGAGCAGGCTCAGTGACGCAGGGGCACTGGTGCAGAGAGGCAGGAGAGCGGCAGAACGGGGGGCGGAGGGGGCGCTGGGAGTCCCAGGATTTCCTGAGGGCTGGCTACATGCATGGAGGGGGAACCCCATGGAGGTTTCACTTCCCCAGCCCAATTCTGGGAACGGGTAACTGGTGGGTGCGGGCCGGACGTGGTCCAGCCCCCTGAGCACACATCCCCTGGGGCCCAATCCTGACCCACAGGAATAGTCCCATGGAAGTCGATAGAGTTACTCACTTGAGTGAGAATTATCCATGTGAGTAGGGGGTGGCAAAATCAGCCTTCTGCATGTTGTTCTTTCGTTAACACCTAGGGGACCCAGATGAGATCAGGGTCCCCTTGTGCCAGGCACGGCCCAGACACAGTGAGAGCCAGTCCCTGTCCCAGCTGAGATCAGGGTCCCCTTGGGCCAGGCACAGCCCAGACACACAATGAGAGCCAGTCCCTGCCTCAAAGAGCTCACTGTCTAAACAAAGGAAGGCTCGTTAACCCCATTTCAGAGAGGAAACTGAGGCCCAGAAAGTTTAAGGCCCACATTTTAGAAGGCTCTAAGGTGCCCAAACACCTTGAAAAATCTGGGCAATCTCCTAGCAGCTAAACCCCCCTTTCTCTCAAAGTCTGGGTACTTCTGCCATGCGCCCATCGGTCCCTGAGTTCACCCCACAGGAGTCCAGTTCCAGTTCTTTTCCTTCTCCAAGTGCCTCTGCTAATTCCCATCTCCCCTTTGATGTTGAAAAACCCTGGGCTGAAGCTCTGTGCCCATCCCAGAATGGATCCCGGCTGTGCCAGTGCTGGGCATAGAAGAGAGATGGCTCATGACCCACGGGTGGTAACCACTTCTCCCCACCCTCCGTGGGTTTTCTTTTTAAAACTTGGTTTCTGCTTTTTTCAGCTTGGTTTCTGACCCCTCCCCAGCAACGGCTGATGGATCTAGAGGCCAGGTGGTGAAATTACTCGCAGCATCTGGGAGATCTGGGTTTCCAAGCAGTCCCGCACTGCCAGGCAGCTCCGGAGTGGCACCGTGGGTCACGTGTGCGCAGCAGCTGCTGTTTTAGCTATTTAAAAATAAAATGGTAGTGGTGGTGGGGGGGTCTCCCTGAGGAGCGGGGAATGGGGGGAACATTCTTCTAATTTCCCTTCTCATTGCTAGCAAAGGGTCTGTTTTTTCTGCCTGTGGGATGTAACTTACCCCTGTGCAAAGAGCCAGCCCAGAGCTCAGGAGTCCTGGCTTCCAGCCCCCCTGCTTTAACCTACTAGACCCCCACTCCCCACCCAGAGCTGGGGATAGAGCCCAGGAGCCTTGATTCCCAGTCCCCCCAGCTCTAACAACTACAGCCCCCTTGCTGAGGGGTGGCACTGCCCAAGAACCATGCCATCTGCTTGCCCTTGAAGAGTCCTTGCTGGCACTGTCCCCACTGAGAAAGCCCCAGGCACCTGCCCCAGAACAGACTGGGCCAGGGAACATGCAGGATGCAGTGCTGGGTCCTGCCTTGCTGCCTGGGGTGGACTTCCCAATAATAGATCAGCACTTTCTATTTTTATAAGATGCCACAGTGCAGCCATATGGCCAGTTCTCTGCCACCGGCACGGCATCTGTAGCAAGGTTTGCTGGAAGATCGCAGACTCTGAGGGGGCGAGGGCTGGCTGGCTGCAGCCCCCTTTTGCCTTGGGGTCCCTGGCTCGTAGCTAACTCAGTTCAGCAATGACAGAAAGCCAGTGGCGTCACCATCCAAGGTGAAATGAACGAGTTCGGGGGCTCTCAGTCCAGTAGCAGGAGGGCAGGTGCCCCGGACACTAAATTCACCAGCACTAGCCAGCCGGGTCCTCGGCAGGCTTAGCAGACAAGCTGAGGATTGAGACGGCCATAGAGAGCCAGCTCCCCTCTCTGCCTACGGAGAAGTCAGGGCAGCATGCGGAGGTGGCTGACTCTGCAGGTCCCCAGGCTCTGCCTGGTCTGGAGGAAGAATAAAAGGCTTCAGTATGCAGGGCTTTCAAATCAGCACCTTTGGCCAGCAATAAACGCTTGGGAAATTGAAACTCCCCCCACCCCCATGCCCTGCAAGACGCAGGGGTGGGCGCTGCACATCCCTGCCCGGGGAGATTGTCCCTTCCAGCGAAGCTCTGCTCCGATTCTGCTGTGGGACGAACACAGCACCGGAATGATCAAAGCCAAGGGCTGGGTTAAAGCGTTGGGAACCCCACACGGACGCCACCCCTGGCCTGCTCTGCTCTGTCGACATGGGGTGGAGGTAGCTGTGAAACAGGGGCTTCTACCTGCCTAAGCCCTCTCCCTGGGGGTGCAGCTCAGCAGCCATGTGGGGCTGAGTGCACAGTGCAGACCAATGAGACACACACACTGTGCTCGCGCCAATGAAGACTTTTCATTTGTCCTTTCCTGCCCCTGGTTTCCTGAGCAGAGACGCAGTATGTGCATTCTGCCCTTCGCACAGGGAAACATTAAGAATTTACAAGTAAAGGGAAGGATTCTTTGTAACTAACAATGCCAAATGCCACCTGGGACATAAAAGTCGTACCCAGTTCTTTGTACTTACATCAACACGGGGAACAAAGGGATGTAATTCCTCTGGGCCTTGACCAGTCATTTACACCAGTGCCAGGTGAATGCAAAGGCCCCCTGATCTGGTAGCATCTTATACCGGCTCAGCACCAATGTAAATGACTGCACAGGGCCGCAGAGAATTGGACTCAAAGCTTCCACAGAACCCAGTTGATGCTGTTGCTGGTGACACCCGGGAGAGAATATTGCTGTGATTACAGTACACCTAGGCACGCCAGCTGCGATCAGGGCCCAGCGGTGCCAGGCGCTGCACAGACACACAGTGAGAGACTGGCCCTGCCCTGAAGAGCTCACTGCTTAAATAGAAAAAGGGTGGGAGGGGACGTGACTTCCCCATCCCAGCACGTCAACAGCAGAGCTGACATTCGAACCCAGGAGTCCTGATGCCCTCTCCAGGGCCCACTCTGCCAGACCACACTGCCTCACGTAGCTTTCATCTACTCTGTTCAGAGCACCTCCTGGAGGGCTGATGGGAGCGAAGCCACCACTGCTGCATTCAAGTCAGCAGACCTGACTCCGACAGACACACAAGCTGCAGATCCGCCGAGTAAGCAGCTGCCATTTTCACACAGGCGTCTGTGGCTGGTTTAACGGCAGCGAGGACACTTTTGATCAGCCACTTCCTAACCCCGGGGACAGCACGAAAAACAACAGCACCCGCCAGGAGCTGCGGTAATCACCCCTCCGGTGTACTGCATTACCCAGCAGCCCTGAATCCCGCTGGAGATTCTTTAATACCGTTCAGAAATTTCCCTCATCCGTCCCCACCAATTATTGAAGGAAATCGCTCCGAACAACAGAGAGCTCGTGTTGGACAGCCCGATTCACCAGTCGGTGCATCTCACGAGCAACTGCAGCGCAAGTCAGTGGGGTAAAGCCAGAGTGAGTGAATGGGGACACTGAAAACCAGGCAGGTTTGGGCAGGAGATGAGGTGCCAAAGCTAATCTGCCCCGTAGACTGCACCTGAGTCTGGGCATCAGTGTGGTCTGGTGGATAGAGCATTGCCCTAGGAATACGGACACCTGCTTCATTTCCCAGCCCTGCCACTGGCCTGGTGGGTGACCTTGGGCAAGTCACTTCACCACCGTGTCTCAGTTTCCCCATCCGTGCAAGAGGGATCACGAGACCAACAGTTGCTTTGTAAAGCGCTTTGAGCGTGGCTGATGATAAGAGCTAGGGAGTAGCATCATTCCTCGGCCAATTGGAACAAGAGCATCTCCAGGGCAGCTGGGAGCGAGCCAGAGAGACAGACTCGAGCTAGTGCACTAAAAATAGTGACGTGGATGTCGTGTCTCCATCGGAGACACAGGCTAGCCCACCTGAGCTCAGCCCCGGGGTCTGGGGGCCAAGAGAGCGGTTTTCAGTGCACTAGAAGCTCACCCCCAACCACAATATAGACACAGTAAAACCATGATATTGAATGTGGCTTGAGGCCAGGTTTTCAAGGCACGGCCCCCAACGTGCAGAACGCTGGGGAAAATCTGGTCACTTTCGTAGATTCCTAGACTGGTGCTGAACTCTTGCAAATATCCCAACCCCAGCACTCAGCGTAGACAGGGGTGGTTGGATTAACACCATCCCAGCTGGTCCCCAAGGGATTTTTAACCATAACAGTCCCAGCCTGCCCTGAGGACCTGATTCCCCTTGCCCTGCTTCATAGATGCCAGTGTGAAGTGGTGGTGAAATGCTACCAGGGCACAATGGTAAACTTTTTGCACCCACTTTGCACTGGTGTGAGCGACGCAAGCCCAGATGGTGTTAGTTACCCTGACCCGGCAAGGTCATGCACTGATGTTGGGACCAAATTTGCAAGTGAAGACAAGCACCCTAGGGATGGGAGGCTGAAGTCTCTGGGCAGCTACATGGCAGCTGGATGTCCTTTGATTTTCAGTAATACACAAACATCTCAGAGCCCAGTGCAGGGCTGGGCGGGGTCTCATTTAGCAGGGACCTCCCCCCCGGCTGGCAGAGTCCCAGACATGCCTTGCCCTGTCTCTCTCTAGGCCAACTCTTGCTACAGGGCTTGAAACAAATGCTTCTCCCAGAGACCATCACCTCCATATCACCAGCTCCAATCTGCCCTCCAACGGTTACCTATTGGGTGGCCTATGCGTAATGAGTTTGCTCGATCTCAGCCCATCTTCCCAGGGTGTTGAGATCACAGACACAAAACCACATTGGCACCCAGACTTTCCAAAGAACACAGCACCCAGCAGCTCTCACTGGGAATCCACCACCCCTCCCCCACTGGGAACAATGGAGAATCCACCCCCCATACTCCACTGAAACCAACAGAGAATCCACCCGCCCTAAATTGAGAACAATGAAGAATTCACCACCCCTCTCCCCATTACAATGGAAAACCCACTCATCATTGAGAACAATGGCGAATCCACCACCTGTCCCCCTCCCAATACAATGGAGAACTTAGCCCCATTGAGAACAATGAAGAATTCACCACCCCTCCCCCAATTGCAATGGAGAATCCACCCCCAGCCATTGAGAACAATGGAGAATCCAGCACCACTCCCCCATTAGATTGGAGAATTCATCCATCACTGAGAACAATGGTGAATCCACCAGCTCTCCCCCTCCCAATACAATGGAGAATTTAGCTCCATTGAGAACAATGGGAACGGAGGGCCTTTGAAAACCTGGCCCCGGTTGAACATCTCAGCCGAGAAAGCTCTGAGTAGGGCCAGCTGGGCCATGGAGCAATCAGCACAGAGGAGACTGTTGTGGGGGACCAAGGGGGGGGGTTAACCAGATGATAAAACCCTTTGTCTTTCCCCTGCTCTAGGGCCCCGGCAGGCTGAAGGCTCCTCTGATCTGGTAGCTGGCTGAGACGGGGCTGGTTCGCCCTCCTGTGATGCTCTCAGAACATCCTGATCCCTTCGCAACTGTCCGAGCGGCTGGGCGGGGAACCGGTGCGAGTTCACCCCGCTGCTCTGCCGGACCGGGTGGGGAAAGGGGCCTGCACAGGCCAGCAATGGAAAAGTCCCCCTAGCGCATCTGACTGCTCACCAGCTGGTTTAATTCCCAGCCTGGCTGCTTCAGTGATTCTCTTCCGTACCACCCCCACCCCAGCCCTGTTTGTGTGTTTAAATCATCACTGGTTAGGCTTTGTCCTAGTTAATGTAATGCTGGTGAACGATAGAACAGAGGGACCCAGGAAAGATGGATTTGTGGTAAGGCCTTGGAAAGAGACTTGTTAAACAGCCGCTGTACTCCAGCCCAGAGGCGGCTGCATTTCAGTGGTGGATGAGGCAATTCCTTAGCGGCGAAAGGGGTAAGGGAAACCCAAGATACTAGTGGCAGGGGGGAGGGGGTTAGTCTTGTGGTTAATGCTGATGGGTGCTGATCACTTTGGAAAATCTGGCCACATCCTTCAGCCACCTCGATGGGAGCTGAGTTCCCCTAACAATGTGGCCCGCCCTGAACCAGCTGCTTCTGGGGAGGGAGGAGCAGGCAGGTGGACAAGATGCTGGTCTGATTGTGTGTATTTGGCTGGGGAGTGGGCTGGGAGGCTGTTGGGGTGCGAACCCCGCAACTGATACTCTGGGTCTGCAAAACTATTGCAGATCCATCACCCTTTTTGCTCCTTGTAATTTAACTCCACGGGTTTTTCCCTCCAAGGGCAGGTCCAGGAACAGACCCAAACACATTTCGCCCCAGCCAGCCCCTGCTTTGTGTTAGGATCGGACCCTCTCTGCCTTGAAATCCAGGCCAGCACAGCGGGCTCTGGACACTGCACAGAACCTGCCTGCATTTTCTTCTCTCTTCTCCTTTCCACTCCTTTCCCTGCTGCAGTTTTCCACATTCCCCCCAGCCGACCTTCTCCTGTCCCCAGCCCCTCTCCTAAGCGGAATGCAAACAGCCTTCCAGCCTGAGCCATGCTTTCAACCACATGGTCTTTTTAGCTTGGATTCAAACTTAGGTGGAATGAGTTTGCCAGCCCTGCTGAAAAGCCAGCTTGGGATCATGGACAGAGAAATCACCCAGGAGATGCCAGGGATTTCTCTTCTATTGTCCTTGGAAAGTCAAAGGCTGGGGTTTGAAGAGTTGAACACATTGGATTCTGTTGTTCCGAACCAAGCACTGAGACATCCTTTAAAATACAGAAATCTCAGACAGCCTTGTCTACACTGGGCAAACGGAAGGCATGTTAAGAGGGGCAGTGTTTCCCAGTGGAGAGGGCACTTTGCTAGGAGTCAGCCGACCTGCATGCTAGTCTCAGCTCTGCCACTCACCTGCAGTGTGATCTTGGGCATGTCACTTCACTGCTCTGTGCCTCAGTTTCCCTTCTGCCCTTCGCCTTGTCTATTTAGATTGTCAGCTCTTTGGGACAGGCACTGCCTCTCGCTGTGTGTCTGGGCAGCGATTTCAGCAGGGAACTCGAGAGGCTAGCATCATAATAAACATGATTTTGCCTGTAGCGTGGTAAGGGACTGTCATGTCCAGTCAACGAGGGACTCTGGCCTTAACCACGAGCAGCTAACACATTTGTCCATGTCCACAGTAAGTGCTACTTCAGGGTTAAGCTCATGTTAGCACACAGCCCACCACCATGGTACATCTCCCCAGCGGAAAGACAGCCAGACTCTGCAGCAGACAACACCCATCCCCATCGCCTCTGTTTCAGATCACACAAAGGGTCCCACCCTAGTGCCCCCATGGTTTCCAGCTACCCCCTGGTGGGCACATCCCAGAGAAATGAGGGGACGGGCTAGGTAGGCCAAACTAGAGGAAGGGTAAAGCAGTGGCTGGGGTGCCAGCCTGTGACACAGAAGACAAGGGTCAATTCCCGGCTTTGGCACAGATGCCCTTGGTGACCTTGTGCAAGCTGATTAGATCCGAATCCTCAAAGGGATTTAGGTTCTTCACTCCCACTGATTTCTATGGGAGTCAGGTGCCTAAATACCAGAGGGTGGGGGGGAGGCAGTGCCTCAGTTCCCCATCTCTGCAATGGGGACAATAGACCTCCCCCTTCCACCAGCTAGTAGGGATAAATACTTCAAAGATTGTGAGGTGCTCGGGCCCCATGGCAATGGAGAGCGATAGAAGCCCCTCAGCAGGGGAGGTTGGTCTCTCCCACCTTCCGCTTCGCTGGGTGACACCAGCCCCTGGGTGCAAAATCCCTGTGCTCTGCCCTGAGCCACGGGTGCCATCGCCCCACGAAGCTCTCAGCCCCCTTGAGCCCCCAAGGCACCTCAGGATTCAGTGGGGTGCAGAGGAGGGATCACCAGTGGTGCTGGGCAGCCTGAGCCAGGGCCTGAGGGCCCCCGACCTGCTTGGCAAAGGGGTAGATTTGGGCTGAGGAAGTGACAGAAGCAATCGCAGGTGGAATATTCCCTGGGGTGCAGGGAGAGCGAGTGAGCAGACAGTTCAACAGCCCTAAGAGTCCCAGCAACAACCCCCGACCCCTTGGCATCACTCCCCCCCCCCCAGGCAAACACCACCCGGCTCCTGTGCGACGGGTGCAGCGCCACTGGGCGATGCCCAGCTCATTGTGCCAACGCTTGGGTTGGCTTGTGCAGGACGCAGCGCTGGGCTGGGCTCTCTTGCTCTCCAGGATATGAAGGCCAGAGGCAAGCACCGAGCTGTCCTGCCCCTTTGTTCCCAGGTACGTCCAGGGATCTGAGAAAATCCCTCGGCCCCAGTGTGGGCAGGGCACCTGCTGCTGAGGACAGAATCGGTTCCCACCACTTTTCAGACGATTATGAGGGGCCTGATCCCTCGAGGAGCCGAGCACCCCCAGTTCATCCAGGATGGATGGGAGTCAGAGGGCACCCAGCACCCCACCTGGTCACCTCCATCAGGGCACCCCCTGGCTACCCCAGTCGGCAGAATCTGTACAGCAAGGCCAGTATCCTGCTGTCCCCAGAGCAGACAGGACCCAGGATAAGGCAAGTTTTGGGGTGGAGGGGACCTTCATATTCTTAGAGCAACTCATGGTGATTAACTCTCCAAGCCATTTCTCTGGTATGGGGGGGGAGCATGGCCTGGAAGGGGGGCTGCTCCTGGCACCCACTCTGCCCCACCTTCATCTCTGGCATTTGGCAAGGCCTGAAACATGGTGGGTTTCACCAAGTGGAGGGGTGGGGGGCAGGTGGGACTGCCAGCTGGGTTCTTCCAGTATCCAGCACTGTCTGCCCAACCCCCTATGCTGCGTGGTTTACCCAAACCAGTTTGATCCCCCATTCTGGTTACAGGAGCCCTGGACAGCTGAGTGCAGGCTTGGGGCCGCGTCAAGCGTTCCCACGGTGCTTCACAAGCAATGGCCTGTGTGCCGTGTGTGTGTGTGTGTGTGTGCGTGTGCCACGTCTTTGCTGTGTGTGTGCTCATGCCATGCCTGTGTGCCGTGTGTGTGCACGCGCTCTATGTATGTAGACATCTAGAGACACATATGTACAAAAACACGTATGACCTCTAGATATGTGTGTGCGCATGTATGTGTGACCTGTACGTACGTATATACAGAGAGAGCTAAATGTACGTGTGTCTGCTCTATATGTATGTATATATATGTATAGAAATCTAGATACACACACACACCCCCACAGAGGCATACACAGAAACACACATGCATCCACACACGTACACACATTTACATCCACTCCAAGAGCTCGTTAACTGCTCAAGCCTGGTTTGCACGCTTCTGTTCATGCTCTGAACAAAAATACCTCGATTGCAACCGTACCTATTGGATCCAATTCGCCTAATAGCAGGCTGCTCCTTCATTAGCAACACAACCCTCTGATTAGGAAATTGAGTGTGTGGAGGAGTAATTGAGGGGGCTTATTTTGGGGGCTCCATCAGCCAGCTGGCTGCCTTGCGATCACCTTCCTGCACAGAACACGTAGCTAACGCTGTGGAGGGGGGTTATTTTTATATATTGCCTACAGAGGGTGAGAACAGTCGTGTACTGCTTGGCATGGAATAAACAAACTGCTAATTCCTGATGGGCAGTGAGGAAATACTGCACTAGAGAACGCAAAAAGCACAAAAGGAAGATGCCCGCTATACAGTATGGAGCTATAGACCTATCAGTTACAGGGTAGATAGATAGATATGGGGTGGAGGGAAATGACAGAGGCAAGATAGATAGCTAGACCTATACAAAAATACGTACATAAATCAATCTATACACCCCAGTACATACGCATGGATACTGCATACGTACATCAATTGATACCTCTGTACATACACATCTCCATATATTTATATGTACACAGATAGACACAGAGACACATGGGCACCCATATAGACACATGCATGTAGAGATGCCTTTCCATGTGTCGACAGATGTACAGGTGTGTATATATATAAAGATCTGACCGCAGAGATAGATGCCCTCACAGTCAGATGGCTAGAGGGGTGTGTATGACGATAGATGACTAGAGGGATAGGAGATGGGTATGGAGATAGAAGGGGGGGTCTGAGGATGGGGTGGGTGGGTATGAGGATTGGTCAGTGGATAGAGGGGGGATATGAGGATGGGGGGTATGAGGATGGGGGGTAAGAGGACAGAGGGGTGGATCTGAGGACAGGGGGTGGACATGAGGATAGAGGGATGGGGGGTATGCAGATGGGGTGTGGATCTGAGGCCAGGGGGGTGTGAGGATAAGGGGGTGGATCTGAGGAGGGGGGGTATGCGGACAGGGGGTGGATCTGAGGATGGGGGGTGGGTATGTGGATGGGGGGGGGATCTGAGGACGGGAGGGTATGAAGATAGAGGGACAGGGGGGTATGAGGATAGAGGGATGTGGGGGTATGAAGATGGGGGGGATCTGAGGACGGGGGTGGGTATGAGGATAGAGGGACGGGGGGGTCTGAGAACGGGGGTGGGTATGAAGATAGAGGGACGGGGGGGGTATGAGGACGGTGGATCATTTACCCCCGCCCCCCCCAGGGGTCCGGGGCTCAGGGGTCCGATTTGCTTTTCCGTGCCAGCCCCCCGGCCCGCGGGGCTCTGCTGCAGGGCTCCCTGTCCCGCCCCCCGGGATCGGGCTGCGCTGGGGGGGACGGGACACCCAGCGAGCCCGCCGCCAGCCGCGCCCGGCGCTGCCTTACCGTCCGCCCGGCCCCGGGCTGCAGCCGGCTCCCCGCGGCGTGTGCTGGGGCCGCGCCCCGAGCCCCCCGCGCCGCCGCCTCCGGGCCAGCCCCGGCCACTCGCGCAGGGAGCGGGGGCTTCGCTCATCGGTCAGCGGCACGGCCCCGGCCCCGGCCCCGGCCCCGGCTCCTCCCGCCCTGCCCGGCGCGGCGCGGCACCGCCAGCTTTGCGCAGAGGCAGCCTGACACCGGGCGCCTCGGCAGAGCTCCAGCCCCAGCTGGGGGGGGCCGAGAAACTCCTCCCCCAGGCCGGGCTGGGAGGCAAAGGACCCGCTGGCGCAAGGAGGATGCTCCAGCCCCGCCCCGGGGGATTCAGGCCCCCCCTCAGGCCAGGACGGGGTTTGGGGCTCGGCGGGGCTGAACCCCTGCCTGGCACAGGCCGGAGAGCCGCCCCCAGCGCCCCATGCAGCCCCCCATGCAGCCCCCGCTGGGCCTAGGGCAGCCTAGGAGCCAGGAGAAGGGCAGGGGGACCCGGGTGTTTCTGTGATAACCCCGGCTCCGAGCCCGGCCTCGCCCCCGGGTTTGCTCAGCCAGGGGGGAGGGGAGGAGGACACGGACCGGTGGAGGAACCCAACACAGAGACCCGAGTGACCTTGCTGGAGGCTCCTTCCCAGGGTCGACCCGGCCCAGCTGCTTCCAGAGGAAAGTGCCTGTGGGTCGGGGCAGGCGCAGGAAGGGGCAGAGTTAAGGTGATGGGCTCCCCAGCAGGCTGCCTCGGCCATGCCGCTTGAACGGTGCCTTACCCTTTTTTTTGCAGTTAGTTCCCTAGGCATTTTTCAAGGGAAGAGAATATCTCCTAACCTTGTCTCGCTGTCCCCTTGGACTCCCTGGAAGCCTGTCTCCATCCCCCTTGTCTGATGCTTAGACAGGGAGCTCTGTGACGCAGGGGCCACCTTTCTATTGTGTTTGTGCAGCGCCTTGTCCATGGCTGGAACTCCTCGCTGCTGCAGGAATATAAATGATTCATAATGACAAAGAAATGTCTCCATGCCGAAGGGGTTAAAGGCCAACTGGTGCAGGTGGACAGCAGCAGTAAACTGTGGCCTTGGGGTGAAATTCACCCCTGGGCAGAGGGCCCCTACAGAGTCCATAAATCCCTTACATCCTCAGCCAAGGGCATAAGTGGTGCCCAGTCCTTGCTGCATGGTGGGAAATTTCACCCATGTACACTTAAGCCCCCAAAGGTAACCTAGTATCTAGCAAAAAGAAATGGAGTACTTGTGGCACCTTAGAGACTAACCAATTTATTTGAGCATAAGCTTTCGTGAGCATCTGATGAAGTGAGCTGTAGCTCACGAAAGCTTATGCTCAAATAAATTGGTTAGTCTCTAAGGTGCCACAAGTACTCCTTTTCTTTTTGCGAATACAGACGAACATGGCTGTTACTCTGAAACCTAGTATCTAGCAGCATTGCAGAGGTCCATAGCAATGCTTCCTGGCATGCAATGTAAGGAATCCTTAGGGTAGCATCAGAGGCACATGGCCCTTGGCAAACCCTCTCGTTTTCCACCGCACCGAGGCTTCTGCGTGGGGTAATTTCCACAACCCCTTTCTAGTGATAATACTCCACCTGTCATTAGCAATTCTGCATACAGGCACCTGGGAGACTGAAAAAAAGCCTTGCAGGGCAGGCTCACTCCACGTTGTCTAAGGCTCTGCAAACCCACTGAAAGTCCCATTGACAGCAGCTAGGGCCACACCACCTCTCGGCATCAGTGGGTTTTGCAGAAGACGTGTTTTAGGTTGAGGCGAGGTAAAAGTTTTACAGTGGGAAAAAAGTGTATTTACTTCTCCCCACACCCCACTGCACAACTGCACACACACACACCCTTTCTCTACCACAACTCAACGGCAACTCTGGGGAAGGCACTCAGTTTCCCCCCCAGAATGCACCTTTCGGCTTAGACCAAGCCAAGAACATTCAGCCCCCACGGGCGAGTGTCTGGAAAAGTTACAAGCACACTGAAAACAAGGAGGAGGGGAGGGGTGGTAAATGGAAGCTGTTTTGCAACCTTCAGAGAAGTCAGAGGTTAAAAAGTGCTCTGGGCAGGATGGCCTAGTGGTGAATGCAGCTGGAGTAAGGGTCAGGAGACCAGGTTCTATCCCTGTCTCTGCCACAGGCCTTGGTGAGTCACTTTAGCCGGGACTCTTAAAGGAGTCAAAGGGAGGCAGGAATTCTGTCCCAGCCTCCCGTGCCTCAGTTTCCCTGTAAAATGGAGAGGACCCTTACCTTCCTGTGTGAAGTGTTTTGAGATCTACCCAGGAAAAGCCCCTGAGAAGAGTCAAGTAGTGGGATTCTGGTTTCTCATTCCATGGTCCACTGCAGAATGGCTCTCTCCAGGACCCTTTCTAGCGTGTTGTCCAGTCTAGGTTTAAAAGTCTCAAGCAATGGATTTCCCCCCACTTCTCCTGGGGGGGGTCACTGCACAGTCTAATGCAGGTCAGTGCTAGGAAGTTTTTCCGGATAGCCTGCCTGTGTTGGGCCAATCCTCAGCTGATGTCAATGGATGCAGTTCTGCTGACGTCAATAGAGCTGGGCTGATTTATACTCACTGGACACGTCACTTCATTTGATCCCAATACTCCTATTAATGTATTGGTGTATTGCCCCCAATCACCAACAGGCCAATGTCTCTGACGTTGCAGGGGAAGGTCACACAGATGTTATGGGGGTAGGTCTTTAAGTCTGTAAATATATGCAAATTATGTATGGCCAGCATGTATGGAACTTTGCCAACGAGGTCTCACAGCATCACAACATCTGGCCACTCTTGACACAGCCCGGGTGATACCTGGGAGAAAACATCCTCACATGGCACGCGGGTGACAACCAACACACTAGCGCTGTCTCAGGCTGTGCACTACAAGCCTCACCAGGAGCAGAAAGGTTTGCAGGTGCTGTGGAGGGGCTGGGTTCTCTGCCTCATTTTACAGGGAGCAGAGTTGCTGGCAGCATGGTCTAGTAGGTAGGAGACCCGAGTTCTAGTCTGACCTCTTGCCTAAAGTCTGTCAGCAGGTCAGTGGTAGTCACTTCCCTCTGTTTCTCCTTCCACCTTTTGTCTATTCAGACAATAAACTTTTTGGACCGGGGCTGCCTCTTTCTACATGCAAGGTCTTTACAGCTGCTACTGGGTTACAGTTAAGAAGGGATGTTCAGAAGTGGGGAGGAATGGGGGCAGGGGCGGGGGGGCGTTTGAGTCCTTCCAAGCTTTTTTTTTTTTTTTTTATTTATTAAACAAATCCCTCTTACTGTTGTAACTCTGGCTGCTCTCATTCTCCATCAGAACGTTCTCTTGGATCCTGCTCAGCTCCGGGCTTCAGCACAATCCTGTGGCAATGAGTTCCACCAGCTACTTGAACATGGCATAAAAAAGTATTTCCTGTCATACTGTTTATAAAAAAACTGCTGCCTCTCAATTATCTTCAGATTTTAATTAAACACCCACCGTTCTACCCTTTGCTGGCCCAATCTTGCGCCGAGGTCCCAGGCCAAAGCCACTGCATATACCCGCCCCACTGTTTATGCCAAGCGGCATCCTTAGATCACTGTCTTGGCTCCTTGAGATCTCTTGGCCCAGGCTACCCAGTGCAATATCTTGCCTCTTGGGCCCTGCTTCAAACCTGTCCCAGGTGGGAGGTTAATAGAAACTGTTATCATCATACAAATTACTGGGTGGCCTTCATCCTCTCACTGGATAGGAGTACTAAAGACGTAACCTTGCTGGCAGGCCCATCCGAGAAAGCAAGGGGATTATTAATTATGAGTCATGGACTAGGAGCCCACTGTGCTAGGCACTGTACAAACACAGGACAAAGCTGGCCCCAAAAGCTTTCAATCTGAACAAGGTCACCTAAGTGAAACCGTCTGCCCCTCATTTGCATTCAGCTTCAGGGACAAGGGTTAGTGCTGCCGAAAGGAGCCAGCTTAGCAGCCTGGAAGATTGGCCACCCCTAAGCTGGCCCAGCTGTGCAGCAAGCTGCCCCCAGCCTCCCGCACCTTCTTTGCCTCGGAGAGGATTTTCCAGTCTCCATTTTTTAGAAATCTGTTCAAAACTCAGAAAGACTTTAAAATGGCCCTGAGATCAACCCGGCTGGAGGAGGCTCTAGTCTCTCTTCATGAATGAAGCAGGGAAAGAACCGAGAAAGAACTAGAAGGAGATGCAGAGGCAGGTCTTGTTCTGCTGAGGGCCCACAGTTCCGATCCTGGTGGACTGGGATTCCCAGGCCGCTCAGCGCCTCTCTGCGAATCCCTGCATGGGAGCCGAAGGTGGGATGACTCATGTGAATGCTGGCACAACAGCAATTAAAATCTGCAGCTGCTATTAATAGCTGCCAGCGGAGGAGCCTGGCTGTCGCTGAATGAGTGCGGCTCCCACGCAGCTGTCAGCACGACTCCCATTGAGAAACACAAGCGAGTAACAGCACAGAGCCAGCAGGGAGGGGTCGCCGCATTCTCGGGAGACTCCTCCCTGGAGATGCAAGTGACAGGATCCTGCTGCGAACACGATGCTTCCCACCCTGATTACAAGGGATGTTAGGCAGTGACCCCCTGGGGGAGACAGACTCTTCCTCTATCAATGATTCAGGGCCAAGACGGGGCTTTCCTAGGTGCATAATAAACCCACCCCCTCACTGCCCAGCTGCAGCATGTACGGAACAATTCCTTGGCCCCTTGGCGTGGAAGGAGCTGAACCGTTACTCATTAAAAAAAGAAATCAAGGCTCCTCCATCGTTTTAACGGATGCTGGGCTCTTCCTCCTCTCATTCCTTTCACTCCAAGGTTCCCGCCGGAAGGACTC